>NC_143052.1:66174848-66477878 GCF_052426305.1 Pelodiscus sinensis | reverse complement strand
CAGTGCACTAGCTCTAACGTGTGTGGCTCACAATTGCATGCAATTATTTGCCTTTCTGTCAATGCCTCAAAGCCCTTCAGTTATGTAACTAGGCTGAAGCATAGGATGACAGCCATTCTTTGGATGATCCTGTGCCCAACCTCAATCATCTGAGTGTTGCATTCTGGGCCCTGTTGTCCCTGGAGGGTGCAGCTCTATGACCTTGTCTATACTTACCAGGATATTTGGGCTGCAGGGATCAGTCTCACAGGGGTTAATTTAGTGGCTCTAGTTAAAAACCCACTTAATCAACTGCTGATCACGCGCCCCTCGACTCTGGTACTCCACTGGATTGAGAAGAGTAAGGGGAGCTGAGGAAATAATTTATCTCGTTGACCATCCGCAGTGGGGATGCCACAGCAATTTGATCTAAGGTACATCGACTCCAGCTACGCTATTCATGTAGCTGGAGTTGCATTGCTTAGGTCAACATTTCCCCCAATATAAACCTGACCTATATTAAAGATGAATGTGCACTAGCAGTCGCTCTGTGACCTGTTGTCCTATGACTGTCCCCTTTCTAACTCTTGTAGTGCAACTCCTATGCATCACGATGCTCAAAGTAAGGCAGCTTACTCATGACCTAGCAAATCAATAAACTAGATAAGATTGGGCATGTTGAATGACTGGAGAAGAAAATATCTACGGCTATGGGCTAGCTGATATACACTGTCAGGCTACGACTATAAACTACAGGCTTCTTGCGCAAGAAGCTTTTTTCGGAAGAGATCACACTGTACAAGCACATCAGGAGCTCTTTCGCTAAAAGACTTCTTTCTCGTAGTATGAGGATTACCAATTGCACAAAAAGCCTCTGTTCTTTCGATTTACAGTCGAAAGAACACACTTGCAGTGTGGATGTAACTCAAGTTTTGTCAGAAAAACTGCTGTTTTTCTGACAAAACTCTGTAGTCTAGACATAGCCTGTGTAACGCTGGGTGCATAATTTTCAGGATGGCTTTGTTGTTTAATTTGCAAGCTAAAGCCAATATAGGAAGAAAGCCATGTAGCTGACTATATAGTGCTCTCAAATGTCACACTATTTTACATTACAAAACAATTTTTTTAAAATCTAGCTATTCATAAATTCTGTGCCTGACTAAAGTTTCAGAAAAACGTAGAAATCATTCCATTTTTATATGCTGTATAATTATTCATGTTTGTGTTTCTAACAAGCACTAGGTGAGCACAGAGCTATGCTACTGTTATTTAATTTATGTATACTTTTATATTTTTAACACCAGTCTACAAAGCAAATATAGTTGAGTGTATTTTACACATTGTTCATGAATAAAACAGTTTCTTTAAATGAATGTGCTCTTCTTCTATTCGACTGCTTTTGCAGTATGTGTTTGTGTTGCCCTGTTGCTCAGGGAAACGGTCATAAACGAGTTCGATTTTTAAATAAGACGCTTCAGGGAACATTAAATTCATCAATGACTTGCCTTAAACTTTTTCTGCTCGATGGTGTGCTTGCTAGAGAAAACCACACACTATCTGATATTGAGTGAGGGTTGCTTTTCCCTCTCAAATACTTTGTGCTTGTCCTTTAGTAACCAAGATGCTAGCTGAAAATGTGAGTTTTCAGCGGTAGTGCAGCTCAGGAGCTTAAGTGCCTGTTTCTTCAGAGACATGTCACAAGGCCCCAGTACCAATTAGGACAGCTCCTCAGCTGAGGTAAATGGGCATTGTTCCATCGACTGCAGCAGAGCAATGTGGCTGTTTCTACACTGGCATGAATTTCCGGAAATGCTTAAAACGGAATACTATTCCGTTTTCAGTTTTTCGGGAAAAGGAGCGTCTACATTGGCAGGCTGCTTTTCCGGAAAAGCCCCTTTTCCAGAAAAGCGTCTGTGGCCAATGTAGACGCGCTTTTCCGGAAAAGAGCCCCGATCGCCATTTTCGCAATCGGGGCTTTTTTCCAGAAAAGGCTACTGGGCTGTCTACACTGGCCCTTTTCTGGAACAGTGTTCCGGAATAAGGACTTATGCCCGAGCGGGAGCAGAATAGTTTTTCCGGAATAGCGGCTGATTTTGTACAGTAGAGCATCGTTGCTTTTCCGGAAATTCAAGGGCCAGTGTAGACAGCTCGCAGCTTATTCCGGAAAAGCGGCTGATTTTCCGGAATAAGTGGCCCAGTGTAGAGACAGCCTGTGAGTTTACATCAGAATTTGAATCTTGATAGTTAACAGTTTTTTCGCCTTTATTTTGCTTGTGGGCCTACTATGACTAATTAAGTCAAACAAGTAGTTTCACTGTGTTGGCCAGTATTTGCAATTTTCTGGTAAGAACAGGCTGGTCTGATGATTTGAAGGGAACAATGATATTTGTCCACCATTTGGTATTCCCCCCATGCCTATTTCAAACTCAAAGCAGGGGACTGAGAGTTCCTGCTTGTGGAGGCAGACTTGTACTCACTCTCCTTGAACTAGATCACTAAAAATAGCAGTGTGGCCATGCTTGTGTACCCCACACACCTTCTGGGTGTGGTTCACTGTTCCATCCACTTACAGAGAAAATAATGAGCAGCAATGTGGAGCAGCCAGTTGGCCCTTGAGGAGCTCCGTCCTGCTCCCTGCCTGGGCCCAGCTGCCAGAGAGAATGGCTGAATAGGCCAGGGGGAGGCACAGCAGGAGAAAGACAGGTCCCCCGCACTGCCTCGTTTCCACCCCCCTCACCTCCACCCTGCAGGTCATCTGGGGCAGGGAGAGAATGACAGCCCCAAGATGTGTGGGGAGGTGGTCACTGGGCAGAGGGGACATGCAAGGTGGTTACATCTCTTCCCTTTCGACTGTGTAACCAGACAGCTAGTGTGAAAAATTGGCTCAGGGACAGGAGGCAATATAAGACAAAGCTCCAATGATTGGGACTATTCCTATAAAATCAGAACAGCTGGTCAGCTGCTGACAAAGGAATTGAATCTAGTTTTCCCAGCAGCCTAGTCCACTAGCTAGCCACTAGGCCATCCTTCCTACCCACTTGTAGATGGCAAACATCAAAGATTTTCAACGGATGTGGGAGTAGCGCACGACTATGAAGGCTCCAAAAAGGGAACTAGTTGTTAGGAAGACCTTTCCTGCAGAAGAGAATCTAAGGGTAATAAAAATGTATGGTTTCAAGGGTAAGCCAGTCTGAGAAAGGATTAGAAAAGGTGTGAGTGGAGACTGCACATGGACGGTATTTGTTATGTTTGTCTGCATTTTCATACAGCTGGAGGTTGTGGGAGAGGGCCCCAATAGCAGGATTCACTTTACATTTTAAAAATTATTCTAGTAAAAATGTCTATGATTTTCTGAAAAGCTTCGCTAAACAGATACTGGGGAAAGCTGCAGAGGGGTAGCCGAGGTAGTCTGTAACAGGAAAAACTTAAACAACAACAAATAGACTAGTAGCACCTTAAAGCAGCATTGGGCCCTGTGGCAAAATAGCCATTGACTTTAATGGGAACTGGGGGTGTGGCCAGAAAAATAAATTTGGTTTTATTTCCTATCCTACTGCAAGTAGAGAGATATGAAATAAACAAGAGGACTGGTAGCAATACAGAGGGGAAAGCCAATGTCTTCTTGAAGAAATAAAAACATATATGTGGTGTCGTAAAGATACAAGAATATACCCCAGTGTAAGCTGTAGCAGTAATTACTGAAAAATAAATGCAGAAAAAGAAAGTTTCTCAAATGCTGCACACTGCTAGGGAAAGACAATGTCATGCAAATAAAGAAAAGAGACAAACCAAGCTCACATGTTAATTGTGGGCATTTTACTTGCTTATCACAATGATTTCACTATTGTTCTTTTATACTAAGTAAAAATGAAACACCGAGGTAACAAAGAATGTTATTCAATGTAGAAAGCAGCAAACCGCATGCGCAAATGTGGGCTCAAGATGTCATAAATGCAACTGTTTAGTTAGCTTTCCTCTGGATCTGAATGGTGTCAAGGGTACAAAAAATATATATATATTTTTTTTCCTGCTCATCAAACATTTGGCAAATGAGCTAGCAGAAATTGAAGCCATGCAAGGAAGGTTGAGTAGGACTAAAAATATGAAAGGACCCTGCTATAGCACACCATTCCATGTAAAGCTGGGTCAACCATGTGACAAATTCTTGTGCATCAGTTTTCCCCGTATTTATCCTGCACTTCTCATGACAGGTGGACAATTTCCATTTAGTGTCAAAATTCTGGTGTAACAATGACCCCCCCCCCCCCCCCAAAATAAAATCTACTGTAATGCCAAACATAGGGCCTACTACAGCCAGATGTACTTGGTCTTGTGCTTTAGTGTCTCGTAACCCAGTCCTGGACCAGGTCCACATCATGTGAGGTGCCGTACAAAACAACATGGTCTGCCCTAAAGAGCTTACAATCTAAGGCAATGTCTAGATTTCAAGCTTCTTTCGGCAGAAGCTTTTCTGGAAGCGCTCTGCTTTTTTAGAAGCTAGCGTCCACACTGATTGGCCGCTATCTCGCATATAAGGCCACCTGGAACCAGTTCAGGCAGGGCATTAGGTCAGCAGTTGCTGCTGCGTGCTGGTGACTAAGACTAACAGAGACGTGCTTAAAGGGACCCTCCCCCGACAGCCATTTCGCTGCTTCTGCTGTGTGCTTGCCTGCCTCTCTGAGGGACAGTAAAGCTTTAGCAGTGTGCGCTCTGGTTGCCCAGCTTTTGGATGCCACAGCATACGCCTAGCCATGCAGCCGGAGCTGCCCCTGGGCATGCGATGGCCCCACACTGCCATGCTGTAGTTTGTGCAGGCTGCCTTCATGGCTCTGCATGCGCGCGACACTGAGTGCATCATTGAGACCCTCTCCCTGTGTCTGGGAGCAAGACCCTTGCACTGCGCCCCCCACAGTGGAGAGACGGTTCTGGAGACACTAGTTCCAACCTGTGGGACCAGCTGGTCATGGAGCGGTGGGACGACCAGCAGTAGCTCCAAAACTGCCACATGGAGAAAGCTCCCTTTATGGAGCTGTGTGCCTGACTTGCCCCTGCCCTCCGATGACGCAACACCCACCATCTCCTGGAAAAGTGGGTGACCATCACTATCTGGAAACCCACCACTCCAGACAGTTATCAGTCGGTAGGCAACCAGTTCAGCGTGGGAAAGTCCACCGTCAGCTAAGGCAAACACAGGCTACAGTCCCTGCAGGGGAGGGGCAAGTCCTAGGAAGGGGGACCGTAGGGGAAGGGGGGGTGGACTGAGGTGGGGGGGAAGCCCCGTCCCGGGGGGGGGGGTGCTGTCCTACCCTGACAGCCCTGCTGCTGGGCCGGGGGGGGGGGAGCTCATAATGGGTGGCTCCCGGGGTGCTTGAGAGGGGAGGGGCACTTTCCAAGGGCTCAGACACTCCCTCTCCTTCTCTGTTTTGTGTGTTTGTCTACAGGTTGTGAGGGCCATCAACTTCATCTGGTTGTGCAGGGTCATCCGCCTGGGAGATGTGGACGTGATTATTGCAGGATTTTCCACCCTGGGATTCCCCAACTGTGAGGGAGCAATTGATGTAACCCATGTCCCAATCCGTGTACCCCATCATCGAGCTGACCAGTACATCAACAGGAAGGGAAACTTCTTGATGGTGCTGCAGGCCCTGGTCAACCACTGTGGACAGTTTACTGACATTTTCGCCAGGTGGTCGCTGTCGGGCAGGGCGCACAATGCCCGGATTTTCCAAAACTCCAGCCGCTACCAGAAGCTGGAGGTTGGCACGTTCTTCCCCCAGCGTGACTTTGGGGGATGTGCAGATGCCACTGTGCATCATGGGGGAGGCGGCTTACCCCCTCATGCCATGGTTTATGAAGCCATACACCGGCCACCTGGACCCCAGCAGGGACCAATTCAATGCCCACCTCAGCCGGGCTCACATCTAGGTGGAATGTGCCTTCGGGCGCCTGAAGGCGAGGTTCAGGTGCCTCCAGAGCTGCCTCGCAGCAGGGGAGCACAACATTCCCTAGATGGTCTCCACCTGTTGTGTCCTCCACAACACTGTGGCGAGGAAGGGGGAGGTCTTCCTACTGAGGTGGGAGGAAGAGGCCGGCTGAGAAGGAAAGGGCCTGCAAACAGCCGTGCACAGCTGCCATCCTCCATGTCTCCAGTTGGGGGTGCATAGCTGGGAGGCCCCGAGGGAGAGTTTCTCTTAAGGATCCCTGTAACTCTCCCCAGGGCCTCCACACTAGGGGCCTGTGCCTTGCTCCATTGTACCTTTCCCACCACAACCCCTTCCCTCCCCGCTTCCCTGAACTCTCAATAAACACAGCTGTTTTAATTTGAACAAAACAAACTTTGTATTTTTTTATAATAAAATAAACTAGGCAGGAAGGGGGCTGAAAACCTGGATGGGAGAGAAAGGAGGAGGGCTCAGGGCTGGGAGTAGTGTGTGGTGCAGCTGGAAGTGCCACCTTGGGTCCAGGTTGGAGCGGGGTCAGGAGTGGCAGGAGGGCAGGTAAGGGGGTGTAGGCATCCCTTGGGGGGCACTGGGAGGGGACATGGGCATAGCGGGGGGGTTCAGGCAATGGGCATAGCAGGGCTGGCAGGAGTGTGGGGAGCAAGAGCAAGGGCAGCAGCCTGGTGTGCTATCATATCCCGGATGATGGCACACGTTGTCACACTGCTGCACAAACTGGTCCCATGTGCAGTGATGCCGCTCGGAGTCCTCCTGGACTTTCTGGGCCAGGGTTTGCTGTATGTCATGCAGGACGCCTGCATGCTGCCTCATGAGGTCCTTCTGAACCCTTGTGCGCTTGCGGCTCCCCCGGCAGGCGGTGATTGCTCCTCTGCAACAGCTGGTCCAGCTGTGGAGCATGAAGAGGGAGAGGTGGTCAGTCATCCATGCAGACACTGTCCCTGAGGCCATGCCCTCCTCTGTGAGCTACAACCAACAGTCCTCGGGCCACAGGACGGGGAGGTGCCAGGAGCAAGGCCATGTGCAGCCTGCACAACAGGCGCTGCCTCACAAGGGCCCCGAGGTGCTCAGGGGACCATGCGTCCTGCTCCCCTCCCCCGCCCCCGTCCCGCAGACAAGCAAGCAGGCAAGGGAAGTGTCCAGCCACAGTGCGATACCATGGGCAGGAGAGGGGCCTGGCCTTCCATGGGGCCTGCACACACACCTACGCCTGGCAGTGCTTTCCGCAGGAGCAGGTGGAGCCTAACGCGGTACTGTGTGGGGTCGTGTGTGCGCCCTTGTGCCCAGCCTACTTCCAGCATTTTCGGGTGGTGGGAGGGCGTCCTCCCCAGAGGTCCCATGTGTAGAGCCTGTGAGCAGGAGCCCGGGAGTACTCTGGGGCTGCCTCCTGAGGCCATGTGGCACACGCTGGTGCCACACGTGCTTCCATGTGCATGGACTGCAACACGATGTCCAGGCCGAGCAGGCTGAGCGACGATTGCACCCCAACCCCTCTGCGCCCGCCTCCCCGACCCTGTGTGTGTAACAAACTGAGAGCGCTCACCTGGTGATCCCTCCCCTCCATCAGAGGATGCCTGGGAGATCTCAAGGGCCTGGGGTACTGGCTCCAGGGTGAGGGTGACCATGCTGGCCGTGTTGTCCTCCTCTTGCAGCTGCTGTTCCTCCTCCTCCTTAGCAGAGAGCTCCAGGCAGGTGACGACAGGAGTCTCGAGCCCCAAGTCCACCACCATAGGTGGGGAAGAGGCTTCACCACCACCCAGTATTTGGTGGAGCTCCTGGAAGTAGAGGCAGGAGTGGGGTTCTGCTTTGGAGTGAGAGCTGCGCTCCCTGGCCCTGGCATGACTCTTTTACCTTGCTCCAGGCCTGTTGCAATGTCCAGGGGAGCGTCTCCTCTCTCGGCCACAGCCTCAGCCATCCGGCCATAGATGTCAGCATTTCTTCGCCAGGAGCGGAGATCCTGCAGGATCTCCTCTTCTTCTCCACAGCTCAAGGAGGGACAGGATCTCCACCCCAGACTTTTTGTGCCCCTGGCTGGGTCCTGGGAGCCCTGGTGGTGCTCTCTGCGAGGGCCAGGGGGGTTCTGGAGGGCTTGTGGCTGGGCCATCACTGCAAATGTGGTGAGGTGCAGCTCCCAGGCCCGGTTTCCTGCCACAAGGCTTGTCCTGGGAGCCTACAGCTTTAAGAGCTGCCAGAAGACAGGAACTATAGAGCTGTGATTAGTTTGGACGGAGTGGCCATCAGGGCACCTATGTGAGTTCCTGGAGGCCTCCTCTTTCGAAAAATCTCCCTCTTTTGCATCCACACACGCCTTTTTCCAAAAAAGCTTTTTTGGAAAAAGACTTCTTTCTTGTAGAAAGAGGTTTACCGCCGTCAGAAAAACTCCTCCGTTCTTTCGACTTCCTGTCAAAAGTACGCAATAGCAGTGTGTACAGAAGTGTAGTTTTCCCAGAAAAATGCTGCAGTGTAGCCATACTGTGTGACAACTGATGGATACAGACAGACCAACTGAGGAGTATAAGGAAACAATGTCAGCAGAATAGCCTGCGGTCTCAGCACAGCAGCAGCCTCAATTTTTGTGGGAAAAATTGTTTTTTAGAAACAGATGTTGAGTTCTCTCCACTCCCTGGCCCTGGTCCACTTCTTAACATCTGGTCTAAGGAGGGAATGATAGTCACTCCAAATTCCATATTGGAAACAGCAGGAGGAAGAGTAGAAACCCATCACCAGCACAGCCTTGTTTTAACAAGGTCTTAAACATGTGAGTATTTCCATTCGCTTCAATGGGATGAGGCTTAAATGCCTTTTGAATCAGAGCCCATGTGAGGAAAATTGCAAAAATCAGGAAATTATGGGGCCAAATTCTGCTACCCTTATTCTTGGTTAAAATACCTAATTTAGAATTCAGGGAGAGTAAAGACAGCCTGTGATCTATAGGGATGGGAGAGATTAGGTAAGTAAAGGACAGAGGGTAAAGCCCAAAGCATCAGCAACAACAACATTTAAATTGACATGCTGATGAAGATTTCTTCACCAATCTATATAATATAATAACACAGCAAAACTAAGAGTGCAAATAATTAAAAATTATGTGTAACACACAACCCAAAGGCCAACAAGAATGTGTTCTTACTGAAATCTCAGCACTGGCTTTGATTTTGGCAGCACCAATAATACCCCAATGTCTGTTGAGCGCTGATTTTCCTCCTGTTGACGTGAATAGAAAAACTGCCATTGGATTTCAGGGTGGTGAAGGATTGGACCCTTAACTGGTAATCAAAAAGTGAGGGAAGCTAGTTTTTTCAATACAAGTCTCCTAATGCATAGAACTACTGTGCACATACATATTATCTATTATTTATATCATACTAGGCTCCATAAAAAGACTGAGGTCCCACTCTACTAGCCAATGTACAAACAGATAGTGAGAGACATTCACTTTAATGTGCATGTACTTGTAAATCAAAATGGTGACCATGAAGCAGTGAGGAATTACAAGGTATGGCATGCAAGTGACAAGTGATTAGGGAAAGAATACGCAAATGTCTTGTGAATGGCAAGTCACATCACACCTGAGAGACTAAGGAAGCATCTACAGTGCACTGTTATTTCGAGATAACTAGCGTTATTTCAAAATAACAATGCGAGTGTCTATGCAGCTATTCTGTTATTTCACAATAATTTCAAAATAATGGACGGCTTAAATCTGTAAACTTCATTCTATGAGGAATAACGCCTATTCTGAAATAGTGATAGAAATGTAGCTGTTTTAGTCTGGTATAGCTGAAACAAAAAACAAGACTATGTAGCACTTTAAAGACTAACAAGATGGTTTATTAGGTGATGACCTTTCGTGGGCCAGACCCACTTCCTCAGATCAAATAGTGGAAGAAAATTGGCACAACCATACATACCAAAGGATACAATTAAAAAAACTGAACACATATGAAAAGGACAAATCAAATTTCAGAACAGAAGAGGGATGGGGGGGGGAGGTAAATGTCTGTGAGCTAATGATATTAGAGGTGATAATTGGGGAACTTATCTTTGTAATGGATAAGATAATTAAAGTCTTTATTCAAACTTAGGTGTAAAGTGTTGAATTTAAGCATGAATGACAGTTCAGAGGAGTCTCTTTCAAGTGTACAGGCAGTCCCCGGGTTACGTACAAGATAGGGACTGTAGGTTTGTTCTTAAGTTGAATTTGTATGTAAGTCGGAACTGATGTCCAGATTCAGCCGCTGCTGAAACTGACCAGCGGCTGACTACAGGAAGCCCGAGGCAGAGTTGCTCTGCCCTGGGCTTCCTGGAATCAGCCGCTGATCAGTTTCAACAGCGGCTGAATTTGGACGCCTGGGACAGAGCAGCTGGGGTACTGCCGGGTAGGTCCCCGCAGAGCCGCACCTCAGCGCTGCGGGGACCAACCCGGCAGCACCCCAGCTACTCTACCCCAGGTGTCCCCAAGTCAGCCGCTGCTGAAACTGATCAGCGGCTGATTCCAGGAAGCCCGGGGCAGAGCAGCTGGGGTGCTGCCGGGTTGGTCCAGTAGTGCCGAGGAGCGGCGCTGCGGGACCAACCCGGCAGAGCCCCAGCTGCTCTACCCCAGGTGTCGGCAAGAAAAGCCTGGTCTTCTGGGGGGGGGAGGGCACACTAGCTGCGCCCTCCCCACCCAGCAGACCAGGGAGACGCGGGCGGCGGGACAGCCCAGACGCGCCGCAGCTGTCCCGCTGCCAGCGTCCTCAGAGGCTTTGCTCCGCGTCTCCCTAGTCTGCTGGGGGGGGGGCTCCCCCCAGCAGACCAGGGAGACGCGGAGCAAAGCTGCGGAGCACGCGGGCAGCGGGACAGCCCAGACGTGCCGCGGCTGTCCCGCTGCCGGCGTCCTCAGAGGCTTTGCTCCCCGTCTCCCTGGTCTGCTGGGGGGGCTGCCCCCTCGGCAGACCAGGGAGACGCGGAGCAGCTTTTCTCACCCTGGAGGACGCGGACGGCGGGACCGCGGCACATCTGGGCGTCCTGCCGCTCGCGTCCTCCAGGGCGAGAAAAGCCCCGTTCGTAACTGCGGATCCAACATAAGTCGGATCCGCGTAACTCGGGAACTGCCTGTAGTCTTAAAAAGCCTTTGAAGCAGGATGCAGGTAATCAAGTCGTTGAGACAGTGTCCTTTCTGGTTGAAATGGCAAGAAACTGTTTTTTCTTTGTGATCCTGTCTAATATTTGTTTTGTGGGTATTGATCCTAACATATGTGTTCATTGTCCTTTTCATATGTGTTCTTTTTTTTAATTGTATCCTTTGGTATATATGGTTGTGACAATTTTCTTCTACTATTTGATCTGAGGAAGTGGGTCTGGCCCACGAAAGCTCATCACCTAATAAACCATCTTGTTAGTCTTTAAAGTGCTACATAGTCCTATTCTGAAATAGCTATTTTAAAATAAGGTGTGTGGAGACGCTCCACTGCTACTATTTCAAAATAGCCCCTCACCAGCACCATTCTAAGTTATTCCTTCCCAGTGCCTCCTGAGGCTCTACATCAAGATAGCATGTCTACATTAGGGAAGCCTGCCTTGGACTAATTTTGAGGCATCCCTGCAGTGTAGATGTGCTATTTCGAAATAAACTATTTTGGAATAACTATTCCGGAATAGATTATTTTGAAACAGCCGTTCAGTGCAGATGTACCCTAAGAAAATTGGAGAAAGGGCTATGGAGGCCAAAGGGTGTTGTGAAGCTATCTGTGCCCTCGACCCCCAAGTGCACCAAGCCATAACACACCTGGGAATCTGATTCAATATATTTTAAACTGCCAATTAGAAACTATTTCTGGGGGGACTGCATCACACAGAGAATTATAAATGGGCAAAGGACTATTTTGCTGCTAGACTGCCAGTTCACATCCATTTGCATGCATATTCAAAGAAAGAACTTGTCTCACTATTTTTCATACACACACACACACACACACACACACAAATGGCAGACAAACAATCCTTTACCTACACCTCCTCATTTTTCTCCTTCTCTGTTACTTAACTGTGTAATTAAATTATTCAACTGAGGCAAGTGTTTTGGAAACCAGATGGTTTACAAGATGCTATATAAAGTAATGTTGTATTTTAAAGTTTTATTGCAGCCACACACTCCAATCTGCTTGTTAAAGGCTGCTTGTGTGTTAGTTGTCTGCTAGAGAAAACTATTAGTCCTTTAGCCTCCAACTTGATATTCATAACTGAACAATCAACCACACTTTTCACAGAGTACTAACTTGCGGAACAAACATCCACGCTTGAGGTGAAGGTTGACATCCAAGGCCTGGCAAACATCATGACAAAGAGGGAAATATCAAAAGACCACTGAGCCAAATGAGAAACCAAGTGCTAATCTGAAAAAGAAGGGAAAGGCCCAGCAAGTGGGGACAAGGAATATGAAGTGTGTGGAGCTACAGTACAGATATCAAAGTGAAGCAGAACATTTGTGAGGTCCTTCTTTAGGTTCTCCATGAGCTTTTAAATTCTGTGGCTGAAATTAATTTGGAATATATATTGTAACTACTTTTTTTTAACCATCTGCTTAGTGCATAGAGAAGACCTATAGATCTTAAGAACATAAGAACGGTCGTACTGGGTCAGACCAAAGGTCCATCTAGCCCAGTAGCCTGTCTGCTGACAGCGGCCAGCGCCAGGTGCCACGGAGGGGGTGGACCAAAGACAATGATCAGGCGATTTGTCTCCTGCCATCCATCTCCAGCCTCTGACAAACAGAGGCCAGGGACACCATTCCTACACTCTGGCTAATAACCTTTTATGGACCTAACCTCCATGAATTTATCTAGCTTCTCTTTAAACTCTGTTATAGTTCTAGCCTTCACAGCTTCCTCTGACAAGGAGTTCCACAGGTTGACTATGTGCTGTGTGAAGAAGAACTTTCTTTTATTAGTTTTAATCCTGCTACCCATTAATTTCATTTGGTATCCTCTGGTCCTTCTATTATGGGAACTAATGAATAACTTTTCTTTATTCACCCTCTCCACACCACTCATGCTTTTATATACCTCTATTATATCCCCCCTCAGTCTCCTCTTTTCCAAACTAAAAAATCCCAGTTGCTTTAGCCTCTCCTCATATGGGATCTCTTCCAAACCCCTAATCACTTTAGTTGCCCTTTTCTGAACCCTTTCCAAAGCCAAAATATCTTTTTTGAGGTGAGGAGACCACATCTGTACACAGTACTCAAGATGTGGGCGCACCATAGTTTTATACAGGGGCAGTAAGATATTCTGGGTCTTATTTTCTATCCCTTTCTTAATAATTCATAACATTCTATTTGCCTTTTCTTATCTTTAAATGTTGCTACTATATTACATGCAATACAGCCCCCTCCCCAAGCTCTTCTTGACATTAGACTGATTTTCTTTACATGTACGGGCATCAGAGAAGCTCCACTGAGCCATAGCAGGTGAGCCAGCATAAACCAGTTGCCCGTACCCACCAGCATTAAAACATCTTGCCAGCTAGACCCAAGGACAATGGTTAAAATGCTGGTGAGCCAGCCAGGCTTCCAAAATGAATGGCGCTGCACCAATGGTAGTACAGATGAGAAATTAAAGAAAAAAGTCTACCACATTCACAGCCTAGAGCAAGGGTGGAACTCCTTTTGGGGTCTGACTGACCCCCTTTTGGGGTCTGACTGACTGATCGAAAAATCAGTCGGGGGTTGCACACAAGTAAGAAACAAAAGAAAACCCCCATCCCTCACCAGCATGGGCTCCCCAATGCTGGGGGGAGCCCAGAGCCCTAAGGGCTAGATCCAGGCAAGCCAGGTGCTACATCCGGCCTGTGGGCCATACGTTCCCCACCCCTGACCTAGGGAATGGGCCCATGGCAGACATGAATTGTCAGCGCCAGATCCTCTAGAAACAGGGTTGAGAATACAGATAGATGGGACCACGCTCATTTCAGCACCTTTGTAGTCCACCAATTTGCATGTGTCTCAGTCATGCTGTCTGACATGGAGCTATGAACAGTTCTCTGCCTTCACTACTAATTAAACAATGTCAGTGAATTAGGCGGTATCCACTACTGAGAACCGTAATCACCAGCAGGTCAATTTCCTAGCATAGATGGAGCTAAGCTGACTTCAGTTTCAGAGAGGCGAATACATAGAATGCAGAGAGAGTTTAAACCACTAAGCTAAATAACAGCAGATGTTTAGAAAAGGGATAACAGACAAATGTGTGAGTCATGCAGTGCCTGTAACAAACAACGTTAGACAAAGAAACCAAAGGCAGCATTAGAACAAATGGGATGAAGGAAAGACAACAAAGACAAGGGGAGCAGGATGTCTTAATTCCCCACCTGACAGAAAGCAGCCAAAGCCAAAGCCACATAGATCCCTAAAGTGCTGCGTTAAAACGGGGCTGTGCTGGGGTGTTCTGGAGGTAAGCTGGGGTGCTCTGATCCTTTCGGAGCAGCAAATCTGCAACTCATGTGAATGTCCCGTGGCATGTGCTGGACACTTGGAGGGCTCAGGGATTGGAGTGTGCCAGTTGCTAAGATGCAAAGGGAAAGCTTGGCCTTTCATGTTGCCCATGACTGCAGGAGCTGGGGGGCAGACACGGACAAGGCTGCCTGGGACTAAAGGCAGGTTTTAGCAAAATGCCTCGCAATCCTGGGTACCTCTGGAAAGTATCACATGGTAGTAACAAGTAGGGATGTGAACTGGTAACTGGTTATCGGGTGATAATTACTGGGTAGCAGTTAGCCGGTGCCCAGGAGCAGCCCCCCAACCATGGCTTGCTGTGGGTGGAGGACTACTCCAGCCCCACCAGACCCCTGCAGTGCTGGGAATCAGTAGCCCAAGTGTGGGGCCAGAAGCCAGTGGCAGCCCTGTGCGGCGCTGGGATCCGGAATATCCTGCCCCTATGTGGGGCTGGGTGTTAGAAGCCAGCCTTGTGGGTCAGGGCTGTTCAAGCCCAGCTAGAACAGTCCTCTGCCCGGGATCCCGCTTAATCACTTAACCAGTTAAACATTAGGTTAACCTAACATTTAACCTGTTAACTAATTAATCAGGATTTTACACCCCTAACAACGAGACCTCCTTAAATCAAGAAAATAGCTTTTTAAATGGGGTCAATTTATCAGAATGCCTTTGTGATACTGTAATGAATATTACTGATGTCAACATTTGACTCAGTCTGAGAATGCTGCCAGTCAATGCTGAACAATGATGCATAGAATTTAAAATGGATCAATGTTAAAACAGATTTTTTTTGTGCAAATTTAAAAAAAGAATCACTAATTTGATACTTTTTTCTCCTGAGACATCACTAAAATCTCAACCATCTTGATAACCAGCCTAGAAAACATAGCCTAGGGAAAGAGGAGTGTTAGACAGACATGGCTGACAGAAGAACAATATAATTAGGAGGAACACAACTTGGTAGAGAAAGTCTTAGATGATTAAAGCTAATTATTGAGACAAAGCTCAGTATAGATGAATGCAGAATAATGATAACTTTGGTAAACCTTTGCCACACCATCCAGTGTGTGTGTGTCATCAGTATGATTAAGAAAGAAACAATACAGTCAGAGAGAAAAGTATGTGTGTCATTATGAAGAAAGAAAGGAAATGAGTCTCAAACCATATCATTAAGAGATATAGTTCATGTTGAAATCAGCTTCCAGTATGAAGCCCTATGTGGCACTCATATTAGCTTGACATGGACTCTAAACCATCACATTTATTCTGAAGGAAAAAAGAGAAAAACTCTCTTAAAACTTTTCAGGAACAAACCATTTTTGAGTCATTGATCATTCCGTATAACCCTGCTTGGAAATGTTGACTGTCTAACTGCTTTGTTTCAGTGTTACTCAAAAATGGCTTGTGATTGTTCAAATTTCCCATATAGTGAAAATTCCTGCCCCTACCGTCAATTAAGAAGATAAGTAAAAAATCAAAGTTATTAATAATTTCTTCTTGTGAATCGTTTTGGGCCTAAGTGACCTAGTCTTGAACTTGTGGATATCAGTCAGTTGGGAGTTTTCCTCCATTTAAAGAGACTAGGAGCCCTGTAGCACCTAATAGACTAACAGATATTGGAGCATAAGCTTTCATGGGCAAAGACCCACTTTGTCAGATGCATGTAGTGGAAATTTCCAGAGGCAGGTATAAATATGCAGGCAAGAATCAGGCTAGAGATAACGAGGTAAATTCAATCAGGGAGGATGAGGCCCGCTTTTAACAGCTGATCTGGAGGTATGAACACCAAGAGAAGAGAAACTGCTTTTGTAATTGGCTAGCCATTCACAGTCTTTGTTTAATTCTGAACTGACGGTATCAAATTTGCAGATGAACTGCAGCTCAGCAGTTTCTCTCTGATGTCTGGTCCTGAGGTTTTTTTGCTGCAGGATGGCTACCTTTAAATCTGCTGAATTTACCTCATTACCACAGGACTCCTTGTCGCTTTTGCAGATCCAGACTAACACAGCTACCCCTCTGATACTCTTCCTCCATTTTGAGTTCATTTGAAACAGGAGCAATGATTGTGGATGAAATCCACTGCTGTGCAGAGGACCGCTACAAAGTCCATGCATCACTTAGTCCCACTTTATTCTGTTTAAAAGTGTAAGCAGGGTTTAAGTAGGATGTAAGCCTTGTGCTAGCCCTCTGCACATGGGGAATCTCATGGCTTGCTGCAGATTAAAAACAAATTCAGGGCAGATCTACAGGTGACAGTTAAGAAAGATCTGCTTTAGACGCAAGGGGTAAAAAGAGCCTTTTATTTTGTTGCTAGCAGACAAAGATTCCAAGTCGGACTTTGCAGGTGTATGCTATCGGATAATGGAGAGTTAAAAGTTACTTCTATGGTCTGGTTATTAGGCTAATATTGATTCCTTCTCATCTTCCAAATTAAAAAAAAAAAGAAAAATTCAAATGCTTTCAAATTTGTGTTAAACCACATTGTCAATTGTGAAGTATTCTGAGCTCTCTGATTAAATTGAGCAAAACTCCCAGGGAAATGTAAAAAAATAAATGCCATGAGTATATAGAAACACAAACCCTTTTGGGGAAAAAATATCATTATGCCCTTAATTCTGTAGCTGGATCTTTGAAACCCAGGGAACGTCACCACAAACCTGGGGCTCTGACACATGTATACATGCAAGTGTGGTATCGATGCCTGTTAATGACACATGCTGATCAGCCTCACATGCAAGCCAACATCAATTTATCATACACTGATAACCATGCACATCTTTCCTCCCAAACTCCAGCTGCAGTTCTAGTCTAAAACTAACCTGCCAATTGATAGCTCTGGTAACTGCCATCTCCAATTTAACAGTATCACTTTAAAAAAATCATGCCAAAATTGGCACACAACCACATGCAGAGTTAAGGGGTTAATAACAATATGCAAATATCCTGAAAAGTGGACTTGGTTTCCCAAGAAGTAGATGATTTCAGCCTTCGACATCAATTCTTCAACATCAAAACCATGTATAGTTAACTGTGTACCTTAATTATGCTGCCATCTACTATCAATGGTGGTTCTTCTTTTAGCATCCCTGACTTCCAACTAGCTTTTGCCCACTGTGTCTGTATTTGCTGTATCCCTCTTCCTCCACTTCTAGTTTATTAGCTTTTATTTTTCAAGATACAAAAGGCATTTTATTTCCCACTCTTATTTATAACCTGCTGTGGTCCTGTTTGTATTCTCTGTCACTTTAGAGTTCAGAAAAATTCAAAATTCTGTATACAGGCAGTCCCCGACTTACGCGGATCCGACTTATGTCGGATCCGCACTTACAAACGGGGCTCTCTCACCCCGGAGCTCGAAGGCAGCGGTCAGCCACCTCGACCTCCAGGGCGAGAAAAGCTGCTCCCGGTGCCCCTGGTCTGCTGCGGACCGTCTCCAGCAGACCAGGGGCATCGGGAGCAAAGCCGCAGCTCCGGCGGGTTTGCTCTGGCAAAGCCTCAGAAGCGCGGGACGTGGCTGCGGCTTTGCTTGCGGTGCCCCTGGTCTGCTGGAGACGGTTCCCAGCAGACCAGGGGCACCGCGAGCAAAGCCGCAGCGGGTCCCGCGCCAGAGCAAAGCCTCAGAGGTGAGGCACCCCGCCGCTGCGGCTTTGCTCCCCGTGTCCCTGGTCTGCTGGGGGGGGGGGCGGGCGCAGCTAGTGTGCCCCCCCCAGCAGACCAGGCTTTTGTTGTGGACCCTGGGGCAGAGCAGCTGGGGTGCTGCCGGTTGGTCCCGCAGCACCGCTCTGGGCACTACTGGACCAACCCTGCAGCACCCCAGCTGCTCTGCCCCAGGCGTCCTGATTCAGCCGCTGCTGGTCAGTTTCAGCAGTGGCTGAATCAGGACGCCTGGGGCAGAGCAGCTGGGGTGCTGCTGGGTTGGTCCAGTAGCGCCGAAGAGCGGCGCTACTGGAGCAACCCAGCAGCACCCCAGCTGCTCTGCCCCAGGCGTCCCCAAGTCAGCCGTTGCTGAAACTGACCAGCGCTGACTACAGGAAGCCTGAGGCACAGTTGCTCTGCCCCGGGCTTCCTGGAATCAGTGGCTGATCAGTTTCAGCAGCAGCTGACTTGGGGTTCTTAAGTTGAATCTGTATGTAAGTCAGAACTGGCGGTCAGTTTCAGCAGCGGCTGAATCTGGACGCCAGTTCCGACTTACATACAGATTCAACTTAAGAACAAACCTACAGTCCCTATCTTGTACGTAACCCGGGGACTGCCTGTACTTTAAAATGCAATTAATTGGCTTTCTGTTATCTTTCATATAGGCTATGTCTACACTACAGGCTTCTTGTGCAAGAAGCCTTTTGCGCTAGAGCACCTGTGCTTTTTCCCTCTGGAGCATCCACACTTGCCGTCTTGCGCAATAGCTGTAGCGCTAAAAGCAGTTATGCCTCAGAAAAGGAGGTTTACCTATGTTGGAAAAAGCCCTCTGTTCTGCCGTTTAACTACCCATTTAATTGCACAAGAGCTCATTTGAGGTATAGACGCTCTCCAGTGTACTGTAGCATACATGTAGCCATAATGAATAAAGTTGGTGAGGCATTTCCCCCTGAATGCAACTGATGTATATTATTGCTTTGTGTTGGCAGTACTTCAGCCAGTTTTCCATCTTTCATTGCTCACAGCCAATCCAAATTGAATTAATTTTTCAAATGACATTTTAAAAACCTGTATAAATGCTAGTTGCTTTACTTCTTTGCACATTCCTAACATTCTCTAGGTTGGCTCTAAAAAATGTAATCAGGTTCACTGGATAATATTTTTCTTAATAAATCCATAGAATCATAGAATACTAGGACTGGAAGGGACCTCGAGAAGTCGTCGAGTCCAGTCCCCTGCCCTCAAGGCAGGACCAAATACTGTCTAGACCATCCCCGATAGACATTTATCTAACCTGCTCTTAAATATCTCCACAGATGGAGATTCCACAACCTCCATGGGCAATTTATTCCAGTGTTTGACTACTCTAACAGGAACTTTTTCCTAATGTCCAACCTAAACCTCCCCTGCTGCAGTTTAAGCCCATTGCTTCTTGTTCTATCCCCAGAGGTCAAGATGAACAAGTTTTCTCCCTCCTCCTTATGACACCCTTTTAGATATCTGAAAACTGCTATCATGTCCCCCCTCAATCTTCTCTTTTCTAAACTAAACAAACCCAATTCCTTCAGCCTTCCCTCATAGGTCATGTTCTCTAGACCTTTAATCATTCTCGTTGCTCTTCTCTGGACCCTCTCCAATTTCTCCACATCTTTCTTGAAATGCGGTGCCCAGAACTGGACACAATACTCCAACTGAGGCCTAACCAGCGCAGAGTAGAGCGTAAGAATGACTTCTCGTGTCTTGCTCACAACACACCTGTTAATGCATCCCAGAATCATGTTTGCTTTCTTTGCAACAGCATCACACTGCTGACTCATATTCAACTTGTGGTCCACTATAACCCCTAGATCCCTTTCTGCCGTACTCTTTCCCAGACAGTCGCTTCCCATTCTGTATGTATGAAACTGATTGTTCCTTCCTAAGTGGAGCACTTGGCATTTGTCTTTATTAAACTTCATCCTATTTACCTCAGATCATTTCTCCAATTTGTCCATGCTATTCCCTGGTTGTTATTCAAGGTATTTTCAGATCAGTTGTATATGGTTCATCATTTTAATAAGGATTGTAGCTAGATTTCTAGATCTTGATAGATTAATTTAATATTGGTACTATGCTTTCATTTTTCCTGTCCTCTTTAACCAATTTTTCATTACTTTTCAAAACCAGTTGTTAGGTGTTCAATATATTTATTAGCAAATCTTGGCAATCTGGGATGCAAATCATCTGGACTTACTGACTGGTATTTATTCAATTGTCTCCTCTGCTTTTTATAAACAGCTTTGTTGACAAGGTTTCCTTTAAATTGCTGCCTGTTCAGGCCCGTATTCTTAAACAGGATGATTTAAGCTAAGAATCAGTTCAGTAGCTCAGCCACTTTAACGTCATTCAGGAATTCATCACCTTCATTTATTAATAGGCCTACTTCCTTTCTAGCATTTCTTGTCTCCTTTATTGAAAAGTCCTACATTCTTTAGCCCTGAGGGCTAGCAATAAATTCACTTTTTTGCTGTCCTGATGTCAGGAAGTCTGAATTTAATTCTCATTTAGCACCCTCATTCCCCTCCGTGTGAAAAAGACAGTACTCTTTTACCCTCAGCCTTTGGATTGTTCTCTCCTGAGGCCACATTTCTATCAACAGAAGCCTAGTTATTTAAAGCAAAAGTCAGACAGCATACATCAGTTATTTTTTAGCCTGACTTTGGTTAACCGATTTTAGGCTTTTTCTATCATTCAGGGGTGATAGGGTTCATATGGGGTTACATCAATTGCAGTCTCTTGCCAGAAAATGAGCGGTGTCAGTTTATTCCATTGCCATGACAACATTTACAGTTCATCAGTGTTCCTTTCTTGGCCTTACTAACTCTTTTCTTCAGAGTATCAGTCTCCTTTGTTGTTATTCAGCTGGAAGCAATTGTCAGATATTTTGAAGTTAAGAGAAAGCTCATGTTCTATTCCCTTCCAGGATCCTTCACCAGGAACAGTCAATTTTGTGAGGTTTCTCCGTAATTTTAAGTCTCCCCTCTCATCAAAACAGATATTGCAGAGCTCAATGATTCCAAAATATTCCTCCCTCTGCTTTCGATAGAGTCTTTGTTTGGTCTCAGCTATCAGTTTTTCCTTTTTCCAATCACAGCTGGTAATGGAAAGATCTCTGAGATCATCTACTTCAGTTTCATCTTCTGGACTTTCATCAGAGGACTCAATAATCCATCGCTGTTCCATCAAATCTCTCTCTCTCTTTGATAAAACAACAAATAGTCTGGTAGCACTTTATAGACTAACAAAACATGTAGATGGTAACATGAGCTTTCATGGGCACAGCCAACTTCTTCAGATGACCAGAGTGTTGGATGTCTAGGACCAAAATAAATAGGGGAGACGGGAGGGAGGATGGAAGAAAGGAAAATTGGGAGTGGGGAGGTAACAAGAAAAGGCAGTGGGTAAAAAATATCAAGGGAAAGCCGAGTCTATAAGCACCTAAAGACTACATAGGCAAAGGGGCAGATAAGAACCATTAATTAGGAAACAAAGAGTCAAGAAACACTTAGGCTACATCTACACTGAAAACTTCTTGCACAAGAGTTCTTGAGCAAAAGGTCTTGCGCAAGAGCATGTCCACACTGCCATGTGCTTTTGCGCAAGAATGTCCATGGCAGTGTAGACATGCTCTTGCACAAGAAAGCTCTGATGGCTGTTCTTGTGAAACCTCTGTTGCCCGTCCACACTGCCTTCTTGCGCAAGAGCTCTTGCACAAGAGGGCTTATTCCTCGTTAGGAGAGGAATAACTCTTGCGCAAGAAGCCCTCTGTTCTGATGCCTTACTGTACATTTACTTACGCAAGAACGTGCATGCAGTGTAGACTCTCTGTAAGTTTTTGCGCAAGAATGGCTGTTCTTGCGTAAGAAGCCTGAAGTGTACGCGTAGCCCTAAAGACTGATGAAACATCTAGATGGTATCATGAGATTATTTAAAGACAAAGAACCATTGTCACCCTCTTTGTTTGATAGGTAGGCAATGACCTAATCATCCAATATCTTTGTTTAATCCAGAGGTGTGAGAATTGAATTTGCGAACAAGCTGAAGCTCCAGTACTTCCCTATGTATTTGGCTCCTGTTCTTAGTTTGTAAAAAAAACAGCCACTTGAAGATCTGTTAATGCATGACCAGGGAGATTAAAATGTGCTCCCACAGGCTTTTGTATGTTTCCTTTACAGATATTTGATTTGTGTCCATTAATTCTTTCACGTAGGGACTGTCCAGTCTGTCCAATATATATTGCAGTGGGGCATTGCTAGCATTTGATGGCATAGATTAAATTACTGGATGCGCATTTGAATGAGCCTCTGATTTGGTGGCTTATGTGGTTGGCTCCAGTAATGAGTTCGCTTGTATAGATATGTGGGCAGAGTTGGCACCGTGGTTGATTGCAGGGATGAGTTCCTGGATGTTTATGATGTAGCTACCTAGCATGGTTATTGGAAAGAATACATTTCAGATTGGGGGTTGTCTGTAATCGAGAATAGGCCTTTCCCACAAGGCCTCTGACAGTGAAGGATCATTTTCCAAGATAGGTTGTAGATTGTGGATAATGCGTAGGAGAGGTTTGAGTTGTGGACATGGGTGATGACAAGTGGTATTCTGTTATTTTCTTTTGGGGGTCTGTCTTGGAGTAGTTCATGTCTGGGTACTTTTTTGGCTCTATCAATTTGTTTTTTCATTTCTCCAGGTGGGTATTTCAGTTTTAGGAATGCTCTATAAAGATCCTGTAGGTGTTTGTCTCTGCCTGTGGGATCAGAGCAAATCCGGTTGTATCTTAGGGCTTGGCTGTATACAATAGATTGAAAAACTTGTCTGGGATGGGAGCTGGAGGCATGCTTCATCATGTACCCTATGATATGCAGCTACAAAAATTACAGTAACTTACACATTTCACAGAGGGCACCAATAAGTGTGGCTGATCTGCAAATACTATACTGCAATATCAAAGAAACTTATAGAGAAGTGTTAAAATGGCAAATCTTCCAAACTCAGCCTACAGCCCCTCTAACTACCCACACAGATGTCTAGGCTTTGCATACAGGCATTGTGTCAAGAGCCAGAAGACTGAATATGAATTTACATATAAAAATTTCACACACACACACACAACTCATAATATTTGCTTATTTCCCAAAAGAGGACTAGAAATGGCTTCTTATTTCAATTCAATTGCAATAAGAACACCCAGTGTGGATTAGTCCACAGGCTAAAGTTACAAAGACAGAGAAATTCATTGGCCTCTGAACAGCCTTGCTTTGGCACCCCAGATTTTTGAGAACAAAATGAAGGTAATAACTTCTTTAGAGAACTGCTCTTTCTGAGACTCTCTTCCAACCATAAGAAATGTGGGTATTTAAACTGCTTTGCCTAGAAAACATGGCCCTTACTGTCAATCGGTGAAAAGCTACTATGATATCAAAATAGTTTATGAGAATTGCATTCCTATCCTAATGCCAGCGAGCAACAAATGAAACTCAAATAGATCCTGAATGAGCCAAAACGCTATGAAAGAGTATGGCGTATATAGTGTTGTGCACCACTAAAGACTCTTCCTCAGCAAATCACCTTTTATATAAACAACAACAGAGAAGCTTCTAGTAGCCTTAACCTCCTTGCTTTTCTGGGAAATTTATTTTATGGATGATTAATCTATGCATCTCTTTGGAAATGGGTTGTGAATTTTTAAAATGTTTATTTCATATATAGTTATACAGCATGATGAGTCATTCTATTTACTTTTCTCATTAGCTTTTTAAAACTACAGGATGCATGCATAATGAATAGAAAGTGTTTTTCTGAAACATGAAATTGCAAATCTCCATTAAAATGATAAAATTGTGAATTAAACTCATGTAGGTAATTGCTTTTGTATCAGAACATTGATTCATATGATTCACCCCCTACCCTCTCAGTTATAAACATACTGTCTGAGCCAATCAGCAAGTTTGTGATAGTCTAAGCCAGTTTGATTGATTGCACAATCATTCCTTACAAGGGTTTATTGCTCATGTTTTTATGCTTTCCATTGTACAGATGATAGTTAATCTGACATATCATCTTAACAACTTCTTTAGATAACATGATTAGGAAAGGCTTTTGTTTTAATAGAGGTTTGGCAGCTGCTCCATCCTGAGGAAAAAGACTGCGGATTTTCATGGAAACTAAAGATGAAAGCAAACCCACCCTACATTTTAGACAACTTCAGCAAAGAAGCTTCCATCGCTTCTTTTGGGAAACTATTTCACAGTCTAATAGGTTACATATTATAAACTCCTACCTGCTGCTTTTTGCACCATTCTATTTAATTCCCCCTTTTTCCCCCCCTCCGCTCCTTGCTCTTTCAAATATTTGTAGACAGGTTAAAGTTTGCAAAAATGGATTTCTGATATTCAGAAACATGTATTTGCAACATTGACAAAAGATCCTTTAACAATCCACTTCTTTATAAACATATAATCTGCACTCTCTCAGCATCTATATTATATACATCATTAGTATAAATTTAAATATTTAAAATACATCTATTTGTGTTATGAACAGAAATTACATCTCTTGTTGTCAAGAACTTGCACTTCTTGAAGTTTATTTAATCACTATAAAGAATGGTTCATTTGCTGGGGGTTTAAAGATATTTAACCTGTTTTTCTTTTTAGCATCTCCCTTAATAAACAAAGATCTGTCTATTAAACTTTTGCTCTATCATCTGGACTCTGGAGGATAAGGAAGCTATACTGATTCTTTGGTGTACCATAAGTGAAGATTTGTTTGATATGCATAACAGCTGTAGGTATACACATACACTACTGGAAGGATAATTTCTAAATGTCTGGAGCTGGGACAAAATGGTACAATAGGATAAAAGAGGTGAGAGAAGCTTTAAAAATTCCATGATCCTTCCACTGCATTACAAACTGAGAAAACCCAGCCATTTCATCCTTGCAGTATCTTACAAAAAGAATTAACCAGCTCTCTGAAGTTTCCAGGGAAGAGTACCCAAGTGGCTGTTTGCTGTAGCGCTTGATTATCACATTTTGGTTGATTAAGGGTTCAGCTCACAGGTCGTTGAAATAGGCTATGCCTTAGGTGTATGCCACTTTTTGCTTTTCCACTGTTAACAAAAACCACTGTCTAAGTAGCTGAAACTCCTGCTGCAACCTCCCCCTGAGTCACCACAGCTGCATACTGCTGACTTTCTAACACAGGCCCAGACTCAAAGAGATAGACTATGGAATTTCAGCTCTCAAATTCCAACCAGTTTTGCACAGAACACACAAAACAGGCTATATTTACACTACAGGGTGTGCGTGGTTACTTCTGAATACTACACAGACAGAACTTGAACTCTTCTGTTCATGTGGTGGAGTTAAGCTTCTTAACGTAGCAGTTAATTTTCTAATCTACCTCTGGATGCTTAATTTATTACAAATACAAAATATGCAAAACACACCAGGAAAGGTGGACTTAAACAAACAATGTTCCAATTATTTAATATGGGATTTATAAAAATAAGCCTATGAAGCTAATGGATTTGAATATTATATAAAGTGGGCACATGAAAAACAATGCATCAGAGAGCATGATGAAGCAGAGGCCTTCAAAGTAGTGGGAATATAAATATTGAATAAAGTGGAAAACTCAGACCAGTCTATCTGCTTAAAATTAAATGCTTTCTTAACAGATCTCTGCAGAATATGCAACAAGAACTGGAAAATATACTGAGCCAATAGGAAATCAACAATCTTATGGCGGGAAATCTCAGGAAGCAGTCATCAAGTGTAGGGATTAGCTGAAAATGTCTAAACCACCAAAGCAAAAGTGATAGAAGAATTAATTTTCTCCTCCACTATACTCCAACACAGAGAGCATGCTTTGCTTTCCAATTGAATGTTCTTTGTTTACTCCTGATGCAAATGCTCTGCAAGATGGAAGGTGATCCTGAAAACTGTGGTTTACTCCTACTCGTGTCTCATAATTCTAACAGGTTTACAGCTGTGATAGCCAAACAAACTAGATTTGACTACTCAAACTCAATTCACTCCTTACCTTTGCTCAGGGAATCATCCAGACAATTCAGTCACAAAAGCTTTTATAGAAAAGCTAGAGAGGATTTAGTTAATCTGGATTTATAAGAACCCAGCTGCTGCCTCAAACTCTGGATCAGTCTGTGTCACTCATCACATTTTTCTAGCTCCTTTGAAAAAAAACAAAGATATTTGAATGTTCATTAAATAGAGGTTATGCAGACTGGTCATATGAGTTGTGCACAGACAGTATCAATCAAAACATATAAAAAGTGGAGTTTCCAGCATGTCAACTTAAATGGCAAAACTGTCCAAAGACGGCAATTTTCTCTGATTTGCAGTGTTATAATAAAATCCATGGAATGGTTCAGTTTGTTGCTAAGGTAGTTTGTTGCTAAGGCAACAGGATTGCAGTACATGAAACAGAGGTCTTGGAATCTAGACATTGTCGCTGAATAAAAAGATGTGTTCTTTGCTAACTAACAGGCTTGTATTTTCAAAAGATACCGAATTTCCATAGGCAGTTAGGAAAAAAATCATACCCTCCATTCATAATGGCATTTTTTTTTCTCCTCCAACTCAAAGGAGGAGGATGGATAAAAAGTATACATCTAGTGAGTGAACCTTTGAGCAGAAAATTATGTGTACACTATTTACATAGAGCTTTTCATCCTTACCTTTCAAAGTGCCTTATTGAGAAGTGTAACATTATTCCTATTTTACAGATAGGAAGTTGAGACACAAAAGATTAAGTGACATCCCAGAAGTCATACACCAGGAGAATGGAAGAACTAGGAAGAATCTGTAGGCCTCCTAAGTCACAGTACTACCCCATACTGTCACTACTGCATTCTAATTTCCAAAATAAAAAGCCATTCAAGCATCTGAATATTTTATTCTTATGTGTACA
Source organism: Pelodiscus sinensis (assembly GCF_052426305.1). Lineage (NCBI taxonomy): Eukaryota > Metazoa > Chordata > Testudines > Trionychidae > Pelodiscus > Pelodiscus sinensis. The sequence goes on along the minus strand of NC_143052.1, from coordinate 66,450,866 downwards.
ATAACAACTGAAAAGATAATAGATAATGAAATCAATTTTTGCCACCCAACTATATGACAAAAGAATGTTTCCTAGGGTTTAAAGTCCAGTTAGCTTTTTCTTGTGGAAACATGTCTAATTGATAATTGTCAAATGAGCCAGACAGCAACAAACTAGATATCGATATTTAAATCAACACTAAGAATGGCAGAGAGGTTAAAAAAATAAAAAGCAGGTTTAGAGTTGCAGACTTGCCAATAAAGGCTTAAAATATGCTATATTATCATAGGGCATACATCAGAAATACACTGAAAAGTGGGAGACCTCTTTAATAAGACTTGTGACAAAGATAGAGAAAGCTTTGAGTTGAACAACACTGTGCTGCCTACATTTATTCTCTAACCTCACTAGGATAAATATCTTTGGGTATGTCTACACTACCCCCCTAGTTCGAACTAGGGGGGTAATGTATGCATACCGAACTTGCTAATGAAGCCCGGGATTTGAATTTCCGGGGCTTCGTTAGCATAAAGCCGGCGCCGCCATTTTTAAAAACCGGCTTGTTCGAACCCCGTGCCGCGCGGCTACACGCGGCACAGGCTAGATAGTTCGAACTAGCTAGCCATTCCAAACTATCTGTACGCCTCGTGGAACATGGAACGAGGCGTACAGATAGTTCGGAATGGCTAGCTAGTTCGACCTATCTAGCCCGTGCCGCGTGTAGCCGCGCGGCACGGGGTTCGAACAAGCCGGCTTTTAAAAATGTCGGCGCCGGCTTTATGCTAATGAAGCCCGGGAAATTCAAATCCCAGGCTTCATTAGCAAGTTCAGTATGCATACATTACCCCGCTAGTTCGAACTAGCGGGGTAGTGTAGACATACTCTTTCAGATTTATGATGCAAAAAATGGAAATGGCAGAGTAAGATAGGGAAAGCAGATACTGAGTTCTTCAGTTACTAGCACATCTTAACTTGAATGTTGAAAAGCATCTTTTTGCCAAGACTTAAAACTGTTCACAGCGATGGAGTGAGTAATTGTGACAATGGTTGTTGACTGACATGTTCTAAGAACCTGTAAAAAATTGAAATCTTATTCTTTTTGACTATCACTTGAACTAAATGACATAAAGTGACTCCATGGCCCATTGCACTTTCTAATTTAAGTATGTGATTACAAGTATAACACAGCACCTTAGTGCGATCTCTACTACCAAAAAAGATCTCTGTAGTTTATATCACCACTTTGTGAACCTGATAATGCTAAGAGAACTCACAGAACAGCTACTGAGTCAACAGGATTATTCCGAGCATTGTTTTTCTCTTTCAGATAAAAGTCAGTATTTGTTTTCCAATTAAAAAAGAAAAATTCCTCAGGGATCTTAATTTGCAATAATAATAAACAACAAACGCTGAAAGAAGAATTTTATGTAAAGCCAGTGTCAATTTCAAAATGAAACACTCCAGTACAGTGAAAAGAAATAAAATAAGTGGAATATGTTATTTTTGAGCTTTAAATTAAAATAAAAAAAAACATTGAACAAAGGTAAAAAAACAAAACCATCATCCTTTATTATTTCAGAAACACAATCTATGATAAAGTAAATAATATTTTTAATATTTAATACCAAATACTAACAACAAAGTTTGTTCTGTGAAGATTAAATTAACCACATTTTGGGTTTTCTCATACTGTCTCTCAGTACAAGTAAGACCTGGATAAATAGCCATTGTTCAAGTTTAGTCTAATACAGTACAATATATTTGGTGCAGTTTATAATCTTTTGGTGGAATATTCTTGTTTACTGTCTTGGCAGAAGAAGCAATTAATTGACATTTCATAAAGCTGTCCCCCAAGAATAATCCTCAGGCATCAGCAACGCCAAAGTCCAACAGTACCCTGGTAATGGGCATATCTGGGTGCACTGGAGAAGTGCAGCTTATGTTGGATTTACCACTTTTGACTTTTCTTACAGCTTTTTCCTTCATCTTCAGTGACTTTTTCCATTTATGACTGTTTCCTCTTTTTTATTGCTTCTGCTTTAACAGCCAAGCTCTTTGCACAGATTGTCAGGACCACAATTAGGACTCCTACCAGAAAAGTAACCAGAGGCCAGAGAAAACAATGCAAGAGGACTGTCTCATCGTGGGTACGCCTAAGCAGCACATCATCTGGTCTGTAAACGAGGGAGGAAAGAAAGGAGGAATAAATTACATTATATATAAAAGGAGGAATAAATTACATTTTATATATATATATAAAATCAAATAGGCATCAATTCATCCATCAGTGGAAGGCATTTGACATGGAAACAATAATGGCATTTTATTTGTAACAGTGGTACAAAATTATTCAAGAGGATGATTTCTTTCATCTACCACTTTAATTTGCAAATATATGATCAACATTCATGGCATTCTGCCAGGGTGTCTTATCTGAAGTTATTTTACAAAGAAACCCCCATTTAGATAAAAATAGTTTGAGATGTTAGGTTATCATATGAAGCCATGAAATTCGGTACAATATAACAATGTCAGAGTGTGATTTATGAAAAGCAGTAAAATTATTATTGAATACATCACACAAGTAGTTTAATATGTAGGTGCTAAATTGCATCAAAATGGGGTAATTACTGTAATTTAAAGGTTCTAACTCATTAACTTGTAGTTTTGACCAAACTGGGCATGGGGGAGTGGAGAGAATTATAAAGCTTGAAACAAAGTATTGGTAACAGTCAGATACAGGCAGAGCCTATGCCAGTACCATCGTTTCCCTACAGTTCTGCCACCTGTCCACACTAGGGTTTGCTGCAGCCTAACAACCTCTAATGCTGTAAGGGTATGTCTACACTACAGTGTTATTTCGAAATAAGCTATTTCGAAATAGTTAATACAAAATAGATTATTTTGAAATAACGCGTCTACACACAAAATGCATTTTGAAATAGCTTTTTGCTATTTCGAAATAGCGCGTCCACACTGAGTGGACGCTGAATCGCATTTAAGGCTGGCTGGAACCAGGTCTGGAAGGGCATCAGGTCAGGAGTTATTTTGTGTAGTTGCTGCCTGAGGCTGAGTCCTGTGCTTAAAGGGACCCTCCCCCCCCCCCCCCCCCCCCCGGCCCGGACAGCCGGTTCTTAGGTTTCCCTGCTTGCTTGCTTACCTCAATGAGGGATACCAAAGCATTTTGTTTCTGTGTGCTCTGGTTGCCCTCACTTGGGACACCACAGCACTCTGCAACATGGAGCCAGAGCTGCCCGTGGGCACTCTGGTGCTTCTCTTGCACGCATTGCTGCGAGCCTGGCTGCACTTTCTGCAGGCTGCCATCCAGGAGGTCCATCAGGGGGCTGTCAGTATCCAGGAGGCGCTGCGGGAGAACTTCCACCCTGAGGAGCACTAACAGTCTCCCTGGTCTGCCCCACTGAGGGCTTGTGCCTCATTCTTCCCTCACGTCCTTCCACTTACCCCTCCCTAGCCCCCCTTTCTGCTATCAAATAAAATACAAATTTTTTCATAAACACAAACTGTCTTTATTTAACAAAACTGGGGCGGGGGAGGGAATGAAACTCTGGTGAGACTGGGGAAAGGAGGCAAGAGAGGGAAGGAGAGAGGGTGGGAGAGGGGAGGGGGAAACCTGGGAGGAAGGAGCTGGAAGGGGGAAACAAGGGGAAGAAGGGAAGGGGAAGCTTAGGGCTCAGGGTGGGGGGTCTTGCCGGACCAACTTGATTTTCATGCGAACCTGCTCCTGGGTTCGCATGTGGCCTTTGGTGGCCAGGCTGGCAGCTATCCTGACATAGACGGCCATGTTCTCCCATCTAGTGCAGAGATCAGGAATATTGGGGGCATCCCCCCCAAACCTGAATAAGGTCCATGATCTCCATCCTGGACCAAGAAGGCGCCCGCCTTCTCTGGGTCCTGGCAAGCTCCTGGGAGCTGGCAGACTGCTCCTGGGGAGCAGTGGAGGGCTGGCTGCCAGTGGCTTGCTGGTTCATGTTTAGGGGCCATTGGGTCAGGGTCAGTGACTGCTGGCTCTGGGCTGGCAGGCTTGGAGCTGGCACAGGCACTGTGGCCAGAGTCTACCCTTTTAAGGGCTCCGGGGAGGGGGGAAGGGAGAGGAGCGTTCTTGGTTGAGGCTGGAGTGGCCACCAGGGCACCCTGGGAAGGCTGGAGGCCCCCTATTTCAAAATAAGTGTCTACAGATGTGACGACGTGTCAGGATTTTCCTGTCTCCTGCACCCCCGAAATGGCATGAACAGACTCCACCAGCCGGTAGAATGGAGGTTGTTTATTGCCCCTCCAGGATATAGCACAGCACAGATGTAATCTGGTTACAGGAACTGGGGGCTAAGAGGCCTCAGTGCCCCCCTTGAGATAGGGGCATCCCAGCTCCCCTCCCCAGCTCCTTCTCCCCTGCTTTCCAGCCAGGAACTCACTCTCCCTCTCCAAGCCCTGCCCCCAGCCAGGGCAGCCTTCCACCTCCCTTTGTTTCTCCCCATGGGGGTGGCTAGTTCAACAGGTTTGGAATCACCTTTGCATAATGAGGTTTTCCCTGCTGGGTCTTGCTCCAGACAGCAGAGGTCACCACAGCCCAGCCAGGTACCCCCACTACGTCACAACAGAGCACTTATTTCAAAATAGCTATTTCCAATTTGGCGTTATTCCTCATAGAATGAGGTTTACCAAATTCGAAATAAGCGCTCCGCTATTTCAAATTTATTTTGAAATAGCGGTTTGGCTGTGTAGACGCTAGGAAAGTTATTTCAAAATAAGGGCTGTTATTTCGAAATAACTTTGCTGTGTAGACGTACCCTAAGAGAGGAAGAAGGGTGACCTAGAGGTCAAGGCATTAGTCTAGGACTCGAGAGATCTAGGTTTGATTTCTTGGTCAGCCACAGACTTCCTCCATGACCTTGAGAAACTCACTTAGCCTGTGACCCAGGTCATAAAAAGGAATGATAAATAACCGGCCCTTCCTAGCCACAGACATAATTCTAATATTCTCTTGTGTGGGGTGATTGTTGGTTTAAATCCTCATCAATTTCACTCATCCATAGCAGTTTGCTACCTTCACCAGTATCCTACCTCAGCACAACAGCACCAAATTCTGACTCATGCTACCAACTGGACCAGACACAAGAACTGCTCAGTGTGATATATTTTGACTGATAACAGACACATTTCTTGTAGGTAGGTAGGTAGGTAGGTAGGTAGGTAGGTAGGTAGGTAGGTAGGTAGGTAGGTAGGTAGGTAGGAAGAAAGAAAGAAAGAAAGAAAGAAAGAAAGAAAGAAAGAAAGAAAGAAAGAAAGAAAGAAAGAAAGAAAGAAAGAAAGAAAGAAAGAAAGATCGATCGATCGATCGATCGATCGATCGATCGATCGATCGATCGCTGGCTTATTGGATTTTTTAATTTATTTGAAATGGAAAAGTACATAATGGCTAAAGAGCACCATATGTTAATGAAGCAAATTGTGAGAGGAGCAGCTTACGAATTCCTAAGCACCTATTCTCAGAAACAAACTTCTTCCTTCGTCTGACGCTATTATTTTGGTATGATCTCCACAACTTCATCATTGCCACTAGTCTTCTAATGTGCAAGACAATGCTTATTTTTGTGTATCAGTCCCACCTCTTGCAAAACTGGCTTGCAGGACAATAAAAAAAAGAGTCTCTGAATTTATTTTCAGGTTTTACAATGTAAAGTTACTGTGTGCTGATGCTGTGTCTACAATAACTGATGACATTGCATTATATAATGTAGCTCTGCAGCCATGTGAACACACAGAAGCAATAGTTTAAAGGAAATCCACACAGGACTGAAAAAGAAAAAGCCATGAGATAAGCATGTGTCTTTTTTGCTTCTTTGGAATGTAGAAAGACCAGATTTTAAAAGGGTGTGGCAGGTATTCTGCTTGTTTTTAAAATTAAAAGGTGAAGTTTTATCTTATCAGGTTTCCATGGGAAGGCCTGTTGGAGGGTCTGCAAGTTCTCATAAGTTAGCTGAAAGTGTAGGGGTATAAAATCTCACAAACAAATGTATACACTAGTGTTCTCTACAACACCTACCATCAGGGTTGTTAATTGATATTTAAAATGTTAACCAGTTAAGCACTAGATTTATCCATTAATCCTGGAGCAGCCCCTGCCCTGCGCACAGCACGGCTAGAGGAGGGGCTGTCTAGCTCCGCCACAGGTAACAGGGGTTGCTCTGCCCCCATCCTCTCTGCAGCTGGTGGGGGCTGCTCTGGCCCGGCCACGGGCAGTGGGACTGCTCTGGCTTCAGCCCCACCTCGGCCCTGCCATGGCCTCGAGCACTGGGGGGTGTCCTGGCCCCACTGCAGTTGCAGGCAGGGTCCTCCCAGCCACACTAGTTAACCGGTTACCTGATAAGCAGGTCGATAAGCCACCTGTTTACCAGGTAACTGGTTAACCTCTTACATCCCTAATACCTATGCACTTAAACATGTTCTGTACATACAATATATAACAGATCTTCTACCCATGCACAAAAACACTAACAAAAATTGCATATGTTCCCATGTTACAATCAATAACTAAGTTTTTCCTTTTTCTTCTTCCTGTGTTTTTTCTGCTTCCCAACCTGTTTATAAATAAAACCTAAAAATAATATACCCAACCAAGCATTTCCCTTTCTATATATATGCCCTTTCAAAACTCATTCCTGTCTCTAAGCAAAAAGATGTGATCAGAGCAACGCTGTATTAGTGTGTTTATTTGCACTTTGAACATCTCTTTAAACCACTTTGTTGTGAACCTTTCTTTCCACTCTATGATCAATAAGATCAATTTCAAAAGCAAAAGACTAAAATGCATCCCTGGTACTTGCCAATGAAGTTTAACCTAATATAAAATGCAGTCATCTTAAGAAACAGAACAATCTTTAAAGTAACAAAAGTCAGTGCAGCGAGATAGCACCGAGGATGGTGTTTATGTCCTGGCACTCTGGCTTCAGCATGCACTCAAAGTCTGAGGTCAGCCATCAGCTCAGAGAATCCAGCTGGAAGGCCTTTGATACTGATCTGCAGCAACTAACCCCTGGAAAAAATTACAAATAAACTTGGCCACATTGACAACATAATGTCACTCCATATATTCTAGCTGCATCTGTTATTTAGTCAGAAGTGTTAGGGCAATCAGATGCTAGTGTGAAATAAAACTAAATGGCACCAAGATCTAATCCAATAGGTGTACACATAAAAAAATTAATCCCTGGCTCACTATGTTTCCAGAACAATATCTTGCTCTCTTTGCCACCAACTTTCCCTCCTACCCGAGAAAAGAGTCAATTTTTCTGAGACAAAGATCCTTATTCCAAGCCTGAATCAACACATCCTGCTTTATCTGGTCCATCCTTTTTCTTCCTGTTTACCCTTCAAATATTTATTGAATTGGGTGTCCCTCTTCCATTAGGCCCTGGGCCTACAAACACTTAAGCATATCCTTAACTTGACTACCATGTCCAATGATAGTAAAGATAATCACGTGGATTAAGCATTTCCAGGATCAGGGCCTTAGCCACACTATTCATATTTAGGCTTGGGAGGTTTTTATTTGTTTCTTTCTTAAATACTTTCTTATTCCCCTCTCTGCAGATACATAATCATTTTTCATTGGAGGGAATTCAGGAAAGAGCAATCTGGCTACATGTTTCTGGTAATGACACGGTGTCTTACAGATGCAGTCTTACCAAGGATGCATAATACTTACTCATGACCAGAAAAATGCAAATAGGAAAAAAGAAGAACAAAAAGACCCCAAAGCAAAACAATGCATATACCTGCGAAGGGAAAATATATGCAGAGGTAAGATGATTAATTTAAGCTAAGAGATCTATCTATCCCCTGACAGATAAATCTCATTACTGCTGATGGGAAATACAAAGTAGAAAGTTGTAGCTTCAGGCAACTCTACATAGAGAATTATTCTTCATTCTGGAAGTCTATGTAAGTATGAACAAATGAAAAGTAATAGTTTTGTGAACATACATTAATCAAATCTAAGTCTCATTTCCTGCATGAACACAACTCTTAACAGAAGATTTCTTTCCTCTTTGGGGAAGAAACATGAATTTGTTACAAGCAAGGAAACTGCCAGTTTTGGTGGCAAAACAAAGTCAGATTTTTGCAATGGAATGAAACTTGGTGTCACAAAAAAACCCCAACAACAACAACAACAACACACACACACACACACACACACAAAACACAACCCACCCCAACAGCAAAAACCTAAAACTACTTTGTTCTTCAGCAATGGGAATTCTCTCATACATTTTTTACTATTAAAATAGAACATCTTCAAATAGGGTACGTCTAGACTACATGCCTCTGGCAACAGAGGCATGTAGATTAGGCTACCGGACATAGTAAAATGAAGCGGCGATTTAAATAATCGCCGCTTCATTTAAATTTACATGGCTGCCGCGCTGAGCCGACAAACAGCTGATCAGCTGTTTGTCGGCTCAGCGCGATAGTCTGGACGCTCCCCTGCCGACATCAAAGGTATTTGTCGACCACGCAGGTATGCCTCCTGGGATGAGGTCGACAAATACCTGATCAGCTGTTTGTCGGCTCAGCGCGGCAGCCATGTAAATTTAAATGAAGCGGCGATTATTTAAATCACCGCTTCATTTTACTATGTCCGGTAGCCTAATCTACATGCCTCTGTCGCCAGAGGCATGTAGTCTAGACGTATCCATAGTTTGCTTCAAGCAAAACCAATGGAGAACAGAGGATGGAAAAGGTATGTAAATATTTCTATCTATGCAAATGCAAGTAGTGACTTACCTTAGATGCTCATTAAAATAACATGTAAATGGCTGTGAACCCACTTCCACTTTCCAGTATTCCTGCCAGTGTGTGACAATTTCAGAATTCTTCTGATTTTCTCTTTCACAGGGAGGAATATATGAACACTGTCAAAACAGGTTCCAAAATGGAATTATTTCTGTACTCAACAATACAAGGCATCATTCTCTTTGAATTTTCCCCACCAAATTTACCCAGAGTAATAAAGAATGAACCTCTGGGTACAAGTCTCCAAACAGGAAAAAAAAAATGTAGCTGCATGTCCCTTGATCATTATTTGCTCAATATTTATATTGAACATAAATGTTTAAATGTTCAGTAACAAAAAATGATTTACTACATAAGAACAGCCATACTGGGTCATGCCAAAGGTACATCTAGCCCAGTATCCTGCCTGCCAACAGTGGCCTAAACAAGATGCCCCAGAGGGAGGGAACACAACAATAATCACCATGTGATCCCTCTTGTGTTACCCATTTCCAGACTATGCACATTACTAACTTTACTGCTGCTATCTTCCCTCTCTCACCCACATATTCCCCCATCCATCCAAGAAACATGCTGTTGTTTTGTATGATGAGAATAGAACAGATTAAAAGGAGAGGATTAACTTTCAAGGAGGGTTTAGCTAGCTATACTTACGGGTGATACTTTGAAATCATCACAAACATTTACGTCAATCACATGTTCCATTTAACGATAGATAGATAGATAGATAGATAGATAGATAGATAGATAGATAGATAGATAGATAGATAGATAGATAGCCACTATTACAGCAAATTTAAAATGCTGTATAAAAGACAGGTATTATATAAAAGACAGGTATTATCCCAGATTTATAGACACATGATTTGCAGGAAACAAGTATAGGATGTTAAAATCCCAATTCAGCAAAACACTTAAGCACATGCTTAAATCACACTGAAGTGATCAGGATTTAAGTGCTTTGCTGAACTGTTTACCAGATGCCGGATTCAAAGTCTAGCAAAGTCAAGGGGAGTCTTTCCATTGACTTTAGTGGTCTTTAGATCAGGCCTTAAGTGACATGTTCCAGATACAGAGGAAGAGAACCAAGTGTGTTGCTTCTCAACCCCATATTTGATTACCATGCCTCCTTCCACTTGTACCTTAAACATATATTACTAGAATTAGGGCCATGGTTTACTCTTTGGAGAAATATTTGTATCCCAGTGCACAAGCATAATTCTTTCAGTCATTAATAGGCATCTCATAAGTCCATGAGAGACTGAATTCACCCTTTCATTTATGAAATTCCATGCAAAGGTAGCACTACAAACTTTTACATTGCTTTATTAACATATGTAATAATGGACTCAATTGTACATAGTATAGTGCAGATGGTGTGACCTATGTCCCTTTTAAAACTGGGAGCTGTAGCGATAGGACATATTACTAGAAAGAAATACATGACCAACAGGAAGTTAAATATAGAATTGGTATTCTCTTTGGTAGGGTTAGCAGACAGGAAACCTATGCTCAAGGAAGCCCTATTGCAGATCTCTCCATAGTCAATTGAAAGGACAACTAACAGAGAAGGGTCTGTGTAAAAGAGTCTTGACTAGCTCACCACCAAAAGGGCTAATGTCACCCGTGTTTATTGGTCATCCGGGCCAGTCCTGTAGCCCCAGGCACAACCCGTGGTGGAGACCCGCCCTGTTCCCATTCCTCTTTTTTTTATATATCACTGCACGCCCGAGGCTGCCTCTCCGGCCAACGGAGTAGGGGGGTTCGGGCCCACCCCCTCTCTGAACCCCGGCCCAGAGCCCTGAAGGCAGGGACTCACGGTCCCTCCCTAGTGGATGGGGGAAGTACCCCAAAACACACCCGCTCACGGGCTCCATGACCCCGCCCTGGGCCGCTTCCTACTCCACCCCTCCTCGTGTATCCCGGCCTCACCTCTCCTTCCTCCTGCTCCCTGACTCTGTTGCTCTCTCCTCTCCCCTTCCGCGGTGCCAGACCCAGGTTTAAATCCCCCACTGGCCCTGACCCCGTACGTCATCTCCTCTGCGCTGCCCAGCAACCCCTCTTCCCCCGTGACGTCACACGCCGGCGCCTCTCTAGCCCCTCCTCTTTGGGCCTCGCCCAGAGGCGCTCCTTGCCCCCCGTCGCTCGCCGCGCCAAGCCCCAGCCTGGCAGCACGGCCCGCCACCCGGGCGGCGCGCCGGCTCTCCAGCCCCCAGCGCGTCCATCCGCCATCCCCCCGGGCACCCCGAGTGCGGGGCGGGAGCGCCCCGTCACAGTCTGTCCTCTCTCAGAACTTTCATTGGAAAACAAAGACAGCTGTGAAAAAAGGGTCTTCATTTCGTGGCTGGTGGGCACTTTCCTATCATTCCATTAGTGAGCTTAGGCCTCCACTTTACTACTGAATTACTTCAAGCTGTACAGAGCTGGAAGTATGTCTACTTTACATCACTGTGAATTTTTTGCTGGTAAAAACAGTTTGATGAAGTAAAACTCGGTATTTCTGTTAGCATCCACAACTATTTTTTGATAAACGCCTATACTCTAACCTGGAACAAAGTGCAAATTCTCACTTATTTGTTTAACATTAAAACTTTCCTTTTTCAAAACAAAGCACCCCCATTCTCACAGCAACATATTTGGTGCTGTGACCACAGAGAGCTCTTTACATCCTTGTGCCAAGAAGAGAATCGTACCCTAAGATTCTTTTCCAGGTTTGCATTTTTAGAACTAAGTAGCACCACAAAGACTATTGTTCTGGAGATGCTGGATGCTGAAACAGAAAACAGAATACAAGGGTTTTTTGTTGCTTTTTGCTATTTCACATTTAAAATCAGTTCCCTTGGCCCACAACATTTCTTGATTCAATACTGTAGTTTGGGAGTTTGTTTGGAAGTGGCCTTTACAACATCCACCAGAGGATTTTTAGGGCCTGCTTATTGGACGAGTTAAGACTCATTGGCTTGATAGCAGGGTGTTCCATTAAAAGGATTGTAGGATGTGAGGCTCTGTATCTTTCCACCATGCTGCATTGGTTCAGGTTGAAGGCAGGAATTTTTCTTTGGGTCATGAACTAGCATAGACCCCTGGTCTAGGAGTGAGGAGGTTAGGGCTTAGGCATTTTGTTGAAGTAACATCTTTTGAATGGTGCAGTGTTTAAGCTCTGTTGAAGATGTCTGGAGGTCACTCCTCTTTCATTTATGTCATCTTCTGGCACTGCTGCTGCATTCTCTGTGGGGGTGAAATTTACAGACACATCCCAGTGTTTGACAGGAAAATTGAGCCAGCAGAATTTCCTGGGGAGAAATTCCACACCCCATGTGTGAGACCCATCATTTCTCAATCTGGATGAGCTGACACAGCTCACCTGTACCAGTACCACTTCTATAATTCCAATTTGAGGATGGTAATTGCCAAATGAGGTAATAGCTATTATTTTTTATAAATATCATATGCACCTCAGTTCACCTGGTGGAATTAGCCTGAGTTCAAAATATTATATCAAAGGAGGATGTCAGAAGAGAAGCGCACAGGTAACCACAAAACTATGGCAAAGATAAAACACTCCAGAGAATACCAGGGATCCCTGAGGAAACAATGAGGAATACCCCAGCCAGGCCCCAACCAGGTAGATTACTCTTCCCATTCCTGAGGCCAGGATTAAAAGGGGATACCAAACCATTAAAGGATCCAGGACCTAAACAAGTAAAGTGGGGGTTAAATGAATGACTGCACAAGAATCATCAGTGAGCACTAACAGGAATGCAATGTAAGTAAGGCTTTGTGCATAAAGCACTGCCACAGCAGTGCTTTAAAATGAAAGTGTGGCCACAGCACGCGTGCAGGGAGAGAGCTCTTCCCGCGCTCTCTGTAAACCACCTCAAAAAGGGGAGTAGCTAACAGTGCAGGGCTCACAGAGCTGAAGCCTGGTTCACACTTTATAGTGTTGTAACTTACTGCACTCTGAGGAATGTTTACTGCGCTGTAAAGTGCCAGAGTAGGCTTGGCCATAGAGATCATGCTGCAAGCAGAGCAGTCTGTGTCTTCCAATCCACAGATGAAGATAACTAGTCTCAAGGGAGCTTACAAAACATGAAACTATAAATAAGGAGAAATATGTGTATGGCCTTCTTGTTTTATCCCTTTGTTCACTGTGCTACATGTTGTTGGGTAAATGAATAAACAGTGCTTTGTTCTGAAGAAATTTCTTCTGAGTCATGCTCATCACCTGTTACACACTCCTAGGGTATGTCTACACTAGCCCCCTAGTTCAAACTAGGGAGGCTAATGTAGGCATTCGAAGTTGCAAATGAAGCGCCGGATTTAAATATTCCCGGCTTTATTTGCATGTTCCCGTCTGGTCGCCATTTTTAAATTCCACTAGTCCGAAGTAACTGCCCACGGCTACTCCAATGAGGTGTAACAGTTATTTCGAAGTAAGGACTTAGTTTGAATTACCGTTTCACTGCCGCGTGTAGCTGCAGGCAGTTACTTCGGACTAGTGGAATTTAAAAATGGCAACCGGACGGGAACATGCAAATATTTAAATCCCGGGCTTCATTTGCAACTTCGAACGCCTACATTAGCCTCTCTAGTTCGAACTAGGTGGCTAGTGTAGACATACCCCTAGATGAAAAGGTCTAGAAGGTGCCAAACCTAGCTTAGGTTGCAGCTTCTCAGTTGATCTCCTGTGTTAATCTGACAGCCCTGAAATCCAGTCTAGTGGTATGTCTAGACTACAGAGTTTTGTTGGGAAAAAATGGCTGTTTTTCCGACAAAACCTGAGTTATGTCCACACTGCAAGTGCGTTCTTTTGACAATAAATCGAACGAACAGAGGGGTTTTTGCACAATTGATAATCCTCATTCTACGAGGTAGAAGCTTTTTTGCAAAAGAGCTCTGTCACAAAAAGGCATGTGTGGATGGGGAAGAGGGAGTTTTTCCAGAAGAAGAGGGAAGAGGAAAAAGCACAGGTGCCCTGGTGGCCATTCTATCCATAGCAATCACAGCTTACATGCGAGATAGCGATCAGACAGTCTGGACGCTATCTTTCAAAAAAGCGCATTGCTTTTTCAATGCCCTTTTGCAGTGTGGACACTCTCTTTCAGAAGAAATTTTTCCGAAAGATCTCTTCCAAAAAATGCTTCTTGCGCAAAAAGCCTGTAGTCTAGATGTAGCCTAGGAGTGATAGGACCATAGGGCTTCACCCAAAGAGGGACAGAGATACTGAAAATTGCCTCCAAAGGATGCACTTGAGAGGAATGTGAAAGAGTCTGTAATATGGTTTGCCCAATATATGTGACAGCCAGTAAAATACTTGCAGCCCTGCTGCCAGAACTTCAGAGAAACAGCTGTCATCTTTGGACTGTATAATGTGAGAAGTGTGCACATATAGGCATGGAGAAAATCAGTTGAGAAGATATGCAGTTTGCTACTGTTTAGAATAGCATTAGTGAGAAGTGTTTGTTCTACCTATGGATGTTAAATTCCAATTAATCAGCTAATGAAGTGGTCGATGGAATTTCAATTGACTACTCAATTAGTCGGTGGGGAGGGGCGCTCACTACTCCTCCTGCGGCTCTGCAGTTTAAAGGTGGTAGGAGTCAACAAGCAGAGCTGCAGTGGTGTTAGCACCTGGGGGCATCGTGAGCCGGGACTAAGCCTACGCTCATCGGGTAGTCGACTATTCGACTACTCTTTTACATCCGTAGTTCTACTAGCAACTCCTGCAGCATTATTTATTATTTGTAGGGCCTATATGTCACAATCAAGATCAGGGCATCATTGTGTTAGGCAAAGTTCAAATGCATTGTAGGAGATAATCCTTGGCCAAAAAGATCACACAGACAAGCCAAAAAAAGGCTGAGAAGGAAATTAAAAGCATGGAGAAATAAAGTACGGTAACTTGTCCACGGTCACACAGAGCATCAGTGCCAGATCTAGGAATGGAACTTATATCTGCTTAATCCAATCCACTAGACCACACTGCCTCTAAGCTTCCAGTAGAAGCTGAGGGTCTGGTACCTCCTTCCCAGACTTCTGTGACACTGAAGACAATAGCAACTCTCTCCACCATTTATGTGGAGCAATTTTTTATTTTAAGTTTGTTTTAAATGTCAAAAAAGATACCCAATAAGAGAAAGAAGTCTCCTGCATGGCTGCTACATCACTTCCTCTAAGCTGTGAAAGAATTTCTTCATATACCAGTTATTTGATCACAGTACTGCTACTCTTTTCAGAAGAAAGCATGGTTTTAAATAGTTGGATACATGATAATTGTGATTCAGTGAAGACTAACCAGAGAACATTTAAACTCACAATATAATTATCCACTAGATTTTTTTTTTGTCCATTCCTACATATTTCCTTCCCTTTTTAATTATCCTGGTAAGACTTTCCCTGCCTTCTCTGATACAGAGGCAGCAGAGCAGGACGACAGCTGGTGCACCAGCTCCTGGGGAGTTACCTGCCACCACGCACTGCTGCCTAAGTATCAGAGGCAGCAGCATGGGGAGACAGGCAGGAGCTGCCTGCTGCCCCAGGAGCAGGGCACACTGGCTCCTGGGTAGCCAGCTGCAAATGTGTGTAACCATGTAATTGCTGCATTTTTCAGCAGTTACACGATTACACAATTACCTGCATTTTAACATCCCTACAATGCATTGTAGCACATATCAAATTATATAATTCAAATATGGTCTCAGTTACACAGCATCAGCTAATGAAATTCTTCCCTTATTCCAAACTTTTGTCTGGATAGATGACTCAGGATCCAATCTGATAATAGTGTTAGGGAGTAGATATAAATGCTTAGAGTACATATTAATAGGGACCTACCAAATTCACAGTCCATTTTGCAATTTCAAACAAATAGGATTTTTTAAATAAACAATTTCATGGTTTTACATTTGAAATGTCAGTAACTTCTGGGGGGCCTACTGGTAGAAATGCTGCCTTCAACGATGGGAAGCCAGAGAAGCTGCTGGCCAGGTGCCAAGTTCTAAAGGCAATGCCACCAACAGCAGCAGCTCAGAAGTAAAGCTCAGACTAGGAGCTGGAGCCTGGTCTATGGTAGAAACTGGCCTATAGCTGAGGTAGCCCTAGTCCTGCCCTTTCCCTACAATAATCATATTTCATAGGGAACATTAGATTTCATGGTCCATGATGCATATTTCAAGGCCATGAATTTGGTGAGGGCCCTATATACCAATGTTCATAAGTGTCTGCATCTGCGAAGTGTCTGCATCTGCTCTAATCCCACTGACAGAGACCAGAAACTTCAGGATCTCTACCAAGCATTTTTAAACCTCAATTACCCACCTGGAGAAATAAAAAAACAAATTGAAAGAGCCAGACGAATACCCAGAAACCATCTACTTCAAGACAGACCCAGGAAAACCAACAATAGAACACCACTTGTCATCATCTATAGCTCCCAACTTAAACCTGTCCAACGCATTATCAATAAACTACAACCTATACTGGAACAGGATACTACCCTCCGAGAGGTTCTCGGAGACAGACCCATAGTCTCCTACAGACAACCACCTAATCTCAGGATGATTCTTACCTACAACTACAGGACATACCACACTAATACCAACCCTGGAACTTTCCCTTGCAACAAACCCCGGTGCCAGCTTTGTCCACATATTTACTCTGCTGACACCATTATTGGACCTAACCATGTCTATTACAAGATCAAGAACACATATTCCTGTTCATCCAGAAATATATTTTATGCCATCATGTGCCTAAAGTGTCCAACGGCTATGTACATTGGACAAACTTCTCAGACGCTTCGCCAAAGAATCAATGCACACAAAACAGACATAAGACTCTCTCTCAGAGAAAAAGCTGTTGCTTGCCATTTTAGCCAAACTGACCATTCCCTCAATGACCTTAAAATATGCATATTGCTTTAAAGAGACTTTAACTCCAGACTTCAACAAGAAACTTCAGAATTGTCATTCATGCTTAAATTTGACTCTTTATGTATGGGTCTAAACAAAGACTCTAATTATCTCACCCATTACAAAGATAGCTTCCCCAATTATCACCCATAATGTCATTACCTCACAGAAACTTCCCCTATTATCACCCCTATGGGTGTGTCTAGACTACATGCCTCCTTCGACGGAGGCATGTAGATTAGCCAGATCGGAAGAGGGAAATGAAGCCGCGATTAAAATAATCGCGGCTTCATTTAAATTTAAATGGCTGCCCCGATCTGCCGATCAGCTGTTTGTCGGCAGATCGGGGCAGTCTGGACGCGATGCGCCGACAAAGAAGCCTTTCTTCATCGGCACAGGTAAACCTGGTTTCACGAGGCTTACCTGTGCCGATGAAGAAAGGCTTCTTTGTCGGCGCGTCGCGTCCAGACTGCCCCGATCTGCCGACAAACAGCTGATCGGCAGATCGGGGCAGCCATTTAAATTTAAATGAAGCCGCGATTATTTTAATCGCGGCTTCATTTCCCTCTTCCGATCTGGCTAATCTACATGCCTCCGTCGAAGGAGGCATGTAGTCTAGACACACCCTATGTCATTACCTCACAGACACTAACCTTCCCCCCTCACCCCCACTCTGTTCTAAAATTTGATTTGTCAATTTCACGTGTTCATTTTTTTGATTGTATCACTTTGGTATATATGGTTGTGCTGATTTTCTTCCACAAATAGATCCGAGGAAGTGGGTCTGGCCCATGAAAGCTCATCACCTAATAAACCATCTTGCTAGTCTTTAAAGTGCTACATAGTTCTGTCTTTTGACAGCCCTAAGCACTGGGGGTATGTCTACACTACCCCGCTAGTTCGAACTAGCGGGGTAATGTATGCATACCGCACTTGCTAATGAAGCCCGGGATTTGAATTTCCCGGGCTTCATTAGCATAAGCGGGGAGCCGCCATTTTTAAATCCCCGCTGCTTCGAACCCCGTGTAGCGCGGCTACACGGGGCTCGAACTAGGTAGTTCGGACTAGGGTGCCTATTCCGAACTACCGGTACACCTCGTTTCACGAGGAGTAACGGTAGTTCGGAATAGGCACCCTAGTCCGAACTACCTAGTTCGAGCCCCGTGTAGCCGCGCTACACGGGGTTCGAAGCAGCGGGGATTTAAAAATGGCGGCTCCCCGCTTATGCTAATGAAGCCCGGGAAATTCAAATCCTGGGCTTCATTAGCAAGTGCGGTATGCATACATTACCCCGCTAGTTCGAACTAGCGGGGTAGTGTAGACATACCCTGGTTTACTTAAGTGCCAATCAAGCACAATTGCAACTGAAATCAGTGGGACCTGTGATTGCTCAGCACCTTTGAGAGTTGGGCACTGTGTGGTTGACAGGAATGAGCCCATGGCTAGGAATCAGGAGACCCTAGTTTCTAATCCTGACTTTGCTACCAATTTACTATATAGAGTTAGACATATCACTTTATTTTTCTGTTCAATTTGTCTATCTATAAGATAGTGGGCAAGCATTAGTTTGTTTAAATATGTTTTGGGTTCTTGTACAATCTATGTAAAAGTATAATACACAGATAGGACTAATGTCCAAGAATTAGATGGATTTCAAAGCCACACATATCTATACATTTTACATGTTTGCATGGACTCATCATGTTATCCGAGCCCTTCACAACCTTTAATATATTTATCCTTCCCACTACTCTGCGAGCTAGGAAAGTGTTATTATCTGCATTTTACAACTGGAGAATAGAAGGGTAGAAACCAAGCAACTTGCTTAGGACCAGACAGGGGAGTCTGTTACAGAGCAAGAACTGAACTCACATCTCTAAATTCCCCAGCTAACACACTGATCACTGAACCATCCCTACTCTAAACGGTCAAGGCAGGTGGAGAGGTGAAGTGACCTGCCCCATGGTCACATGCTAAGGCTAACCCTTTACCTGACTCCCTTCTGGAACATTATACACATAGGCATGCATTTGACGAAGTGGGTCTTTGCCCATGAAAGCTTATGCTTCAGTTAGTCTATAAGGTGCCACAGGACTCCTCGCCGCTTTTGCAGATTCAGACTAACACGGCTACCCCTCTGATACTATACACATAGGGTGTGTCTAGACTACAGGGTTTTGTCGACAAAAGTCCACTTTTGTTGACAAAACTATACCTGCGTCTACACTACCACCGAGTTCTGTCGACGGCGGTAAACCTCATTATATGAGGAATAATGCCTTTTGTCGACAGAGTTCTGTCGACAGAAGGCGTTATTGCATCTACACTGTCCTTTGCATCTACACTCTCATGTCGACAAAGCAGCTTGTTTTGTCGACAGAACTGGATGCAGTCTAGATGCTCTTTGTTGACAGAAGCTTTGTTGACAGTATCTGTCAACAAAGCCTCTGTCGACAAAAGCCTGTAGTCTAGACATACCCATGGGGCAATAAGTAGTAAGCTATCCTTGAGCTCCCTGAGCAGTTCTATCCAGCCATCATATGGACGAGGTAAGTTTTTCTCATCTTCTTCTCAGCAACTCACAGCACCCCCCACATTCATGGCAAGGAAGGATCTACCCAATTACATTTAATATTAAAAAACTGTAGTCCTGTAGCACCTTAGAGACTAACAAAAATAGAGACAGAGTATCAGGAGCTTTCATGAGCAAAACCCACTAGTCTCTCATCTGAGGAAGTGAATTTTGCCCATAAAAGCTCATGATGCTATATACATATTTTTGTTAGTCTCTACGGTGCTACAGGACTATTCATTTTTTTAAAGCTGCAGACTAACATGGCTACCCCTCTGAGACTTTTATATTTTATATAGTTATAGATACACACACGTATTCATTCACATACGTCTCTTCTAAAACAAGTATAAATCAGGCAAGTTATTTTTTGCATCACGCTCACATGCAGGCATAAAGAGAAAAAAATCTAAACAAACGAGTAAGGAAGCAGATGTCACTTTCTTTTTTAGCTGCTAGATGACATATTCCATTGTAAATTTACACAACCAAATATACTTTTTGGCACTCTGCACTATATGTATTAGCAATAAATTCAGAGCGTTTGGGATAAGCAACAGCATAACTGGTATTAGATCCTGGCTCTGTAGTTAATCCATTTTGCTTGGGTAATGGGACAGAAGGTATAAGACGTGATATTTTTTGTACTTTTACTTTTTATGGAAAGTTTCCAATGCTCCAAGCTGTTAAACTCTGGCACAAAAATGGTTACTGCTACTGAAGCAACTAAAAGAAGGTTAACAATAAATTGTTTTAACTGATTTAATCTAAAAAATCCATCATCCACAAATCAGGCACACTGAAAACACACATTTAAATTGCTGTAATCCCATACCGTATTTCACATTCATATTTTTGTATTTACTCTGACCCAGCTGCCTAATCTTGTAAGAATCAAAATGAATCTAGGATTGTGCAACTGTATGATGATTCCCTTTCAATGCAACTTACATACATATGTCACATCATAAATTAAATTCAATCAGCAGCAGCCAATATGCTACAATAAGAGACTAAGGAAGCTAAAGACGGAATACAATTGTCAAGAAAAACTGATGACACTGTTATTCAAAAACATGTAACAGCAATATGTAGGTGTATATTTGTTTCTTCAAGTTTCTAAACTACATGTATAGGTGATCATACAATGCCCTGCCGGTCTGTCCTCATAAACTAAAAATCACCAACCAAATGATGGGTTTCCCAGCAGGGATGTAAAAATGCAGTTAAAAATATAACTGTATAACCATAGTTCCTCCAAGGGGGCGCACTTGCACAGGTGCACAGAAAGAATTAAGTCCCGTCAACCTCATTAACAGAGCCGCACAGCAGCGTGCCTGCAACCCTGCACTACTTAGGTCCTATCCGTGGGAAAAGATTAACGAGTGGTGGTGGACTTTGTGGTGGAGTAAGGGCTGAGCTGGACAGCTTTCTTCTGTAATCTGGGAGCTGGAGCCAGGACCATGTGGTGGCTGCCCTGCTGCTAGCAGGGCAGGGCTGCGTGGCAGCTGCTGGAGCCAGGACTGAGGTGTGGGTGCTCCTGGGACAATAGATAACAGGGCACCAGAGGGACAGGAGGTGTAGAGAAGGGGGGAGAATTAGCATGACTCCAAGTCCTGATGAACTCCCACTAGGTAATTAAGATATTTCTATCTCAAAATGACAAGCTGCTCCTTTAAAACAATCTTGCCATATTGGTGCATTTGGCACAAGTGCTTTGGCCAGAGAAGAGCTGATTATCAGATGAAATCCCTTATTTTCTGACAGGTTTGAGAAATGTTGTACAAACATGAAAATCAAAGGGAAATGGTTTCTGCTCACGCACAAACCCAGCAGCAGAGATTTAAGGCTGGTATTGCATGAAGTCCATTTGCCCAGCCCACATCCTATTCCCTGATCCAAGAGGATATGAGAACACAAGCTGAGGTCAGAGCCACTGAGACACACACAGAATGATACGCAGCATTAGGGATGTGAGATATCGGTTATTTTAGAAATTGTGTAGCCGCAACAATTTTTAGTGGTTACATGGTTACTAAAATACTCCCCAGGGTAGGCGGGCAGCCAGCGTGCTCCCAGCTCCTGGCCCCACTCCTGGGAAGCATCCTGCCACTCACACTGCTACCACTGTATCAGAGGAAGCAGTGCAGGGTGGCAGGCAGTAGCCAGACCAGCTCCTGCCTGCCACCATCCACTGCTGCCTCTGATACAGAGGCAGCAGGATGGAGCAGGAACAACCTGTCTGTGGCAGCAGTCTGTCACCGAGCTCCCCACACACAGCCCTCCCCCACCTGATGCTGCTGCCTCTGTATCAGAGGCAGCAGTGTGTGGGATGAGAGGGGGGGCAGGCAGCTCCACAGAGCCGGTGCTCATGGGAAGCTGGCTTTTAAGCTCTCTCCTCCCAACCACTAGCTCCCACCTGCTCCCCCTGCTGCCTCTGAGGGAAGTAGAGGTGGGAGGGGAGGAAGGGGAAGGTGGCTCAATGACAGCCAGCTCCCCATTGGCACTATTTTATGCCTGCCCCCCCCCCCCCCGCCCCATTGCCTCTGATACAGAGGGAGCAAGGGGGAGGAAGTGCACGTAGTCATTTGGATTATCCGATAAGCCCAGTCTTATCAATTAATTGTTTAAATGTCTATTCGCTAGCATCCCTACTCAGCATTGGTTGGGTTAGCAGTGGACACCCCCCAGGGTTCTGCAGTCTTTCCTTCTTGCAGAGCTCTTCACAATAGAGAGTTTCTGTCCAGGTTTCATCTCCCTCCCACTCCCAGCATCCAATCCCCTCATGCCTGATTTGCAAAATATTAATTGCATGGACAATCATGAAGTGTTTCCCAGATCCCAGGTTGGACACCACAAATCTACCAGATTTTTTCCAACTCTAGGCCCAGATCCTGGCATGGCATGGTGGCACACATCCAAACAAGCACTCATGACCTCAATATTGGTGCACAAGACAAAACTTGTTCTGTTCATTGATGGAAAATCTTAGAACACTGCGTGTTACATGTGCAGTGACATGCGCTGTGGGCTCTGCAGCATAAAGCTTACATAAAACTTAAATAAGCTTTATACTGCAGATCCCGCAGCAAAGCCTCCCCATGGCCCCATTCCTGGGGAAGTGGCTACACTGCAGGCTCTGCAGCCAGCCCCTGGGGAGTGAGGCTGGTAGCTGGCAGCTCATGCTAGCCCTGCTCCGAGGGAGCCAGCATGTAACCTGCAGTGGGGGGGGGGGGGGGGAGGGCAGGCCTGCCACAGGAGGGGTTGCTCTGGTGGGCCCGGCAGGGCTGGAGCACCCCTCTGCCTGGGCAAGTAGGGAGCTGCTCCAGCCCCTACCAGTTAAGTGGAACCATTAAGGGTGAGGCTTACGAGTTAACATTTTATATCCCTATTGCCAAGCAACAACCCGCCTCAACCAATGCCCTTCTCAACAGCCTGGGAGAGCAGAGGGAAAAAGGAGTACTTGCAGGTTAACAAATCAGTGGACTGAGAGAGTAATTGGGGGAGGAAATGGAGAAAATTCCAAAAGCAAGAACACCGACAGACAGCTTTCTCTCATTTAAAATGAGAGCTCCAGTTGAGGCATCTCTGCTGATCTCAACAGTAGCTGCAATATGAAAGCTGACTCGGCTTATTGGGGCTTTGTATCAAACCTTTTTTACCTTTTGGTGGGCTGCTCATCTAATGGGTAATATCCAAAAAGTATTTCAAGTAAAAGGGCCTGGAAAATGCTGTCCTCTGTGGATGCTTGAGCACGGTCAGTGTTCTGCAATGTAATATAATTCAGGGGCTTTCCTTAGATCCTTCTTTTGCTCTTAATATTACTGTCAGAGCTGGGTGAAAGTTTTCAACTTAAACTTTTTGTATGAAAAAGCAGATTTGGTAACATTCACACATTTCACATGCATGCTGATTTTGCTGCACTGTTTTGGTAAAAGTAAATTTGAAAAAATTCCCACTTGTCCTGACCCCAGGAACATTTCAACTGTTTCAAAATGAAATGTTTAGTTTTATTACTCAAAATTACTTTATCTAGAAATTGTTTGTATTAAAAACATTAAATATTGTTCAAAATCCAAAAGCATGTTGCTCAACCCACACTATAATTTTCTTTCAAATGTATGATTCACCACAATTTTAAAAAAAATGCTTTCAATTTGACTGGAAACTGTTTTTATTTTTCAGAACTGTCAGTGAAACAAAAAATCCAATATTCACCATTCTACTGACTTCTATCATTCTTGCTAAAGAGAACTGCATTTAGGACGGTTCTAACAGTTGAGGTATACGTGGTACATCTTTTTTTCTTGCCAAATGATTTACATCAATGTCTACTCTAAACAAAATGCCTTGGTCTATAAACCAGAATAGCAAGGCTATGAAAAGCTTATGGTTTAATGTCTCACTCCATGATACAGGATGTCATCCTGCCCCGTTGAAGTCAATGGGAATTTTAGCATTGACTTTAATGGGTACAGGATCAAGCCTATAGCAATGAACTACTTACTTTCCTCTCCTTCATACAATTCCTATTTGATTTTATTGCCTTGGTACTGACATGTGTCCTCTCCCCCACTCTTTCTCCTTGACCCTAAGTTTGGCCTTGAGGAAAAAATAAGATGACCTTACTACGTTTCTTTTTTAAGGGCACAAAAAAAAACCCACCCAGCACTGAACATGCCTTCTAATGCCCTCCTCCAAGTTACTTCCCTCCATCATTGTCCTAGAATGATTAATACTTCGGTCTTTCATCTTGCATGTTCTGAATGAACATGGATTAACATTCACAACACTCCAGTGATCTAATTACATTTTCCATTTCCATGTATTAAATAAAGACAAAGAAAATTGTTTTGCTGGGTAGCTTTGGAAATTCTCTCTCTCAAGCTCTTTATCCACTGAAGTAGTTCACCCTTGTAGCATCCCTACTGCGATCCTAGTTTACTCTTTTGTTCTGAGCCATATCACAAGTTTTACTGAAGCCCTTATCTGCACTTCAAATTCTCATTTTCAGCAAACTAATTCTGTCAGGTTTTCAGGCTTTCAGGCACTATTTCCCTTTGTGACTATACAATACTGAACAAAATTTATTCTGGACAATCAGAATGCTGGAAAGTTGACATATTAAGAAACGCTGTTGTAAAAGGCTGCAAAAAATGTAAGGGCCAATGCCAAATCACTTTTCAAACAAACTTCCTTCCCAGTTTTGCCAGCACAGTAACTCAACCTTTTAGTTTACACTACATTTAAAAGAGTGAAATATTAAACACTAGAAGAGTTAGCTAGCATTGCTTGAGTATTTCACCGCAGGGGGCTAAAGCTGTGAGTGGTGTGGGAGTCAGAGCAGGGGCTTAAGAATGTGAGGGACTCAGGGCAGGAGGCTGAAGGTGTGGAGGAATCAGGGCTGGGGGTGAAGAACGGCTCAAGGCAGGGGGTTGAGATGTGGGGGTGAAGGTCAGAGCAGAGATTTGGGAGGTCTGGGGGGCTCAGGGCTGGGTAAGCAGGAGCAAGGGTAAGGAGTGGAAGCAGCAGAAAGCTGCTTTCCTGGGTCGGCCCGCTGGCAGCTACTTTCTGGGGCTGCGATGCTTGCTGCCTCCTCTGGTCATTCTGAAGGATAACTGTCCCTGCTATCAGAGTTCTCCACTTCTATTTGATGAGAAACAACTGGATTCCAGGCACATCTCACTGTCCTGACAGAACCAAACCCTGAACTAGCTTTAAGTTATAAGAGGAAGTTGCATACCAAATTTAGTGGTCATAGTTTAGAAGTTCTTAAACAGACTCTCAGATGGACAGATCGACTGAATGCAAATTATTAATCTACTATATATTTGAAAGAGTTTGTTTCAAACTCTTTGTTCTCTGCTGCAGTATTTAGAATACAAACAGGACAGAGGAATGCTTGCTCAGAAACAATAGTTTCTGCTGTCTTAAATAAGACCTTACACTTTTTGAGGTAAGATGCTAATAATTCAGTTCTGTAAAGTACCTTGCACTTTGGGTACTTAAAAAAAAATACATATGAGCAATAATAAATACATAAGAGCAATAATAATTGTGATGTTAGGCATAGCAGACACTCGTTTTTTGTTCTAATTTGACATAAAAACTCAAGTTATTTATGAATATACAAGCAAAAATTGCCTAAAAATCATTAGCCAGTAAAAAAGGTAATAGATGTCCAGGAAAACTGTTTTAGTTCATTTCCTATTTTCTGATTAGCTGCACCAATACAGCAGTACTGAGTACTACCCTGCTGACATCCTAGACTCCATCTAGAAGATGAAAGAATCCAAGTAGGTGCTTTAGAAGTTGTATAATCTTCCTCCCTCAAACACACACTTTGATCAATAACAATGTTAGGAAAACACACATTTCTGCCAAGTAACAGTGTGTAACCATTTCTAAAATGAATATTGTGGCTTCAGAGAGTTTTCCTAGCCTATGCAGAGACTATTATTGAAAAATAAACTTGAATTCTATTAATGTTCAGTTAATTCAAATCATAACTTTTGATCCCTAAATGGAGTTACCAGAATAGTACACTGGCAGTACAAATGTAATAAAGCTTGCAGAACTTTATCCTCCTCAATCTTCTATGCATAATTTATTGTAACTTTCATTCAGGGTACTTCCTAAAAGCTTCTGTCTGCAACTAATTTAGCATTGAGAAAATGAAGATACTCATTTGTCATAAAGAAATAAGAACATAAGAACGGCCGTACTGAGTCAGACCAAAGGTCCATCTAGCCCAGTATCCTATCTACCGACAGTGGCCAGCACCAGGTGCCCCAGAGAGGGTGGACCGAAGACAATGATCAAGTGATTTGTCTCCTGCCATCCCTCTCCAGCCTCTGACAGACAGAGGCCAAGGACTCCATTTTATCCCCTGGCTAATAGCCTTTTATGGACCTAACCTCCATGAAATTATCTAGCTTCTCTTTAAACTCTGTTATAGTCCTAGCCTTCACAGCCTCCTCTGGCAAGGAGTTCCACAGGTTGACTGCATGCTGTGTGAAGAAGAACTTTCTTTTATTAGTTTTAAACCTGCTCCCCATTAATTTCATTTGGTGTCCTCTAGTTCTTCTATTTAGGGAACTAATAAATAACTTTTCTTTATTGGCCCTCTCCACACCACTCATGATTTTATAGACCTCTATCATATCCCCCCTCAGTCTCCTCTTTTCTAAACTGAAAATCCCAGTCTCTTTAACCTCCCCTCATATGGGACCCGTTCCAAACCCCTAATCATTTTAGTTGCCCTTTTCTGAACCCTTTCCAAGGCCAAAATATCTTTTTTGAGGTGAGGAGACCACATCAGTACACAGTATTCAAGATGTGGGCGTACCATAGTTTTATATAGGGGCAGTAAGATATTCTGGGTCCTATTTTCTATCCCTTTCCTAATAATTCCTAGCATCCTATTTGCCTTTTTGACCGCCGCTGCACACTGCGTGGAAGTTTTCAGAGAACTGTCCACGATAACTCCAAGATCTCTTTCCTGATTTATTGTAGCCAAATTAGCCCCCATCATACTGTACGTATAGTTGGGGTTATTTCTCCCGATGTGCATTACTTTACACTTATCCACATTACATTTCATTTGCCATTTTGTTGCCCAATCACTCAGTTTGGTGAGATCTTCTTGGAGTCCCTCACAGTCTGCTTCTGTCTTGACTATCCTAAACAGTTTTGTATCATCTGCAAACTTTACTACCTCACTGCTTACCCCTTTCGCCAGATCATTTATGAATAAGTTGAAAAGGACTGGTCCCAGGACTGATTCTTGGGGTACACCACTAGTTACCCCTCTCCAATCTGAAAATTTACCATTTATTCCTACCCTTTGTTTCCTGTCTTTTAACCAGTTCTCAATCCAAGAAAGGACCTTCCCTCTTATCCCATGGCCATGTAATTTACACAAGAGCCTTTGGTGAGGGACCTTGTCAAAGGCTTTCTGAAAATCCAAGTACCGTATACTATATCTACTGGATCCCCCTTGTCCGCATGTTTGTTAACCCCTTCAAAGAACTCTAACAGATTAGTAAAACAGGATTTCCCTTTACAGAAGCCATGTTGACTTTTGTCCAACAAATTATGTTCTTCTACATGCTTCACAATTTTATTCTTTACTATTGTTTCGACTAATTTGCCCGGTACTGAAGTTAGACTTACCGGTCTGTAATTGCCAGGATCACCTCTAGAGCCCTTTTTAAATATTGGTGTCACGTTGGCTACCTTCCAGTCATTAGGTACGGAAGCCGATTTAAAGGATAGGATACAAACCACAGATAATAGCTCAGCAATTTCCCATTTGAGTTCTTTTAGAACCCTTGGATGAATGCCATCCGGTCCCGGAGATTTGTTAACATTACATTTTTCTATCTGTTCCAAAACCTCCTCTAATGACACTTCAATCCAGGACAGTTCCTCAGATTCATCACCCACAAAGGACGGTGCAGATTCAGGAATCTCCCCAACGTCCTCAGCCGTGAAGACTGAAGCAAAGAAATCATTTAGTTTCTCCGCAAAGGCTTTATCGTCCTTGATTGCTCCTTTTATAGCTCAATCATCTAGGGGACCCACAGGTTTTTTAGCAGGCTTCCTGCTTCTAATGTACTTAAAAAACATTTTATTTCTTTTTGAGTTTTTGGCTAGCTGTTCCTCAAAATCTTTTTTCGCTTTTCTTATTGCATTTTTACACTTGATTTGACAGTGTTTATGTTCTCTTCTATTTATCTCACTAGGATTGGACTTCCAGAGTGCCTCATTATTTTCTCTTTGGCTCATCAATGGTGTTTCCAGATATTGCAAATCTGTTGCTTCCTTCTTTGAAGAATTGTTGAGCACACTAGTAGATGTCCTCTATGGAGTGGTCAGTCTAATGTCTTCAGTCTAATCTCTTCCCTATTGCTTAATAAGAATAGTCAAGCATGACTTCTTGAGTTTGCACCAAGAGACGAAAGAGACAAACAAGCTCATTGCCGAAAGTATCCCAGCTTGCACATATCACAAAACTCTGAATTTAAGCCACATAATGAAGAGAAATGTTGAAAGAATACACACAGAGCTTCCTAATTTCACACTCATGGATGTGACATTTCCCAGACTTTTGTTGAGATTACTTGCATTTCCCTTGATATATAGCTAAATCCAGGATCTAAAATCTTTTGTTAGCACTGAAGTGATTTTTTGTTCTTTTTTGGTAACTGACAATGTAGACTTTCAAGGAGTGGAGTAGGCAGACTTCATTCATTCCTCTTTATGTACTTGTCACCTTAACTCTTCATGTGCCACCTTTGTTTCTCTTCTAAAACGTTCTACATTTTAAATTTAACTTCCTTGCTCAGTGTTGTGTATCCTACTACTCATTCATCTATGCTTGCAGCTATATCACCCTTGAATCTCTGGCACGCCCTCTTCCTCTACAATGGTATTTTTATGTACAAGGTTTTGGAGACTTGCTGCTTTGAGACATAGCTATGAATCACACCCTACAATAGCCTGCCAACTAATCTAAATCAGGAACTTTCAAATAGGAGCCAAATTAAGAGACAAAAACCTCTAAAGCAAAAGCATGAAGATTAGTGTTTGCTTTTGTAGCACGACAAATATACGAAGGGGTAGTAATTCTCATAGCATAAATACACATTCAATGCTTACCTTGCTGCAATAGCTGTAGGGTTTTTTTTTTACCCTTCCTTCCACTTGCTTATACTGTAGTAACTTTGTGCCAACTTAAAGTGCTCAACTCCTTTACTAGCTTAAGTAAACTAGAAAGGCAGGGATCATATTTCACAAAAAACACCTCATATCCCCGGAGAAAGTTTTTTGTTTGGCTGGTTTAAAGGAGTTTCAAAAGTGGAATCTACCAGACGTGTTAAAAGCAATGAATACGGGTCATGCCTTCCACATCATTTTTCTCTGGTGGCTGAAGTACTTTTAGGGAGGATAGACTTCTTTTCCGACTTAGCTCTCTCTAAGTGGAGTCATATTGCTGCTGGATTTGTGACTTTCCATGCGTTTCCCTAGAATGGGGAAGAGTGAACAACACGGAGCAGCCAGGTTGGAAGGAAGAAGCTCGGATTTAAACATCAGTATCTGCAAATAACCGCGAAGAAACACAAAGTCAGCTGACTACGTGCGATTCTTTGGCAGTTTCGGGCGCTCCTCCTCCCAGGACCCCCGCTCCTCTCTCTCCAAGCAGCAAGGGGGTAAATGACACCGAGGGGAGGTCGCAATCCGTTGTCAATGGTGTTTCTCTCTGGCCGCGTCCCGGCAAATCGGGTCTCAGCTACAAGTGCGGAGCTTAGGGGGGAGATTTCCGCAGCCCTGATGGACTCCGCGGCTCCAAGCTCCCATCAAGTATTGGCTCTTTTACGGGGAGGACGATTAACATTAAAGGGGAAAACTCCAGGCTCCTCTTCTCGTTAGATCCAACTGTTTTTCAACCAGCCCGTGAGCAGCTCCGTCCGAGGCCGGAGCGGGGAGGAGGAGCGGCCAGAGAGCGGGTGACGAAGTTATCCATGGGAGAAGTTAACTCGGGAGCTAAAACTTTGCCGTGCCACGGGAGGCGGGCGGGAAGCAGGGCGGGAAGAGAGGCCCCAAAAGTTGGAGCGTCTGGGTTAGATGCTGACAGCCGGCGGCAACGCGGGGCGCTAGCAACAGGCTGCGCAGCCGGAGCAAGAGGGACAGAAGGATGCGAGGGGCTGATCAGCTTTCTGCTATTCGGGCCATTAGATCCAGTATCAGTGAGTTCCCCCTCCCCCCGGAGGCCCCGATCCCCAGGATTCAGAGACAAGCCCCAAAGCACGAGCTGGCGTCTCGGTCTCCGCGACGACACACGTGCTCTGGGGGCTCCCCCTGCCCTTTTCTCCCTGGCACAAGTTTACCTTGGGGTTGGTGATGAGCTGGTGCTCGTCCTGGTGCAGCAGCAGCGCCCTGGAGTTCGACTCCGAGTTGTTGACGTAGATCTGGAGGCAGGGGTAGAGCGAGGTGCCCTTGCAATCCGCGCCGCACGTGAAAGTGCATTCAAACATCTCCCCGATCTGCTGCACCGAGAGCACCGTGCAGTTGGCAGCTTTTCCTTGCAAATCCTGCAAAGCGGGGTTGAGCCAGCAGAAGCCCAGGATGAAGAGCGACACGATGCCGGAGACGATCAGGAACAAGCCGAGCCGGATGCTTTTGTCTTCGGCTTCTGTGTACTCGTAAGACACCCTGATTTTCGCCATCTCCCCCTAGAGCTCCTGTGAGTGCTGCCCCGGGCAGAGCAGCAGAGGGTGTGAGAGGAGGCGGAGAGGGGCGATCAGAGACAAACTCCCTCCACTCCAGCTGCCAAGCTCCTCAGCCGGGGTCCGGAGCGCGCCTGCTGTGGCGAGATGCCGCCGTGCAACCTTTCACGCCCCCCTCATCGTGCAAGGCGGCGGGTGCCAGTCACCAGGGCAAGCCCCCTCCTCTTCCCGCCGAGCTAGAGGTGTTTCCCGGGCCTCTCGGGCTCTCCCTCCGTCAGTGGTGGGAGCTGGCAACATCTGCCGGGATCTAAGCTGCTTAGCGGCAGCGCCCCAGCAGCCCCTCATGGCTGGGAGCCTTGCCCGCCCGCTAAGAAGTGACCTCGCTGAGCCGCGGCCGCCGGCTGATCCAGCCCCCGAGCGAGGCAATCCCCTCTCGGCACAGCTTGGCCCGGGATTATCTGCCCCCGGCTGACTGCTCCAGGAAGCGCCTGATAACTGCTCCGGATTAACACCATCCGAGGGAGACCCTGAGCGGGGGCCGCCAGCCCCACCCGGGCAGGGGGGATCCGCGCCGCACGTGGGGTTGCCGCGCCAGCACCCCGCCCGCGGGAGCCGAGGCGCGGGTTTCACTCAGGGCTGGGCTCGGCCACTAGGCTCCCAGCCCCGCCGGCGGCACTACGTGTGCGCGGAGCGCTCCCGCCGCGGCGTCCCTGCTGCCCAGCCCGGAGCTGAGGGGAGCCAGGCTGCGGGGCCCGCCCGGAGCTACAAGCGGGAAAAGCGAGCGGCGGCTGGGTTTGCCTGGGAGCGGCTCGATCCTCTCGCGCCAAAGCACGGCCGGGCAAGCGGGCTCTATCGCTGCTGACCCCTCATCTCGCTGCAGCACAGAAGGCGGCCAGAGGCGTAGCCCCACCCGGCCGCCAGAGGCTGCTGAGGGGGTTGAGCTCTAGCGCTCCCACGTCGGGAAAAGCTGAGGGGGGGCAGCAGCACAGCGACAAGCAACGCGCTTTGGTACCTGGCCTGTGCCGAGAGCAGCCCCTTACTGGGGTGAAAGGATCACACTCTCCTCCCACCCTCAGTCCCGCGGTGCTGCGCTGATTGGCAAGGCGAAGGACCTACCCCCGCTGAGGAAAGAAATACGCACCCATTTTCCTCGCGGAGACAATTAGCTTTAGGAAAATAAACAAACATATACATGGCCAGCTCATTGCCATTTCTATATTGGTAGCTACTAAGTCTGGTTTTCCTAAAGCTCCTGTCACAGCAACCATACAGGTGTCACTTATCACAGTAGACCTAGTCAGCCCTGCCATAACTTAAGCCCTGGATAGGGGCCCAGGGAAGGTAGCAAGCAAAGGGGGGGGGGGGAGAGGAAGACTTCAACCTGAAGTCTTTTGGCCAGGACCTAGGGCCTGCCACCATGCAGCGAGATTGAAGTCCCAATCCCCATGGCCAGGGCTTGTCATTCTCTCAACACTGAGTGGAAGTCCCAAAGCCTGAGCCTCCACTGCCCCTGGTAAGATGAGAAACCCACCTATTGACTGCTCTTCCCCCATTGTGCCCCAGCTGTTTCTAACCCCTGATGGTGGCCCCAGCAACAACTAAGGCAGTGTATCCAGGATCAACAAGAAAGGGAAAGCCTCTATTTTGTCTCCTTCCCTTCCCCCAGCCCAGGAGACTGTAGCTCCAAGAAAGGGCCCTGGTGGCTGCATTTGAGAAACACTGTTCTAGATCCTATTCTCTGTGTTAAGCTGCCCACAGTTACTCACAACTGAATGTGCCAAGAAGCAGAGCAGAGACCTCCAGCTGGCGGTGTGTTCTAGACTTAAATTATGAGACCCCCCCAATATCAAGTATGAACTCCTCAACCACTATAACAGCCTTTCTTGGAGTTGTAGATAGTCCCTCTGGGCACCCCACTTTTTTTGGTGGCTAATGGTCCTTTACACCAAACACTATTCAGATTATTCCCAATCCCAAAGGAACAGTCAGTCACCCTAGCTCTCACCACACAAGGCCTGTGACCAAATGTATAATAAACTAACTAAAAGTTTAACAACCTAGGAAAAAAACTTATTTGCAACAGCAATTCTAAAACTTTAGCAATCCAAGAAACCCCATTTTGATTTACAATTTTTTCATGATCCACCCCATCCTGCTCCTTCTCAGAGGCCTAAATCCTACCCATTCCTTGCCTCCTCTATTGCTTGCTTTCTTCTCCCACCCTCATTGAGAAAAGGCTCCAGGGCTAAAGCTCTGGGTTAGGCCAGGGATGAGGGTTTAGGAATGTGGGAGGGTTTACAGATTCCAGGAGGGAGTTTGGGTCTGGGTTGGGACTCTGGGCAGGGATTGGGGTGCAGGAGGAAGGTGAGGGCTTAGCAGTCTTGCTCTGTCCCTGAAGTCCAGCCTATACAGAAAAAAAATTTTTGACAAGGGTTTTTAGTCCCTTTCTCCAAGTCAAACTGTGACAAGACCAGGGCAGGAGATGACCCTTCTTGTGATAAACTAGTATTTCACACATAGTATTACTTCTCTGCTGACTGGAGGACTGGGGGGGGGGGGGGTCTAGTTTCATAGCAAAGACTTCGAATTACAGAGCAAAACATGTAATTACTTTATAAAACATGGGAAATTAATTCATGCAGCAGCTTACACAAACATTTCAGAAAGTCCAAACACATGACTATACATCTAATACCTATTTTATCACTGCTAACACACAGTTGAGCCAGAGTGATTTGCAGCTGCGCCTTCATCAGTGATAAGTGAAGCCAAGGGGCCTTGGCAAGAGCTGGCACCTGGTCTTCCAGTGTCAAATTCTGCTCTTGTACAGTATTTTAAATGACTGGTTGGTAAAAAGTGTTCTGAGTGGTTATAGGTGCATGCAGACCAAGAAAAAGAGCAGTAATGGGATACCTATGCAAATTTCATTCTAAGCGCAGTCACTTTGTGGTATGTTATCACCAGAGAGAGAAGTAGCCTGCCCTAGAGGGGTCCAACTCCACTAAAACTCCATCTGTTACATATAGCCTGCTAATAGAGTCAGTGTGGCATCCAAGACATCAGGTGAAGTGTGTTCATGAGCCTGTCTTGCTCGTTTATTCATAGACTTCACTTTCAACTCCATAGAGTTTAGTGTAGTAGTTGAGCTTGGAAGTAACAAATGTGCAAACTATTGTGGTCAGGTACATAGCAGAGAATGGACAGTATTGTGCCTGGCTACAGGTATTGAAAGGCATTTCTCAGTACTGGCACAAATGAGGATCCTTCGGAACTTCCAAGAGTCCATCCACACTAGTGAGTAGAGGACAGATACCTCTGAAGAAGGTAAATGTTAAGACCAATACTTAAAACCACATTCCTCTTTCCATTAACACCTCTTTGCCTGGATTTTGCTAATTTGAGTGTTACTGGCAGTATTGAGTAATGGGTGCTGCCTGCTGTGAAGTTATATCATCAGTACCAGCAATATACAGGAGTACATACAAGCTTCTAGGGGATTAAATAATGTTGAATAGGAAGAACAGGGGTGATTACTGCAAAAATATAGGAATGGATGCTCTTGAAGTGAGGAAGTAGCATTCATGACAAATCTCTATGATGGGGGTGTGCCCTAAGCACATTTCCTACCATACACACTACTATCATATCTATACAAAATACATCATGTAAGGTGAAATATGAAAGCTGGCATCACACTAGTTATGCATTGTAAAGTGCATGTGTGAAATGTTATGAATGTCTCTTGACATGCTCACTGAGGCCATTGGGGGTGAAGGTACTAAAAGAGCACACAAGGAAGACAAACTCTTTGCAAAGAAGTTCAATGTAAAGAATTAATTTATCTTCACAGCAGAAAATGTAAAGGAGAGTCCCACCCCTGAATCATTCTTAGCAGATGACCTCTGAAGAAATGTTCCAGATTCACTTATGAATAGAGATGGTTTTAGAACCAATAAATTAAATAGTAATAAGTCCCCTGAACCAGATGGTGTTCCCCATCAAAAGTTCTGAAGGAACTCAGATATGAAATTGCTAATTGTGGCATGTAACCTATCATTTAAATCAACCTCTGTAGTGAGTGACTAGAAGGTAGCTAAATTCATGCCAATTTTAAAAAAAGGCTTCATGGGCAATTCTGTCAATTACAAGCCAGGAAGCCTAACTTCAATATCTGGCAAATTGGTTGAAATTATAGTAAAAATAAAAAGATATATAAATGAACATATGTTGAAAAGCATTAATGTGGCTTTTGGAAAGGGAAGTTGTACCTCATCAGTCTAATAGCATTCTTTTGAGGGTGTCAACAAGCATATGGACAAGGGTGAGCCAAAGGATACAGTGTACCTGATCATTCAGAAAGCCTTTAACAAATTCCAAGCAAAAGGCTCTTAAGCAAAATAAGTAGTTATGGGATAAGAGGGAAGGTGTTCTGAAGGATCTATAACTGGTTAAAATATAGAAAAAGAAAGGGAATGAATAAATGATTAATTTTCAATGAGAACTGTAAATAGTAGGGTTCCCCAAGAATCTGTACTGGGATCAATGCTTGTTTAAAATACTCAAATGATCTGGAAAGAGGGTGAGGTTA
Source organism: Pelodiscus sinensis (assembly GCF_052426305.1). Classification (NCBI taxonomy): domain Eukaryota; kingdom Metazoa; phylum Chordata; order Testudines; family Trionychidae; genus Pelodiscus; species Pelodiscus sinensis. Next base: position 66,415,775 of record NC_143052.1, on the reverse strand, counting down.
ATAATGAAGGGGCAGAGTTTGAAGATTACTATCTTGAAAAATTTAGTAAGTCCAAAGCTGCCTGCAAGTTAAAAAGGGTTCTCAGAAAACTGGATGATTAGACAATAAAATGGCAGATGAAATTCCGTGTTGATACATGCAAAGTAATGCACAATGGAAAAAATAATCCCAATTATGCATACAAATGGGTTCTAATTTAGCTATTACCACTCAAGGAGATGATCTTGAAGTCACTGTGCATAGTTATCTGAAAACATCTGCTCAATGTGCAGCGGCAGTCAAAAAAGTTAACCATGTTAGGAACCATTTAGAAAAGGAGATATAAAATGACAGAAATCATCATAATACCACTGTATGAATCCATGGTACAGTCACACCTACAATACTACATGCAGTTCTTCTTGCCCAATCTCAAAAAAGATATATTAGAATCAGAAAAGGTACAGAGAATGGCAAGAAATTAAATTGTAAAACAAATGCCATATGAGCAGAGATTAACCATCCAAGTCATTTTAATCTTAGAAGAGAGACAGTTAAGCAGGGAGAACATGCTAAAGGTATATAAAATCATTAATGGTGTGGAGAAAATGAATAGGGAAGTGCTATTTACTTTTCATGCAATCCAACTGATTAAATTAATAGGTATCCAGTCTATAACTAACAAAAGGAAGTATTTCTTCACACAAGCGCACAATTTACCTATGGAATTTCTTACCGGAGGATGTGAAGGCCAAAAGAAAAACTGAGTTTATAAAAAAAAAAAAAAAAAAAAGATAAATTCATGGAGCATAGGTCCATCTAGTAAGCCAAGATGGTCAGGAATGCAACCTGATGAATTAGGTGTTAAACTTCTGACTGCTGGAAGATGGGACTGGATGCCAGGGGATTAAAAATTATTCTGTTCTGTTGTTCATTCTCTCTGAAGCATCCGTCAAAAGATACGATGATGGGCTATTGGTCTGATTCAGCATATCTATTCTTATAATGTGGCAAAAATATGACTAAGACAAGGCAGCGTTGCTTAGGGAAAGGTGATAAAAACAGGTCTACCCTTGACAAGGAATGTGGCTTTGTCAATTTACATATTATCAGTAAGCAAAATGATTGACCTGAACCGGCAGGGGCTTTCATGATCCTGAACTCAAGAAACAGAATTAACATGGCTTCTGTACCCCCAAAGAAACATACTTAATCCCCAGGAGACATTCCTGACTTGTAAAATAAAGACGTTCCTTTGAGGATATAAGGAACAGAGAAAGACTCCATCAATTTCTTTTGCCTCAGGAGATAAAGAAACCAAGCAATTTGGTCTCTGTGATGCATCCTGGCCAGTGAAAAGCTGGAAAGGAGACAAATGAAAAAAAAAACCCAGCTTGAGCAAAGACTGCATCTTGTTTGAATAAGTTGTAATCTTTTAGGCCACGTCTACATGGCAGAACTAAAGTCAAAATAAGCTATGCAACTTGAGAAATGCTAATTGCCTAGCTTAAGTTGAAATAGCTGCTTTCGACTTTTGGCGCTATCTACATAGAAGTTATTTTGAGAAAGAGCACTCTTCCCTTAACTTCCCTTACTCGTAGTACAATGAGGGTTACAGGAGTCAGAGTAAGCAGACTTCCAGCTCAACATTATTTCAACATGTTGAAATAACAGTCTGCATCTACACACAAACAGTTATTTCAGAATAACCATCTCTACCTTTATTTTACTTAGTATCACTTAATCCAGGCTTTTTCATTAATAAACTTGTTTTACTTTTGCTATAAGAATTCAGTTCTGTATTTGAAGGCACAGCTATAGTTACCCCAATTAAGTTAATAAATTGTGATCTACTGACTCCAACAGAGCAGCAAACTTTTTATCTTGTGAATGCAGTGATGACGGGGATGGGGGAAAGAGGAGGTATATTGCAGAAAAACATCTCTCTGGAGCCGAGGGTTGGAGTTCAGAGTGTTACCTGGTAGGCAAGGTTTACACCGGGAGATCCTTGAAGAGTTTGATGGGGTGGTGAATAGATTGGTGTTCAACAAAACTCATGCTTGCTGAGCCACAGAGGCAATAAAGTGGTTCACAATTCTGGGTATCCCTTTGAGTGGGTTAGTCTCATATTGTAAGTATCAGGGCCAGTGTAGTGTAATTCTTTCTACCCTACCAAACCACCCAGCCAACCATGAGTTTACTGTCATTGTCAGCACCATCTCAGCGCTGTATCTGGTCTGAACCCCAATTCAAGGGTCTATGTTTTGAGAGATCAGCTGTTTGAAATGTGTTCTACAGGACCATTTCAATCACATATGCAGAGTACGGACAAGGAGACAGAGTGCTAAATGACAATTAGTTGCATGCAAACACCAGATTTTTCTGCTAGAGAGAATTGCACATTTAAAGTTTGGCCAGACTGCCCACCTCAATATAATTACTAATCTATTAGCAAAAGGCATTGGGTGTTTTCGGAGACATTGAATTTACACTGATTACAGTGTATGGGTAGTTAAATTCTGATCCCAGAGCCTTTATTGTTGGTGATTTTATTGGAGCAGAGCAGTGGTAATTCCAAGGAGGAAGCTGAGCTTGCAGTTCTTCAGGTGACACACACATTGGACAAAATTCAGACGTAATAAGAGAATATAGAAAAGCAGTGTCACTTTACTGTTCACAATCACTTCTCTCGTGGGGCAATGCTCAAGGTCAGATGTTTACAAATAAGTTAATAAGTTCTTCAAAAGTTATATTCAGCAGTATTTGGCAAGAGGCTATTAAGAATCTACACTGGTGATATGAATATAAATGCTTTTGAGTATTAGCCACAATTGCATCACTGTACTCTTTATCCAGAGGTTAAACATGTATTTGATATACAGCAGTTATCATCAAATATTTAAGTAAATTACTCCCAAGTTAGTCCTGTGCCTTGCTGGCTTTAGTTTTTCATATGATCTACTGCAATCCATTTTTATATTTCTCTCTCTCCTCATTTTGACCAGTTTTTTGCTATCTTCATCTGTCCTCTTCAGTCACTCTGTACTGTTACTGCGTGTGTATAAAATACTAAAGTTTCTTACAATGATTCTAAACCTGTGTGATCTACATGCACTTGTCTGGTCCTAGCAGGGATGTCCTTAGGATTTATAGGGCCCTATGCAGTACTATTAACTGGTGCCCCTATAGCCAACGAGAGACCAGGACGGGGAGGATGACAATTTTTGGAGATGTGATTTTCTAATCTTCATTTATAAAATATTTTAAAAGCAAATTTTAAACAAAGATCCTGTAGACTAAGGTTAAGCTACACTAGCAATTTACAGCACTGTAACTTTCTGTCTCAGAAGAGTGAAAAAACACCCTTCTGAGCTCAGCAAATTACAGTGCTGTAGAGCATCAGAGTGAACCAGACCACTGTGCTAAGAGCTGTGTGCCCAGTGCTGTTAGCTACTTCCCTTGTGGAGGTGGTTTACATAGTGCTGGGAGATCTCTTTTTCCAGGGCTCATGCCGTAGCCACACTTTCAGTTTATAGCTCTACTGCAGTTGCCCTTTAAATTTTGAAATGTAGACAAAGCCTAACAGTAAATTCAGAAACTGACAGGATATACTTGGTGTTGGTAAGGGCCTGTTAAATAGCTTTTATTACCACCTGAATGGCTTTCAGTTTCAATGTTTGCTAATAGGTCTGGCAGGCTTTTTCACTTTCAAGTTAATTAGATCCTCTCCAGAGAAAGCAGCTCTACCGAACAGGGATAGGAAGAGGCGGAAGGGTGGACATTTAGAGCCAGTGGAGCCCCAAATATTTGGGTGCCCTATGCAGCTGCATATTCTACTTATGGGCAAGGATGATTCTGGGTCCCAGGATACAGCTATGCTACAGCAGGATTGACCCTCGTACTATTGCACCAGTGATTGATTTAGGATCAAATGAAGACCCACCAAATTGAGCACACATCAGTCTCCAGTTAACCCCTGTTCTCTACCTCCCACTAAGAAGAGTAAATTGATTGGAGTGTTTCTCATATTGATCTCCTGGCACGTAGACCTTGTAGTAACTAAAATTAAGATACATTGACTCCAGCTACATTATTCACGTACCAGAGTGGTGTTCTACAGGCTGACTTACTGCAGTAGTGTAGAACTACAAATACAACTTGTTTTATACCATATAAGTTTGCTACCTGTAACATCTATCTTCCAAAAGGATGGCTCCCATGCTCACAAATGTCCTTATTCCTCAGGTTCCATTATTCCTCATTACACTGTGTTGTTTGTATATGAAACCATGACTGACCCTCCATTAACCTTCCCCTTTCAAACAATTAGCAATAAGAATCTTCTGGCATTTAGTATAGAGTTTTGTAGCCTCCCCTGCTCTCTTCCAGTATCAATACTCATCCATGTGTTCTATAATCATTAGTCATTATAAGACAAAGGGTCTTTGTATGTAAGGGGGAAATTAACTTTGAGATTCAGCATCCCCTTCATTGTACCAGAATTCTCCTGAACATAGTCCTCAGTTCAACTCACTTGCTAAGCAAAGGAAATCAACTTACGTTCAATCAATTCTTCATCCTGAAGCCTTTTCTTACATACTTGACCATTAAATTGGTTAATCTGCTGGTGAAAGAATTCTATTTCATTGCTGCTAAGTACTACAAACCACTTATAGATAACTCTAACTCTCTGAACAAATGTGCCTTCAGAAGGTGGTGAAATGTGGATAACACTAAGATGGGGGAGAGGTAGATACTTTGGAGGGCAGGGATAGGGTCCAGAGTGACCTAGGCAGATTAGAGGATTGGGCCAAAAGAAATCTGATGAGGTTCAATCAGGACAAGTGCAGAGTCCTGCACTTGGGACTGAAGAATCCCCAGCATTGTTACAGGCTGGGGACTGACTGGCTAGGTAGCAGTTCAGCAGAAAAGGACCTGGGGATTACAGTGGATATAAGTTAACAGCGTGCCCCCTTGTAGCTAAGAAGGCTAATGGCATATTAAGGTGCAGTAGGAGGAGCATTGCCAGCAGATCTAGAGAAGTGATTATTCCTCTTTATTCTGCACTAGTGAGGCCACAGCTTTTTTTAAAAAAAAAAATTGGTATTGGAAAGATAGCTGGAAATGCCCCTTACATAATTCAAACATTCTCCAACATGTTTTCATTTATTAAGAGTATTAAGAAAAAGCCAGTAGACATTTGTAAAAATTGGAGGAACTGAATAGTTGCATTTGATAATCTACGGAAATAACCATGTATGTTGACAACTGGAAAAATCTCACATAGCATTCATTACTTACCCGTTTCAGCTGCATTTTGTCTTGTTAGTTTGTTGACCAATGAATGGTATTCTTCAGACAAATCTTCATGTAAAAAGAACAGTGCACTTTGCTGGAAGCTGAAGTCTGTTTAAGACAACCTACAGCTATGGGCAACTGGCTAGAAGCAGCTCAGTGAGGCAACTTGTTTCCTATAATTTTCTGTAGTAACAGTGCTGGCTCCTATAATTTGTCAGTCTATGTGTGTAGTGTAGCCCTCTCACTTTAGTTGTATTCCTATACAACTTCCAATGCAATCTTTTGTATAAGCCAAACTGAAATGGGCATTTTACTTATATAGACAATAATTGCTTGGTACATCTGAGAACTGAATTTTTACTTCAGGAGGTGGCAATGGCAAATCACAGATAGATACAAGATAAATGGCAAAGAAAAGGCCTCGGTCTTCATCCAAAGCAATGCCACCAACAAAAAATGGTATATATGGTGCACATAGAGGACCATATATCCTAAAGTGCCTGAGAGGACCATTACGAGGACCTTAAGTCAAAGGTTTAATATGAAAATGGTAAATTGTTTAATCTTACAGACCTTTCATACACAGTGACTGGACTAATAATTTAGAAAAATATTTCTGATAAACTAGCATGTTAAAATCTTTAAATACAATTTTTAGGAGTGTGTGGTTAAGCTTAGTGAAACAGCTGTTGAGAATGCAGTTTGGGGTTTTTTTTGGTAAATAAAATGTATAATTTTCATCTCAAAGAAAAAAGAAAGCAACATCAGGACTCAGGAACAAAAGGAGGCATCCCATTTCCCATCTTCTCATAAATGTCAGCACAAGTGCCCTCAGAAAATGAACGATGCAGGGCATATGGAAAATGAAGCATATACGATGACAGTTGCTAGTTTGCTTGTGCAGTGGACAGTGCAGACTTTAACAGCTGTATATAATAAGGCTTTTCAACAATTGTTTTGACATCTTCACAGATAAAAATCTATCAAGTTCAAGTTGAAATGTATTTATCCAACTTACAGTACTATATATCAAAATTAGTTTAGTTTGTAGCATTCAAGAACAAATTGTTAGTTACATTTAACTTTACTTTAAAAATATTAAAAAGTAATTCCAATATATCTCCAAACGCATACTGTTTTAAAGAGCAAATTAAATCTACTGAGGTTATTCAAATCACAAATGAATAATTAAATTACATTTTATAGATTATTATTCAAATAATTAGATGCAAACTCTTTTGATGCCTCCCCCACCCCCAAAGCGATGAGGGCAAAATTGTAAGAGGGAAGGAAACAAATAGCCAAATCCCCAAAATTCCCATCATACATTAAGAACCTCAAGTGAAAATCCAGAAGAAAAAAGTTGTAGTACAGTAGTCTGTATCCAAACCAAACTCATAATTTTAAGTGCTCTGAGAGAAATGCATGGAGAAGCATGGTGTCCAAAGGATAAGCGAATTCTGAAGAGTGTAACTATTTTAACCTATGCAATTGTAATATATTTAGTTATTTGGGACACAAACTTATGCTATTTATTTATTAGCATCACAATTATTCATTTAAAATCCCTTTTTGACTAAGATAAACTTTCAATCAAGTTTGCATTCAATTTATGTTAGTGTAAATATACATGCCTGTGAAAGTAATTTTAACTAAAAAGTTATTGGGAGATTACTACAAGTAATGTGCCCAGTATAGTTTAACATCTTTAAAACAGTTGTATTTAGAATTAACCTGTTTGAATCATTGAGTTATTACAAACAAGTTATTATGCCAGGATCTTCTTGTCTGCTAAACAGATGTACAAAAACAAGAGTATTGAAGATTTCCAGAGTTACTTTCAGCATTGCCTTTGGGGTCATTAAAAAAAAATTATAATTATGATTCAGCTTATTTCAAGCAAAATCTTTTAAAAATTGAGAGTCAATAGTTTATTTGAAATGAGATTATCTACTATGATAAAATAAAAAAATCAAAACAGTTGCACTAAAAGATACAACATTGCACATGATGCACAGCAAAATAGCAATAAGTCTAAGTTCCTGTGATGGATAACACTGTGTCAATCACTATTCTGCCAGTCACAATTACTAAAATATAAAGGGTGGACAGTTTTGGCAACCAAGATCAAAATATTGTACATGACTAACCTTACACGAGTAGTGTCACATGTTCAATGGGACTACTTGTGTGTTCGGTGATATTCAAGAGTATGAAGTTACTCACGTGTAAATATTTACAATATCAAGACCCACCCCGGTAATAAAACAGACAGGGAATTGCACGTTAAGGTTGCTTGTCTAACTTAGTTTTGGAAAAGGCCCAATGGTTTGAGATAAGGCTGGAATAGTCGTCTCACTGAATATTGCCTTCAGAACAATTTAACAAGTTTTGTAATGTAATTTTTTTCCAACAGAGTGGTTATTCAAAAACACTGGAATAATTCATCTGTTTCTGTGCATCAATAAAGAGAGCTTTGTAACACAAGCATCAACAAAACCATAAATCTAGAAGTGTCTCTGAAACATTTCAAAGAGCTAAGTATTTCCAGTGGTTTTGAGAGAGCCAGTTTTATATTGCTACTCAAAATTTACCTTGCGTACCTTCCACAATTACATGTAATTAGAGACTTTTCTTTCTTTTTACTCCAAAAATAATAATGTAGTGCAATATTAAAATCACCTACAGAATGTTTTGTACATTAGCTGCTATCAGATATAAAACAAACCAGAGTGTTTTAGCACAAGGTGGGTCTACACTGCAACATAAGCCCTGGGTTAGAACTCAAGATAGCAGAACCTGGGCTTGTTAACAAAGGACTGGAACATCTACACTCATTTGTAATCTTAGGTTAGGAATTCATAAACTGTTGGTGTCAACCAATGTTCCCTCTAATTTCTCCACCCCGTGCTGAATATTTGTTACATGCACCTAGGCATGTGTATGTGTGCACCACCAAGAAACACATGCTGATGGCTGTGGGAGACAGTAGGGCGCTCCACCAATCAGCTGGGTGGCATTTGGCTCTCTCCTGGGTGGCTGCCCAAGCACTCATCTTACAGGAAACATTGGTCCCAACCAGTGGCTTCAGCATCTACATGGCACTATGTTGGCCTTACTCCAACCACCCATTACCCTGGTGATCTACCATCCCTCCCAAAATGTGGTTGCTCTAGCCTTAGTTCATGGTGCAGCGTAGAAAACTTGAATGTCCACCAAACTTGAGTACCAGAGAATAAAGAAAGCTGGCCAATGGGATACTTTTGAGTAGACTCCCAGAGCATGACTCCAGTACTGCAAAGCAATTGGGCCTGAATCTTGAGTCCTAGTTTGACTTGCGCATGGGCCTCCATTCCTTCCCCTCCCCCTCAAGTTCCAGGGACCTTGGGTTACGATGTGTGAATAGACAGAAGGAGGTTTTACACTTGAGCCCGACTTTGAATTAGGGATATACAGTGTAGATGATTAACCGATTAACTGATAAGCAAAAGCTTATAGGTTAATGTTTAGACTACACCCATCCCCGCCCCCCCCCTTGCTCACGCTGGGTCTAGGACAACCTCCACTACAGCTTTGCATTTAAAGTGTATTAGGAGCGAGATGGGCAGGCAGCCCACCTCAGTTTCAGCTTGCACCAGGTTCGGGAGCTCAAACCCCCCTACATAGGGGCTGCTGCCACCCCGCGCTGTTGCCTCTTTGTCAGAGGTAGCAGCACAGGATAGCTGGTCTGTGAGGGGAGCTATTTTTTAAACTGGCTCCCTTTGTGGATCAGCTCCGGCCTACCACCCCGCGCTGCTGCCTCTGATACAGAAGAAGCAGTGCGGGGTGGCAGGGAGCTCCATGGCAGTGGGGCCAGAGTGCACTGGCTGCCAGCCCTGGCCCCGGGGACGATAGAATAGTCGACTAACCAATAAGAATTCATGAGGTTACACGAGTATTAACTGAGATTTAACATCCCTAGTTTGAGTCCTGGGCTTACACTGCAGTGTAGACATGCCCATAGGATAGGTCTACAGCATATAAAAAAAATCCTTGGTACCAAGTCTCAAAGCCTACATCAGCTGACTTGGGCTGCAGGTCTGAAAACAGCAGGGAAGATGTTCAGGCTCCAGCTGGTGCCTGGGCTATGAAAGCCACTCCCCCCCTTGCAGGATCTCAGAGTGTGGGCTCCAGCCCAAGCACAAATGTCTATGCTGTAATTTTATAGCCTTGTAGTCTGAGCCCTGTGAGCCCAAGTCAGCTGACCTAGGCCAGCTACGGCTGTACCACAGAGCTTTTTTTGAAATGTGGTTGTAACCATAGTGTCCTAGCTCAATTCAGTCATCAAATTTGGTGATTTTAAAAATTCTCAGTAATATTTTTTTTTTAAGTGTTCTGTTTCTCATTAAGGAAGCCTGTAATTATTCATGTGGTACTTAGAAAACTAAAATAGCCAAGCAGTTACAAGTCTCTGTGCCTCCTTTTTTTAATCACCAAGAAGTAGGAAATATGAGCCAAATCATTTATTCCCTTGATAAATGATCAGGTCCTATAATTCTGCACTAACGTGACCTTAAAATTAATATAAAATACACTGTACATCAAGCTTTTGAACTAGTGTAACTGAATGCAAAGTCCTTAAGAAGTCATTGTCTGGTAGATACAATTACAATACCAATTCCAGATTAATGATTGATTTTAAAACGTCATCACATACTTTGAAGCATGTAAATTTTTGTTTTAATTTCACTGTCTTGCTCCTTACTCTACCCTTGTTATTTCATGAAGACTGATTGTGCAAGAAAAAAATATTTGAGATCACTAATAATCTCATCTAAATTAACTATTTTTAAGATCCTTTTTTAAAACCTTGAAGTCAAAGCACTCCTTTTAAATATGAAATATTTATATGATTGAACATGAAACTGTTGTGATCTTTTTTCAATACATCACTCCTCCATTTATAGTTTTGTTTCTTAGTAGTTAAATGTTTGATTCTTTTCTGTGCTAGGGAAAAATCATCAGTACATTTTTTTTGGCAGTGTTCATAACCATTTAAATTATGACCGTCACTTTCCTTTTCAGGTTGAGAAAGTTGTTTGCTTTAAATAATAATAAAAAGATGATATATAAGTAGTTTTATATTTTTATGTCTCTCTTATCCCAAAATACATATAAAAATGTAGAATTTAAAGTTGCTATACACCTGATACAGAAACACAGCAATGTCATTATTGGTCAATTTCCAAACATTATATGATAAATGCCAACAAACTGTTTTGTTCTACATAGAAAAATAGGTTAAAAACTAAAATAAAAAAATCAAGATTCACTGACATTGTTTTGCTGTCTTTTCTTGCTTTGGTAACTTCAGGTTTTTTTAAAACATAGTTTGCATTGTTAGATGTAATATAGTTCACAAATTGTCGAATGTAAAATAGCTGTCACATTAAAATAAGGGACACATAATACTCAAGTTGCCCCCCCTTAGTCTAGAGAACAGTTACAGTACTTTCCAGAAAAGGTGTGGTTTTGTTTATTGAGGCCTGAGTCTCAGAGGAAGTCATATGCATCAAATGAAACTTACTTCTCTGTTTGAAGTGGTAAAATATCAGCCTGGAAGTAAAGCTGTGACCAGTAAGCATATTTTAAATCTAAACCAACAAACCCATCACAAAAAGAAAAGTATTTTAATATGAGCCTATTATTTCAAATGTTACCCAACCCATTTGTAAAAAATAATTTTATATTTTGTATTAGTTTAATGTGAAAACAAGATTGACCATAATTTTTGGCCTACTGAGGAAAGGTATATAATCTCAAATTATTTGTCAGCAGCTAAAAGACTCTTCAATGTGTCTTAACCACTGTATAGCTTGATATTTTTAATACTTCAACAGTTATTTTCATTTTTCATTGTTGAAGAAATGATTTCACAATCTCAAATCAAAGTCAACACTGCAATGAGGAGAGCTTTTCTACTTTATTACAAAGAGAAGAAGCCTTTATGTGGTCAGAAAATACAAGATTGATCTTTTTTTTTCTCTTCCTATGAAACGCTGCTGTTCAAACAGCCAGAGTGAATTGTCTCAGTTCACTTCTTTAAGTCCCATCACATTCACTTGGGTATGGATGTCCTTGGCTGCTGAAAATCTGGCCCTTTAGTGCACAGGGCGACAAAGCAGTCCCCTGACCAGCAGTTCCAGAATGTCCCGTTTTCATATATTGCATCCATGCACACCTCCTAAAAATGAGGTACAGCAGGGCAAACATTTTCCAAAATAGATGTCATATATATAATATATACACATTCGTACATACATACCTTTATTCATGTGATGTCCAAAAATTTAAAAAAAATGTACACATTTATTACAAAATCGTAACAAAGACTGGACAGTGTTTTGCTCATTCTGGAAAGATGAAGCTCAGTAATACACAACCCTGGAAACTAACCAGAAGTTGTGGCAATATCTTTCTTCTAAACAGTCAGATATTCTTGCATTAAGCTTGGCGAAAACTGCCTTTCAAAAACATAAGGGGAAGTAAAATGAAGGAAGCAGACCTTGCTCATCTTTCCAAATGAAATACGAGAAGGATCTTCACATAAAAATGCACAAACATTTTTTTATTACCAATAGTGCTACAATGAACAATGCAAATTGTCTAATTTTGTCTTTTTGCTTTTTTTTACATTTTGGAAACTAAGTGGTAAACTTTTGACAGTGTACTCGCTTGTCTTTAGACCCAAGCTTGTCTGCTGACAAAAAATAAAATAAAATAAACAAAAACAAATTCAGACCCTGCTCAAACTAAAGAAAAACATATTACAAATTTAGTTGTTGGGCAGCACATAATTAGTAAGGCAGGACCTCAAATGGTGACCCTTTGCATGAGCCAATTGCCAGATCCTCAAGGAATTAAAACCAGGATGCCTGAGCCACATCAGTTCTGCAGTTACGTTGAGTATTGTGCTGAGACAGCCATACCCCAAGAAAAGGGAAGTCTTTAGAAGGCTTGCTGAGCAGGGTTGTAGTTGAAGGTTGATGGCAGATGAGGCCTTTCTTCTAATTTGTCATATTCCAGATGGAACTCCTACAATTAAACAAGAAAGGTTATTAATTGTAGATATTTTCTTTACAGATGCAAGTGTCTGTGTCAATGATGAGTAAACTTCTTCCCCTGAAGTAAAATGATGCTTTTAGAAATAGCCTGATTTAACTCTTACTTTTTCAAAAAAGAGGCAAAATACAATTTTTTAATACGTGATTATAGTTAATTAAAAAAAAATCAATATACCAGTGCAGTGTCCCCTCATTTTTTAATATGGTAAGTTAGCTTCAGAAACAGTTAGTTGTGAGTACTTAACACTAGTAAACATACAGCTAAGACTCAAATATGGAGTTAAGTCATTTAACTAAACTTTTAGAAAAGCCATTTTTCAGCAATTCAAAAGATCTTTTCAAAGATTTACTTTAGGTGCCACAATACTAAGTCCTGAGGTATTTAGTGGTATATCACCATGCCAACTGTTAGTATAAGGCAAATTAATCAGAAATATGGTGAGGTTTTCTTCTTTATGGTATGAAATGTAAGAACCACCACCATGTAAAAAGATTTAAATTACTTGCTTCCTTTAGACTTGCAGGCATAGATATAAGCCCTTTGCTACTACATTTCAATAGTGGTTTTCATCTGAAGACCCCAAAGCATTATAAATCATTATGCTGAATGTTAATACGCTAAGCCAGTGTATGAGGCTAACTAGCAACCACTAAATCATGAATGCAGTTTCTTCCTCATTTATACAATTCCTTATACTATGTGGGCATTTGATTTGCTTAGTAATTATAAAAATGCTTCAGTCATTCAAGTATGTGAATATATATTCTGATTGGCTAGCACCCACTATGAATCCAATTGCTGGGATACCTACCATTCAAATACCTTTTCACAGCCCTGCTATGAATATGTAATGCTCTAGTTTTATTAAACTCTGCTGCATGATCTTCAATTGTGATCACCAGTTTGTGTACTTACATTGGCATCTTCTGCAGACAAGTTGTGTATAGGCAAAAATATACTGGGCCTTAAAATTAATTTTTAACCTTTTAGTAGTTTGACAGCTCCCTATAGTCCCCTTTCTCCGTATTTTCATTCAAAAAATGAATACTGTACTGAACTGAAAATTTAGTACAGGACTTTAAGGCTAAATAAATACTTCTGCCTTTAGCTTCATAATTTAAGTTTGCTATCTCAAGAAACTGTCCATAAGCTCTACCTAGGGAAGTTTTGAATTTATGTCAACTCTTTATTCTTTTACACTGATGATCACAAAGCACTGAAAAAAATAAATCTTCCTAACACCTCCAGAAGGCAGTTAAATAATATATTATTTCTATTTTTCAGATGGGTAAGCTGAATTAGAGAACAAAGCAGTGTAAGAGTTGGGACTAGTCTTTAGGAGCCCTGTGTCCCCATACTTCTGATCTTTAAGAGGAAAGAAAATTTATATGGCATGGGGAAAAAAAAAAAGGCACCAAGGGAATTTAAGAAAGAATGCTGAGAATTAATTGAATCTACATCCCCCAAATAAAGCTCTCCACAAACCTGGAGAATCCCAGCAGCATCTACAAGAGGCATTGGCCATCTGCATGAAAGCCTTGTCTCCCTACTGTGGCTCTGGCCCCCACACTCATCCCATCCTCCACCCACGCTTCCTGGCTGTGGCAGCTCCTGGGGACCCTGAGGTGGAAATGGAAATTAGTTAATATAGCGTGCCACTTTATTAATACTGGAGAAAGGGGTACATTCTAATCCCCTCATGAACATCCATGGATAGGTGGGGTAATGCACAGGCACGTGAGTTTTCTTTTTTGGGGGCAGGACAAATGGTACCAATGTGTGGAAAATCCTTCCAAACATGGTTCTTGGGAGGTATAATTTAAGACAGATTCTTTAACACAGTTATCCTCCTGACTTTCACTTTGTCATCCACTTAGTAATAGGAAAAATGCCCCTCAAATTACCTTCTCTCCAACCTTTCAGTTTATGATTCTTGGAGTGTTATATTCTGCAGATCATCACCAGTCTATCAAGCATAGTTGGAGAATAGCCACTTTAACAGAATTAATGAGTGGAGTCTAAAGGAAGAAACTTTACTGGCTCATGAGGGCTCCTTTAGAACCCGTATGGATTGAGATTTCTTATTGTGACTTTTTTAGTAAATATTAACACTTCGATGACACATTTTGTAAGCACTGAAACAGTGTTTGTCAGTCATTTTATTACTGGTTCAGGTCTGAAGTATTAAAAGAGCCCACATTCAGAGTGGGTAATTACACAAAGTTATTATATTTAACAATATAGGGAAAAAGAATTCACTGACCAAATATTTTTGAAAACCAAAAAGTAGTGTATTTATTGCACATAGAAAAATACTTTCATACATGTTAATTTAGGTTTCACTTTGGGCCATCAGAGACTGTATATGAACAATAGCATTGATAATTTTTGTATATATTAGGTACAAAGAAATAGAAAAACTCCAGCTTGTCTATTAAGCAAACATTGGTTAAATTAATTGTTTTTATTTTTTCATGTGGATGCAATGATTTTTTTTAAAATACCTTGAATTAACCAGGAATGGGCATTCCATACTTAGAGGGGAGAAATCCTACACAGTAAATCAAATGCTAAAGAAATTTTATGTGCGGTGAATCTTCTTTTTCATGTGTCATTCTGATTACAGTCACAAAGAGTGAGTTATGTAATAGCAATCAATATATTTATACAAAATATTTAGTAGGTATGAACACCAAATATGGAAGAGAACTCTTTAAAGAGAATTAATGGAATAAAAGTGAGCAAAGGCAAATGTAGGCTAAACAGGAAAAATGATTAAGTCTATTAGACTGTGAATCAGTCTACAAAGGAAACAGCAGTAACCTTATTACTGGGTGTAATTTTTAATTAGACTTGAAACAATACTCCCATTAGCTACAAAATGGACATAAGAGATGCAAACTGAAATTAGGAACTAGAACCTATAACGCACCAGCATGTCTGTGTTAAGTGAAATGTTCTATTAATAATTTTAAAAATTTAAACACTGACAAATATTTGAAAGGATATTTAATATAAGCAGCATCCTTTCTAAGCAAGGTTCTGATGTCTAAATTTCTCTACCGTAAAGAATTTAAACTTCTAGGAAGGAAAAATAAAATAATGGTTTTAATTTTGTTTCTTAACGGGGATCACATTTCCTCATTTTTTAATAGAAGAATTATAAAGTTTTAGTTAAAAGATTTTTCTTTTAGTAATGTGTAATCATTGTTGGCAATACTTGGTTTCACATTCTCCACTTTCCTTTCTCTTTTCTGAGCCTTTTAGCATCTTGTCACCATCTTGAATGGAGGTAGCTATACTTGCTTTACTTGGGTCAGTGTCAGATCAAAATTTCTCTAACCACACTATCCTTTCTACATGGAACAGGATAAAAAGCTATAAACATATAAATGTGACCAACATTCCCATGTTATTTCTGTTTAAGATGAAAGTGAAATAAAATTCTTTAGTATTCAAGTTCTTGAACTATTTAAGTGTCCATGGGGAATTAATTTGTCAAATTAATCTAGAAAGCTATTTCAATGCTTATTCAATTTCACTTAGTTTCTTTTTCGGTCTGTTATTGAAAGTGAAAGTAAAACTCATTCTTTAGTAAATTAATATTGTTTGCTATTTCACTGAATAGGATTACATCTTACCTATTTTATTAGATTGTTAAAACCAACCTGGGATGTTAAGATGCAAGTCTATTCTACATTTTTAAAAACACCATTTGATGCTTTTAGTACTATTATCCAAATAATATACATATACATTAAACCAAGAGGAAAGGTTATAAAGCACCTAGAAATATCATCTGGCAAACTGAGATTCTCAATATTAGCTGATAATGCATCTGTTACAGTAAAACAAAGCACAAGGAAAAGATTTTTTTAAAAATGTCCTCATGTGGTTGCAATTAATAATGAGACATTCTATATGGTATTTGATATTTGTCCTGCTCTGGGATTTAATTTTTCTAATGAGACAGAAGCATAATCACTTGGAGAACTTCCCCTTCAGATTAAAAAACTAAATTTAAATTTAATCATGTCCTTGTTACCCTAAAGATCTTAAGAATTTTTGTCTTCAAAGATTAATATTAGAGATGACATTTACTATGCAGACTTAAGACCATAAACTTGTCCTCCATCTGTGCCTGAAATTCCGACTTGTCTTAGGTGACTGTAAATCCTTCAGGGACCATTTGACCCAATCATTTGTACTATATTTAGTGTAAGGTTCTTCAGTGGTGTTTAGTATTGTGTTTATGCTAAACATATGCCACAGGTAGGCCTGAAGTGGCAGAACAAAGTGTTTAGATAACAATTAATGGAAAATGATATTCTGAATTTTTCTACTTCTTGAAGAGAGTGAGAGCACAGTTCTTTTTCCCCTCAAAGAAATGAACCAATATTTTAGGAAACACTTATTTCCTCCTATAGCTGAATTTAAGTCAGAAAGTCAGGGTGTGGGGTACAAAATGAATATTTTACTTACACACATGCACACACATGTGTGTGCACATACATATAAAAGAGGATTTTAAGAAGATTTTTAAAAATACATCGTTGATAGATTTAAAAATCTGCACAGTGGAAGAAAAAATACCTTAGCTACTTTCCTCCAGTTAAGACAGTCAAAGAAGTAATATGTTCCCCTCTCGTATGTATTGGTTTTCATTGTTGGTTCCATGCCTGGTGCCCTGGTGATCCATACTCGTTCTTCTTTGTGGTATCTCCAATCCCGGTTAAATCTTTCATTTTTAAATTGAGAGGAAAAAGAATTTTTTATATTAGTTGCTTTGATTTCAGATCAAAAATACCTTTCAAATGGACACTGACTTACACTATTAAGAAATGTTTAAGACATAAAATCAAGTTAATAAATACCAACATATCTGCTCTATTTATTTATATAGTCCTAATGGTAAGACCAAAATCTCGGCCATCCTTGATAAGAAGTTGCTTTATTCCAGCAGCATTTTCTAATATTTTTGTCCTTCATTTTGCCATTTTGTTTTTAGATGATTACATTAGAATGGCCTTACTAGATCAGACCAATGGTTGATCTAACCCAGTATCCTGTCTTCCAACAGTTATCAATGCCAGATGCTTCAGAGGCAGTGAACAGAGCAGGGCAATTATCAAGTGATCCCTGGTCTGTTCTCCAGGTCCCAGAATCTGGCAGCCAGAGGCTTAGATGTACCAAGAGTGTACCTGTGATCACCTTAGTTGTTAGCCACTAAAGAACCAAGCCTCCAAGAACTTTTCTAATTCTTTTTTTTTTTTTAAACACAGTTTTACCTTTGGCCTTCACAACATCCTCTGGCACTGAGTTACAGAGGCAGACTAGACACTGTGTGAAGAGGAACTTCCTTTTGTTTGTTTTAAACCTGTTTCCCATTAATTTCATTGGGTAACCCCCTGGGTCTTGTGTTACGTGAAGGAGTAAAAAACATCTCCTTATTCACTTTCTCCACACCATTAATTTTAATAACTTGGCACTTAACGTAGCACTTTTTGTCTCCAGAGTGCTTTAAAAAGCAACATAAAACCCATATGAGGCAGGTGCATTTTATTACAAATAGAGATTACAGAAAGGAATCAGTTCCAGAGTGTTATAATTCAGGAGCTCCAGGCTTCCAGTTCTGTGTGCAAACTATGCCTCTATTTTTAGGGGTTAAAATAGCTTTTCTAGTTTTTTTGAAGTGAACTAGAAAGCAAAATTTTAGATTTACCATGTGATTACTACAGTGAATTGTTACTCTATTATATTACCAAATTGGCCAAAATATTTTGAACATACAGCTCTACTGCTGCTAATAGCTGTAATACATCTCCTCCATTCATGTAATAGAGATAAAACAGTAGATCTTCTCCATATCGGCCAAGTTTTATTGCAGCCAGCTGCAAAAGATAAAAAAATTAAGATTAAAAACAAACACAAATAAAAAAAGTCAGCTAAATGCCACTTAAATGTGAATAGAAAATAGTCAGAAACTGTTATCCTCATATTAAGTATGTTGCAAATTTTATACTAGATATTCAGCAGTGTAATATATTAATCAAAAGCTCACTTTTTCCCCACTTAAATTAAGCTTTCCAATTTTCCAGTTAGATAAACAGCAGGATAGTTACTATAACCTGAAGGGGGAGAGGGGAGGAGGAGGAGGAAGGTGGTTTTTTTTGGGTACTTTTTGATCTCCTCAACTTTACTTTTAAAATAGTTCATTTACAATTTTCATTATACAGCTACATTAGTAGTGTGGAAGAAATCGTACTTCAGCAGTAGCTTACACCGTAAATCTTAATTCTTAAAACATTATTGAATGATCAACAAACAATATGTAGGATTTTTTAAAAAATATAATCAAGATTAAAATTCCTACTTCCATAGGCAAAGAAAAGAAAGGAAGAACTATCATTTCTCAAGCTTCAGGTTATAAGCTGCTAAAATGGAATAAAAAAAGAAATCTCCCTGTACTGTATAGCGTTCACATATTATGGTAGGTTAATTATAAGGGTGTGATGCTTTGGTCTGAAGGATCTGACGATCACTTTCAAAGACAGGATATTGGTCTAGACCAGTGGTTCTCAACTTATTTACCATTGTGGGCCACATCCATTAAAGCCTGAACAGCCTAGGGGATGACACATGGGCCACAAGCAGTCCACAGGTTGCATGTTGAGAATCACTGGTCTAGACTGACTACTGCTTTGATTACATGGGAGTATGGTTCTATAATGATGTGTATTGGTTATTTCCCAAAGCCATTCTCACATCCCTCAAAAGCTACTGCAAACCATTTTTAGTATTCAAGAAATTAATGGAAAACAGAACTGGGATTAGATGCAGGGTTTTTATGTTTTTTAAAATTTTTTGGTCTTATGTTGGAAATAAGACTTTAGAAATATTGGATTTGATGAGGGATATCAAGCCACACAAAATTACTTGTCAGGTTATCTTGAGAAGAATTCTATAAACCAACCAGCCTCTTCTCTACTTATTTTATTATAGGGGACAAGAAAGCATACTCACCTTATCCCTAATGTGTATGTTCGTTAAGTATTCAGATGGAACATGGAAGTCTAGATAAGGGAATCAGAATTGACCTAATTGTTAAACCATGTCATTGATTCTCATTTATAAATATTAACACAACATTAAGCACAATTTATTTTCCCTACCTATGTCTTGAGGTCGACATGGCGAAGATGCCCAAGGTGATGCGAATTTGGGGTAGAGATTTCTGGAACAGGGGGGAAAAAACCACACACACATTAAAAAGCAATGAACTTGAAAATATCCAAACCCCCAACGCTCCCCTCTTCCAAAACCATCACATTTAGTTACTTCATTAACTTTCAAAGTGAAATTCTGGCACCACTGAATTCATTGGCAATCCTCCATGTCAGTGAATTCATAAGGGCAAACTTTTCAATTGTGCTTGTAACCTAAATGCCTTTGACTTCAACCCCTTTAAGAAGCTCAAACCAACTTCTAGAATGGAGTTATTGTGTAAGAGCACTCAGGATCCTGGTAGACTAATAAATCTGAACCCAACATTAAAGAACCCAACATTAAAGGGCTTACAGCTGGCAAGCCAAGTTCCTCCCAACTGATATTGATGGTACCTTTCCCTTAAATTCTAATCTATGTCGACAAAGAACCAATTTCAGCACTTCAGGGGAACATGGAAAAACCCCATGAAAAAGATACATTTTTTGATTTAATTTAATTCTTGAGAATACATCAAGAAAAAAATGGAGCCAATAAATCACAACAGAACTTCACTAATTTGAACCATTGACTTAATCAACTGAAAACTACTCAAGTTTGCTAATTAGCAGGTAGAAGAACAAAAAAGGGAGGTGAATCACAACATTTACTTGTTTGACAATTGCACTTTTAATTATTTATGATAATCAGGGCTCTGTGTCTGTCATGGAGGTCACTGGTTCCATGACCTTGAACAGCTGTTCAGGTGTTCTTGGAAACAGCCGCACTGTCCACTTGAGTAGCCCCATATGCAACTGCCTTGGGGGTGGGCAGAGCAGCAACAGGTGGATGACTCTTGAGCCAACAGCACTGGTACTGCTGGAGCAGCCCCAGGGTCAGCCACACTAGTCATTGCTTATGCAGCCTTGGGCAGCTGGCTTCAGGAACTGCCTAAGCAGCAGCACATGCAATTGGCCCTAGGACCACATGAGTGGCAGTTTCAGCTGGCAAGACCAGCCACAGATTGGTAACTTATAATACTTGTGGGTCCTAGGGGTATCAGGAGCAGCAATGGGTAAAAGGCCCCCAGCAATTACTGCTGCTGGCCCCTGCTGCCTCCCCAAAACAGTGTCTCCCAAAGCAGCACCTCCCGCCAACTCCCAGATAAGATTTAGTCAGGGGCGTATAGTATAAGTCGCTCCGGACTAATTTTCTTCTAAGCCTATCAAATGCCACACAGGAGGTCATGCTTCTATGGACAGGGAGAGATGCTCTCTTAGCCACAGAGCTGCTGTGTGTGGGGAAAGGCGAGGAGAGATGCTCTCTCCTCCACACCAGGTACTGCTGCTGCATGGAGAGAGCACTGAGAGGACTCATCTCTTTCCCCACTGCGACCCCAAGGAAGTCTGAACTAGGGATGTAAAGGGTTAACTGGTGGCCAGGCCAGGCCCCCCACCCGTGAGATTCTTGTTAACTTCAACATGTAACCAGTTAACTTTTTAAATGGTATTTTACATCCCAACTCTGCGCCCCAAACTTTCTTCCGCTGGGAATGGGTGAGGAAATACTACCCAAAGGGATTCAAGACTGAGCCATGAGTAAATCAAGTGCATCATCTTAGCAGTTTTCAGTGTCAGGGATTCTACAGAACTCAGACCAAAAAGAAAATGTTCCTTTTGTAAGCTAAACACCACACAGAATGAGGCAGTAACAAAATTTAATGCTCGCTCTTAGAGCAAGGTCTCCTGAAGCACAGAACGAAGCTTTGGCAGGGAGTTAAATTATACCTTCTTACACCAGAATGGAGAAATCTTTCCAACAGTAGTTACATCCCCAAAGTTGGAATATAAAAGCTCACTCACCCATGTAAACATGGTCTTAAATATCACAAAACCCCCTATTTCTTTAATAAACATAATGTGAATATCTTCACAAAAATATCAATGGGTAAAGACCCTTCAGGTGTGGGCAATAATTTTTGAAGGGGAGGCCGCTTTGAGAATTTCCTAAGTGGCTGTGGGCCACCCCAGAAGGGGTGAGTGCTCGCTCCTCCACTCACAGACCCTGATTGGCCTGGGGGTGGGGGAGCACATGAAATCTTTGTCCCTCACCCCCACCCTGCGAGGAAAACCCAGTGCCTAGAAAGAACTGCCAACTGTTTTGAAAAGCTTGCCCTTGCCTCTACGCACTGCATGCCCCTAGCAGTGGGAGGAGACTTATGCACTTCCCTTGCCCCCAGGTCAATCAGGGAGAGGGAGCATGCAAAGTCTCTCCCTTCCCACCCCACCTTGCCAGGAATATGCCATTAGCCTTTCTAGGCTACAAGGGCATACTGTTGACTCATATCCAGCTTCTCATCCACTGTAATCCCCAGGTCCTTTTCTGCTGAACTGCTACTTCATCAGTCAGTCCCCAGCCTGTAACAATGCTTGGGATTCTTCCATCCCAAGTGCAGGACTCTGCACTTGTCCTTATTGAACCTCATCAGATCTCTCTTGGCCTGATCCTCTAATTTGTCTATCACACTCTGGACCCTATCCCTGCCCTCCAACGATCTCTCTCTCCCTCTAGCTTAGTGTCATCTGCAAACTTGCTGAGGGTGCAATCCATCTCCTCATCTAAGTTAATGAAGATATGCACCTCTGTGTCCTTAGCTCCTCCAATTCAGCCGCTCTAGTCTCAAGAGCCTGAATGAACTCTGTCTGAGGGACATGAGTTGCTTTGGAACTGTAACAGCTTACAAAATAAACCAAAAAATGAAGTGGTGTAATTTTTACAATATTGAATTAAGAAATTCTGTGAAGAAATTAAAGTAGCTGGATATACCACTCAAAAATGTATCAGGCAATAGGCATGGTGTGGGTTTTTTGTTTTGTACTGAAATGAAACCATCTAATCTACCCATGTTGAGCAAAAGCTACCTATGTAGAACTAGAGTCTTTGTATGGAATAATTTAAAGAATGAAAATTGTAGTAACACCAAAGTTATACTTGCAACATTCTTTATATCTTCAAAAACACATTTTAAAGCAATACATAATATTGCACTAAAACTATTACATGTTTGTATGCTGTGTACATAATTGAGCTTATTGATAGTCCTGTTTTGTGTAGGGTCAGCCTCTGAACGGGTTCTAAAAAGGCAAAGCGGCAGCGAGGGACTCATCATGAGCCAGGACACAGAAGCCCCAGCTCATGCCTGGTTCCCTGCTGCTACTCTGCCTTTTAAATGTAGTAAGAGCCTGGAGGTTCTTACTGCATTTAAAAAGCAGAGTCACAGTGGTCTTGGACCTGATCCCCCCCCCCAAACTTACAGAACAAAAGTGGTAAAAAGTCACTGACCCCTTTATAAGGTCCCAGACAACAGCACTCTGGAGTCAGCTTATAAACAGGCCAGTCAGCTTTTTACCATTTTTTCCCTACGTTTGGAGGTCAGCTTATAAATGTACGGGCTTATGTTCAAGCACATACAGTACTTGAAAATACTGAATTCCGATGTTCTTTGCTCTAAGCAGATTGTCCTAAAAATGCTACATTTAAATAACCTGTATTGGAAATATCAAACAACTCTGATATTGTGAACATCCTGGAGGTGCACCTATTCATACAGTTGAAATTAAATCAATGCTACAAATTACTGAGCTAGTACTGATAAGTTATTTCTTAGCATAGCTATTTAAAACTCGTTCTCAGTGATTAAAACAAATTCATCATACTCAAACAAGAAGTGATCTGTAAGGGCAGTTCTGAGTCTGAAGAAATTAACTATGTATACTTTTCATTTTGCAGATTCTAAATTCATTCATATTAGAAGAGTAGATACAGTGCACAAGTTGAGAATACTAATTGAATTCTGTATAAGCCTGAAAGCTTCTCTCTCATCAACAGAAGATGGTCCAATAAAAGACTACCTCACCTACCTTGCCTCTCTAATGGAAACGAGTTACTTACCCTGTGCAGTGACAGGGGTTCTTCAAGATGTGTGTCCCCATGAGTGCTCCACTCTGGGTGCTGGTGCATCCTTGTGTTGGTGACTGGAGATTTTTCTAGCAGTGGCCTGTTGTACCCCATGTATGCATGCAATAGCGTCTCCTCAGGCCCTTGGTGTCTGGTAGGCATGTGTGGGGCACAGCACCTTTGTTCCTTCTCTAGCTTGGTTCTAGCCCCCAAAGAGGCTTCAAAGTAGGGGATGGGAGGTGGGTAGTTGAGCACTCATGGGGTCACACATCTCAAAACCCCCGTTACTGCACAGGGTGAGTAAACTCTCTTTTCTTCTTTGAGTGATGTCCCTGAGGGTGCTCCTCTCTGGGTGACTACAAAGCAGTGTTCGTATCATGGAGGCAGGTTTGGAGCCCTAGCCCTGAAATTGGACAGTACCACTGTCTTACGTTCCTGAAGTGATAGCGGAGGCAAGAGCATAATATTGTGAGAAAGTGTGGTCAGAAGACCAAGTTGCAGCATTGCAAGTGTCTTCTAGTGCAACATTCAGGAAGGTTGTGGTGGAAGCCACCGCTCTGGTGGAGTGAGTTGTTAGGTACTTGTTGACTGCTTGTTGTGGACAGTGTAACTAGTGCGTGTAAGAGATCCATTTGGCTATTCTTTGAGAGAAGACAACTTAATCTTTCGAGTGCTCTGGAAATCATAACAAAAGTCTTGTTGACTTTCTCCAGGGTCTCATTCAATCGAGGTAAAAGGTGAGCACTCACTGGACATTTAAGCTGTGCAGCACTGCTTGAGACAGATCGGTGTGTAGTTTGGGAAAGAACGCAGGTAAGCGTGTGTGTTCATTGACATGGAAAAGAGTTGTGGAGTGGAGATCTATCCTAACCCTCGGAGAGAGAGTCCTTGTCTTCTGACTGAGGATGCTCGGATGAGTTCAGTGCCATGTCCCAAGGTGTAAGTGGGGAATGTGGCAGTGTTTTGGCCAATATGGAGGGAGCAGTGTGATGGCTCCCATGAGAGGACCAGGTGTCCCAGGAATGCCAAGTATGGAGGAGGTGGGTATGGCCTATGATGACCATACCAGTGAGGTGGTGGCGGATCATGAGGTTGTCTTGTCAAGTGGGACTCCCATGGAAGATGCCTCTGAGTAGGACTAGAATTCTGTGAGGAAAAACAGCTGCACTGTCCTATGTCAACTTCGCTAAGGGAAAAAGATAGAGCTGGTGAGCAGGGCAAATGGATTGAGAGCACCAAGGAAGCTGGTAAACCCAGTGCTGAAGAGCCGCGGGTTGTCGGTGCTGCAGAATGTCTGCAAAGATCTTTTGTTGGTACCATGGTGGTGGTCTGCATCGTGGTTGATGCCAAGGACAGGGTCAGTGTTGGCCCCCCGAGGAAGAGGCATTTCAGTGCAGGGTCTCTTAGGTGCTGCATCTGGTGCTCTCTCCAGTGCCATCTTCTGTGCTGATCTATGGTCGGTGTGGTGGATGATAGTAACAAAGATTTATGTCTGGGCTCAGAATGGGCCCTCTTGTGCAGCCCCACTTGTTTAGGTGATGCCGTGCTTGAGGAGCCAGGCTTGTTTCCTACACTCTCCCTGGATGAGCTTGGTGCAGAGGGCAGCGATTTAGCCAGACACACCCAGATTTTCGCTTTTGCCTTGTCAGAAGAGGTAGAGGGATGACTTATGTCCATACCTCTAGCCTTGTCCACGTCCTTGATTTTGGAGGGAGTCATCACACGATGGTTGTAATGACTTCTCATACAAGAAGGTTTTCAACCAGCTGGCGTGGTCCCATCTAGTTCTGGCTGCAATGTCTGAGCAGTGTGAACACTTCTGTATCATATGTGCCTCTCCTAGTCACTTCATACAGGAAGAGCGGCCGTCGGATGCTGGCATGGTTTCGCAACAGGAGTCACAGTGTTTAAATCCTGGAGAGCCAGGTATTTTGAAATAAAGAATGACAAAGAAACCGGGGTGGGGGGAGGGGGAGGGAGAGGAGGAAGGGGGGTGAAAGAAAAAAAAAAAACTTAAAAAAAATAAAACTAACTGGAAGGGAAATAGTAAAAACTTGGATACGAGAGAAAAACTGGGGAAATTTAATTTTTGTTGTTGTTTCAGATTGAAAGCAGGAGACTGAAGGGGTGCTCTGATTGCTGCTGAGGACAGTAGAGAAGGAACTGAGGCACCATGCACGCACCTAATGGATACCAAAAGCATGAAGAAACACTACTGCACACACGCCGCTCAACAGGGTACTGCTGGAAAAATCTCCAGTTACTGGCACGAGGATGCACCAGCACCCAGAGTCGAGCACCTACGGCGATATGACTCGAAGAACAATAAAAGTTTTGACACATTTTTGAGACATGCATGCTAGGAGTAATTCTTGGTAATAATAAATTTACATGAAGGATATATGTTAGTGACAGTCACTGAATAAGGAGTGCAAATTCCTGAATGCCACTTTTTGCTTCTTATTCCATCTTGTTGTTTCATCTTGTTTTACTTTCTCTCTCCGCCCTTAACCCAATACAGATGTTTAAAAGCTCCTTTTTGGAAGGGGGGAGGGTGTAAACATGTAACCTCTGAAATTTTCAGTGGTTACACATGTTTACAGGGAAGGGGGAGAGGCGGGTCTACAGGAACCAGTGTGTGTGGGAGCCAGCTCCCACAGAGCCACCTGCAGCCTGCCCCCCACTGCACTGCTGCTCAGCGAACATCAGCTCTCGTCTGCTCCCACCCCACCCGTTACCTCTGATATAGTCTTATCAGTTTAACCATTTAAATGAATATACTATCACATGCTTACTTTCCAGTCCTCCTTTGTATATATAATCTGAGAAATGTGAAGTGCAAATAATTCCTTTCATCTATATATATACACACATACCATTCCAATCTAGTTTTGCTGGTTGGTTTATTGTGTATATTTATAACATTTCAACAAACACTGTATACAAAATTTTGATGAAAGAGAGACAATTTTTCTATTGAGAAAAATTAAGTATCAAGTTCAGCAAAGTTCTTCTGTAAGTGGGAAATGATTCCAATATCTTTTAGATTAATTATGTTTAACTCTGTTTATCGGATTATGCAAAATAAAGAAAGTTTTTAGAGCGCCATATCCAAGTTTTCCAGTGTGTGTCACAAGATATGGGGCAAGATTGTAATTCTGGAAACCAGACAGAATAAGAGATAGTGTGCCCCAGAGGCAAGGTAAGAAAAAGATGCAATTGTTTCCTGCTTTTTCCTTGCTCCAAATTACTCCCCACTCTACAGATGTGTTAGGCGGCAGAGCAAATGCTCTACTCATTTCCCATATGGGTAGAAAGGGAAATAGAAGCATGCTGTTCCTTTTGCACATCTGCATATAAAATCTGAGAATATGGGTAGTCTGCAGAGATATAACATATTTTTTAAAATCCCTTACTGCCCTGTGATATCAGGGTGGAGCGCTCATAATTATGCACATGCAGAATATAAAGCAACTAATGGACTAGAAGTTAACTTCAAAGGTAAACTGCTCTTGAGGATAACAATACAACTATGCAGCGTACTGTTTGTTATTAAATCAGTGTATGTTTAATTTACAATAAAAATGCTTCCTGTTAAATGTAGATATCCTCAAGGAAAATTATTATTTAAAAAGTAATTTATGCATGAAATTTAACAACAAATGCACTAAAGCTTCCCTGAAGAAAATTTGTAACAGGTTAAGGGAATACGAAAAGCCTTCTGGCTTTCTTAAAAGCTTGAAAAAAAAAAATCAAGATATCAATATGCCTTGAAGCACAATTCTCTTATTAATGAAACAAAATACAGGACTATGTAGCACCTTAAAGACTAACAAGATGGTTTATTAGATGATGAGCTTTCGTGGGCCAGACCCTCTTCCTCAGATCAAATAGTGGAAGAAAAGAGTCACAACCATATATACCAAAGGATACAATTAAAAAAAAATGAACACATATGAAAAGGACAAATCACATTTCAGAACAGAAGGGGGATGCATGAAATGTGATTTGTCCTTTTCATATGTGTTCATTTTTTTTTTTTAATTGTATCCTTTGGTATATATGGTTGTGACTATTTTCTTCCACTATTTGATCTGAGGAAGTGGGTCTGGCCCACGAAAGCTCATCATCTAATAAACCATCTTGTTAGTCTTTAAGGTGCTACATAGTCCTGTATTTTGTTTCAGCTACAGGAGACTAACACGGCTACATTTCTATCCTTATTAATGAAGGCTTTACTTCACTATCATTCCATTTTCAAATTTAATTTGTCAAAATATTGGCAATTTTTTTATAGTCATGTGAACTACATGAGCCCAATATTATGAATAGCAGCATAATAAAAACAAAACAGTACTCAAAACAGAACTTACTCAGGAGAGTTGAGATTGAGACCTAGTGTTGTCAAGTCACTTCCTAACGCAAGATGTACCATTCCTGGGTCTGTCTCTGCTGCCCTGATGAATGTTAACAAGCCAATCATTCCAAACTGGTCCGTCACCATCCCTTGAGGAATGTTGGTAACCCGACCTGGGAAAGCACAACAAATTAATTTTTTTTCTTTCAAAGAGCAGAGGAATCAACAAGTTCATTTGAAAATATTTTCAAGAGGTTTAGCAAAGAAAAGGCTCATGCATACCATCAGGTAGCACCTGGATCCCTTTTTTCTGCTGGTTGTTGTTTTGCGTTGTTGAGCTTTTATCACCAGGGAATTTGGGTCCATCTGCACTAGAAGATGTTTTGCCTGATGTATTCAAATTCTATTAAGAAGCAAGAAGTTTGTGTACGTTAGCATAACAAAAAACAAGCCAACTTGGAAATACTTGTTAAGCAGTCCTTTTGAATCAAGTGCGCTTCAAAAGTCATCAACAGGACCATACATGTACTGAGAGACTGAAGTCTGTTCTATTATTTAGATCCCATACTACAAGATTTTAGTTCTGAAAAAAATGAGTTTGTATATAAAAAGAATTAAAAACAAAGACATGTAGTTCTCCTCACTTTTCAGGGGTTACTTAAGAACAAAATGTAAACCACAGCTCTGTTTGTCAGTTGAATTCCTTGTGTTCTAATACCAATCTGTAGGTATGATTAGTGCTGCCTTCATTTTTACAATCCCTGAAATAAGACTTGAAATTGAGAAGATCAGAATATTTAAATATTTTGTACAAACTTGGAGCAGAATATTAAACAGGAAAGATAAATGACTCCACTTCCCAATGAGTGCATGGCACAGGAGGGGCTTATGGGCCTTTCACACTTCACGTACTAGCCAACAATCTTGCCTCTACATAAAGAGACCCTCTTGGACTGCAGTAGCTGCCACCTAATATAACTGGACCAATTACACAAGCCAGTCACTGACAGCTGACACACCGGGAAAGAGGTGTAACCCTACATTTGAGAAGAAAACTGTGAAATGGTTGCTTTCTACTGCTTCTATTTTTCTGTCATTTCTATGTGTTATTTTTGCAGTATCATAGAATGCATGGTGCCATACTGATTGGATACTACTCTGAAGAGTTCAATGTCTAGATGAGACATCACAGGAGGGGGACAATAAAATAAATCAAAGACACATTTAATGGCCACTCGGTGTGCAGCAAATTCAGGAGTAAATCATCAGCACTTCAGCATGCTGCATCCTAACTGTCTAGATGGCTTTTGCTGCTGCACACGAAGTTTTCTACTTAGGGTTTTCTACATAACGCTGTTTCCAATGGTAGTACCTCAAGGTCTCAGGACATATTAGCTGCATAATACTGTGACTTTTTGACAGGACAACTTTTTATAAAATCATATAGTATCAGTTCAATTTTCATCCCTGAGTCTGCTTGTACCTCCTGCTTTGCAGCACTAGCAACTGTAGCAGCTTCCTTCAGGGAATCAAAAGCAAGAATTTGACCTATACAGATAGCAAGTGGCTGCACTCACATATCTTTCAACAGCTTCTTGGAGGCTGCAAAGGATTTAAACTCTTTCAAAAATCCAAGTGTGTAATGTGGATAAATGCTTATTTTAGCAATCGTAATGGTTAAATCTCCCATGGATCTGGTATATTATGATTAGGGTGGTCAATTTATCTGCATTAACACCTACAATTAATGCAGGGCAGGATTAATGCTTTAAAAAAATTAACACAATCACATGTTAATGCTGTGCTGCCCCTTTTCAGTGACATTCCAGTACTTCAAAGGGGCAGCACATTAGGAGCCCAGGATCAGCTGGAGTCCCCAGCTGACCGCAGGCTCTGTGCAGCGCTGCGCCTTTGAAGTACCGGAGTGGTGCTTCAAAGGGGCAACCGAACACGGAGCTGGGTATCAGCTGATCCCCGGATCCATGTTCTGCTGACCCTACGAAGTGCCGCTCTGGTGCCTCAAAAGGGCAGCACACCACAAAGCCCAAGGTCACCTGGGGACTCCTGCGGTGCTCCCAGCTCCTGCGGTACTGCCCCTTGGAAAAGCCACCACTGCATTTCAAAGAGGCAGCTGCACCGAGCCTGGGGTCAGCTGAGGACTCCAGCTGATCCCGGGCTTCCACAGCGCTGCCCCTTTGAAATGCTGTAGCGGCGTTTCATAGGGGCAGCACACACAATTAATCGTGCGACAGCCCTAATTACGATACTCCACTACTATGGAAAATATGGTGCTAGTACACATCAAGGATATTTCCCCTTTTGGCAATTTCTTTGAACAGATTAATGGAAGAGAAATCCTATGAATCATCCAAATTAAATGCATTAATCACTAACCCAAAACTGGTTGCAGTACATAGTTGAGATCAACCACTGTCTTTCTCCACCCCTTGCTGGCCTAATGGGGGCATTTATCTGTGTCCCTTACTGTCTCACATGGTCATTCTGCAGTATGACTGCCCCTCCTGTCAGACACCATCCTTTCCATTTGTGAGAAAAATCGAATTCCAGACATCTCGTTTTCCTGGCACAACCAAAGCTTGACCTTGCTTTAAGTTAGGATAAGAGGAAGCTGCATACCAAATTTTTGTGGTCCTAGTTCTCACTGTTTAGGAGGATTTCTTGAACAGACTCACAGATGGATGGGCAGACACATTTCTAAAATATAGTAAGATAACCAAAAGGATGCAGAATAGTCTTCTGGTTAAGTCAAAGTACTAGGAGTTAGAAAACTTTATTCCCAACTCTGACACAGACTTCGTGTGATATCTGGTAACATCACTTTATTCTTGTGCCATATATAAAAAATGGCGAATAACAGTATTTCCCTATCTCTGGTTCATTGCAAGAGCTAACTCAGTAAGTCCATAAAGAATTCTGAGAATCTCAGCGGAAGCTGCTGTACTTTGCAAAGTATTAATTATTATTATTATGAGAGAGTAACGTGACTAACTGGAAAGAGGGGGCTGAACTGGAAGTATGCCATGTATTAAAACTCAGCATGGAGAATATTAAAGCATTTATATCTTTAATCTAGAAGCAAACTTTGCAAAATGTTCTTCAACTCCAAGACAGCCAACTTGCATTGTACATATAGTGATATTTTTATCCTGAGTAGTTTGTAGAAGACCTTTTAAAATTTGTCACCTGGAAGTACAAGTGTATTTAAATTATTTTACTACCAATTTTAAACTAAGATGTTGAAACCTAGCTACTGAAGGGAATAGTAAAGCTTCAACATTTACTTACAGATTTACTGTCGTCATTACTTGATGTTGGGTCTTTGTAACTTGAGCCTGGTAATGCTGGAAAATCTTCATTGTGTATTGAGAAGTCCTGGGATTGCTCACTTGCTGGTTTTGTTACCATTCCGACTATGATTAAAATAAGAGCAAGTACAACATTAACTACTATGAAAACATATTTTCTTCTGCCACTTTTATGAGCGAGTGGTACAGTGCAATAGACTTTAAAAAAACAGGAAACATGAAAAAGTGAAAGTGTGTTGGTTTACTGGAACTGTACATCACTGACTCAGTACTCTTATTTAAACAAGATGTAATAGAAAACTTTTGTACCAAATTCATAACTAGCACAACTGCACTGTTTGTACTGATGTTACACAAAGAATTAATTAGACCCACTAGTTTTACTCTTAACACTGAACAGCTTGTACAAAATCTGAATAAAATGAGAGGATTTTTAAAAAGTAAATTGATAAAAGAAAGGAAATCGTGTTTTGGTAGTACGGATTTTTTAAAACTGTAATCTGTTTTCCTTTAAATACGGAAAATATTTTCTGAAATTTGATTAGATTTTTAAATTTTAGTTAGATATGCAGGTAATTTGTAACAGAACCTCACTATGTTACACTTGACAGTGACTTAACCAGAGGGAAAACTGCAAGTCTACAGATATCAGCTAGCCTTGATACTCTAACCCTAATTTCAGACATGTAGGTAATTCATACTGGAAGACTGGATTCAACAAGTGAAGAGCAGCATTATGTACTGTACTAATAAAAGGAAGACCTCAGAGGTCAACCTCTTGCTCAGACATTCAGAAATAATATAGTAATGTAGCTGCAAATTACTCCTCAGACCTCTCATGCAGGGTAAATGCAGATAGAAGGAAACCTAGATTTCATCTTTCAGAGTGGTTCTGGATAGCTGTAGATGAATTAAAGCATACCAATAGATGACATTTGACATTTTCCAGTGTTCTAAGGTCAAAAAGAAATCAAAGCTCCTTTTATTTTTAATTTAGAAAATAGACTGACTGAATCCTGTTTCTTCTGAGTATATGGATTCAGGCATTTATAGAAGAAAATAAGATACTTTGGCAAGAAGCTGATTGATATACCTAAGCTTCAGGGGGAAGCCGAGTTAGTCTGTTTTGATATACTTAAGATAAGAGCTCCCCCTCCCCCCCAGAAATTTGGAGAATGAACTACAGAATTTAAGACCCTCTTTCTTGTAGAACCTGGTGATAATTTATATAACAGCAAATGTTACATCCAAGTAAGAGAGAGTATAAATATATATTAAAGAACAAGAAAAATTTGCACTTTGTGGCTAGGCTACCCTGCTGACTTATACCAGAAATCACATGAGAAAAAATATTTTTAACCATTCCACAAGATTAGTAGTGTCTCTTTACTATGTAACCTCTTCCCCCACAAGTGCTGTGTTCACTATTTAAAAAAAAAAAATCAATAGGTAGCATACTATAGGAAGAAACTAGTGTCTTTGGGTATGTCTACACTACCACCCTAGTTCGAACTAGGGTGGTTAATGTAGGCAACCGAAGTTGCAAATGAAGCCCGGGATTTAAATATCCCGGGCTTCATTGCATCTTGCCGGGCGCCGCCATTTTTAAAGCCCCGGTAGTTCGGACTCCGTGCCCGCGGCTACACGCGGCACGGAGTAGGTAGTTCGAATTAGGCTTACACCTCGTAACGGTAGTTCGAATTAGAAAGTCTGTTACGAGGTGTAAGCCTAATTCGAACTACCTACTCCGTGCCGCGTGTAGCCGCGGGCACGGAGTCCGAACTACCGGGGCTTTAAAAATGGCGGCGCCCGGCAAGATGCAAATGAAGCCTAGGATATTTAAATCCCGGGCTTCATTTGCAACTTCGGTTGCCTACATTAACCACCCTAGCTCGAACTAGGGTGGTAGTGTAGACATACTCTTTGATGGTATGTCGTCACAGCTCTTAGTAATGCTGACATTTTAATGTTAATAACTGTACCAGTCAAATTTCATTTCTAAAATAAACTATTTAGGACCATGGCATCCGATCATTTCTGAAGCAGTAGCCACTATAGCGGCTACTGCTGTAGCAAACTAGCCACACTCAAATGGCCAAACAGTCACACTGTTAAAACCAAATAGCCACACTCAACTGGCCAAATAGCCTCATGTGGCTAGTGTGTTAGACACCACGGATTAAGGAGATACATTGATATAATTTGACCAACAGGCAAACAAAGTATCAGAAAACAAAAAAATTAAAGCAATTAAAGTATGCAGAACCCGACTGGAAAAAAATTGCAAAGTTTTCAATCAAAGATCAATTTAAAGAGCTGAGTAGTAACAACTTGCAATAAGTTTGAAGTAAACTTCCAACTGCAGAGATGTTGGATAATGTTTTCAAAAGCATCAAGATGATAAGGTTGTAAGTGTCTCAGTCACTTCTGAAAATATAACTTAGGAGTCTTATCGACTGTCAGTGGGTCCTAGGCACTTTAGAAA
This sequence comes from Pelodiscus sinensis, assembly GCF_052426305.1. Taxonomy (NCBI): domain Eukaryota; kingdom Metazoa; phylum Chordata; order Testudines; family Trionychidae; genus Pelodiscus; species Pelodiscus sinensis. The sequence continues at coordinate 66,382,066 of NC_143052.1, read as the reverse complement.
TTGTTACCCACTGTTTCCTGAGATCATATTACAAACGGCCATAGGTGAATCAGGAAAGCAAACATTTATTTTATTAAACAAAAGTTTTCAGAAATATATTTTCTTACCATAGGGAGCCCGTCCAGCTAATGGGTTTATTAATGGAGTTGGGTTGCCACTTCCTTCCCTTCGATTTCTGTCTGCTAATGCTGGAAAATCTGAAAGGTCCAGTCCAGTCACATTTTCACTTCCATCTAAAATAAAAAGCAGTCTTTTTTTTATCCCCTTGAAATTTTAACTAAGGGACTGCAATACATGAAATAAAGCTTTTCCATATAAAACAATAAAAGGATCAGAAATATTTTTCTTTTCACAAACATGTAAATTCAAACTGATTTTATTAATGTTCAACATACACCACTTCTGTGGCATCAAGATGCAATTTATATGGTTTACAGTGCTAGCAACAGGTGATATGCTGAAGAAATAAAATCTCACCACTAAAGTAGGAGAATACTAGCTTTTCTTATGTTTCAATCAGTATTCTATATAAATTAAAAAACAAGGCCTAGATGGCAAGGATAGTTAATAAGAGAATTTTTTATTTTAAAAATAGCAACTCAGTAATATCTGCCAGGAGCCTGGTAACTTCTGAATGTGACGACATATCTGCAAATTTACAGGACTGAATTTAACAGTGGTTCCATAGTAGGAAAAAGAGACCAAGCCAACAATAGAGAGCTACCAGCAAAAAAGGGCTTGGCCAGTAGTGGTGGCAAAACTGCAGGAGTCCTTTAATCCTCAATAACTCACAACAAGGCAGAAAAACAAAGCAAATGGAGAAGATATATAGGGAAGTCGGGAGTTATGCAAGAATTCTGATTTGTAATTGGTATCAGAATATACACAAAATGTTGAATTACAGGTCTATAATGCCATCACATCATTCTAGTGACCACACAAACTACTTGAGCATTACCCTTTTACTTTATGACATCATCAGTACTTTTAAGATGTAGTTATAACCATGTATTTATATACAGAAAGCTTAGTATTGCTATACAAACCAAAAGTAAATCACTTTTCTGGATTAATTTATACACAGTCTTCTCAATACAAATAAATACACTGGGATTCCTAGAAATAGTCACAAAGCGAACTACTGATTTGAAAGGATCATTTTTATATCTTCCTAAGAGGAGTTAGAAATAAGGGAAGATTTCTAAAAAACAATTGTTTGTTATAGTAACTTCCATCCATCCAGATGAACATTTAACAGGATCATCCCTTTCTTATCCCCAGATTTTTTAACTATTTTTGACTTTGAAACTGAATAGCTGTTATGAATTTGTGTATAAAAACTTAAAAAAAAAAATCAGGAAAAATCCATGCAAAACAAACTATTTTCAGTGTAACTGAAGTTTTTCTACTTTGCCTTAAGTAATACAAATATCAATTCCCAGTATTTCAGGAGTATTATTTTTATGCCATGTTACTGCTAAACAGGTTTTATATTTTCCCTATGATCTTAAAAACCGAATTACACACTTGCCACAAAGATAATGTGCATATTCTTCAGTAATGTGAACAATTCTGTACAAAGTTATGAATAATTACAAAAATTCACAATTTGAGATAAAAATATTTGTAACAATTTTGGGTTTTAACTAGCTAACAAATACCTACCTTCTACTGTACTTCATGCTCTACCTATTTAAAGGAAACTCACCTGTTCCATTAAAAATGTTACTTGATAAGGAATTATTCATTCCAAATGCCTGATTCCTGTTCATTCCAAATCCAGACATACTGTGCCAAACAAAAAAAAAAAAAATAAACACTTTCTAACTTCAACTGAGTGGGAGAAGACAGGGTGAGAAATGAAAATGAAGACACTTGATTAACACCTCACTTGAATTACTACCAGCTAAGAAACCTTAATTTTTTAAATTCAGTTTTCACTGTTTTATTACTTCTCACTTGTCCATTTTTTTTATAAACAATGGGGCAAAGTTTACTTAAGACAATTTTATTTACAATTTTTAACAATGGAGTATTAAGAAAAATATGATAGACTTGAGGACAACAGAGCCATAGGCATTAAAACATGGGTTCATAAGTGAATCATGACAAAGTTGGCAATTTGACAAAATTATAGTATCTATGGATAAACAGAATAGAGCAGACACCTAATTGTATCATGTACCTTAGTAAAAACAAGTAAGTCAAGAGGGTATTTTATCAACACGGCATGGACATATCAAGCCCAGATTAACTCCTAGTTTCTCCAATGCTTTATTAATAAAAGCAAATAGGCCAACGTTAAAAAAAAAATTAAAAAGGCTATCCCACCTAACCTTTTGGGTTTACGATTACCCATATGTGGGCACACATCGATCAAGGAATTAGACAACTCACTTTGCATGCTAGGAACCATAATCATACTAGGAGGAACAAATGAAATTATTTTTAGTTCCCCTAATTCAGTTCAGGGGTATGAGTGGAGGAACACTAAGTGCAGAAGGACTTCGTTCAGCTTGGCTTCAGGTGGTGAATTTAGAATACATTAAACCCTTTGATGTCTAGAAAACAGATTTCTAGCATCTTTTGGCATTCTAGATCAGGTGAAAACTGACAGGATAATCAATCCTGATGTAGTTAGTAAGGGCATGCAATATAACCTATTGATATGTAGTGCTTTTCATACAACGTATCTCAACAAATAAAGTACAGCAATTAAAGAGTCCTCAGATTTCAGACATATACAAGAGGTCAGACAGCAGGATTAAAAATTGCCTCAAGATTATTTTCCATGCGTTATTCAACGTCACATGGAATAGAGAGTCTCTTTAAGAAAATGGAAGTAGTTGATCAGGAGAAAGTTAAATAACTTCTAAATTCCTAAACAGCTAACACACTGTTCAAATTGGGAAAACTTTTGAAGAGATTATTTTATGGATGTGACTATCAATTATGTAACTGTCAAGAAAATACATAAAATCTTCATGAATTTTTAACTTTATCCAAGATAACACTAAATTTACAGACATGAGTACCAACAGTGGTATCTATAGTATAACAATGTGTATTTATAGACTTATCCGTGTATATTTGCCTTTGAAACCCAGTGAAAAACCTCACATTGGAAAGATCTTCCACAAAAATCAGTAACCTGGAACCTAGGTACTAGTGATCATCCCTTCCTAAATGGGAGAGGGACGCAAGAAAACAATGCATGTACATAAAGGATGAAGACAATTTGAAAGCTACTGCAGAAGGATCACCATGCACCTTTAAACAGGAGGGTATTTGGCTGGCTGAGAACAGTGCTTTATGGAGAGAGAGGTTTAGGGAGAAATGAAAAATGCTGTAAAAGGGGCAGAATGTTGCTGAATCATCACGTCGGAATGAAGTTTGAAAAGGAGAAACACAGTGATGGGAGCCTACCTTCTACACAGACCAAATAAGCCATATGCTGCAACTCATCGTTTAACCGTAGTGTGGATGTAAAAGTGGAGGTATTTCACAGGAAAGATGCACAGTGACTGGATAAATGACTTGAAAATAAGGTTAAGTATTGGGTAATTGACTAATCGAATCGTCAGTGCATTTTTGCATCAAATATACGATGAATTGATAGGGCACCTCCGTCTTCGAAGTGTTACAGCTGACCTCGGGCTCCATGCAGTGCTGCCCTTTTCTCCGCCTTCCCTCTCCCTCCCCCATTGCCTCTAACAGAGGCAGCAAGGCGGGGGGGCCGGGGGAGCAACTAGCCAACTATCCTGCCGACTAGTCCTTCACATCCCTACTTGGAAAAGAACTAGAAAAAGGTGTTCGTTAAAGGAACAAACAGGGGGGCAATTGGGGACTCTTATAATGGTATGTCAGGGAGCCAACCCCTCATTCTTATAGCCCACCTTAACCTTCTTATATGCAGGAGTGGATGGTAAGGTCCCTGTAATAGATTTGCTGGAAGTACAGGGATGGAAAAGAGGGGGAGCTAGAAAAAGCCCACTCCCTTCCTCCCTGGTCGTTATGGAATAAACCTAGAGGTTAACTGCATTGTGCACTGTTACCTGCCTGATAGACCCGGATATCTAATAATAAAATTGTGGCCTGATTAAACCCAAATCAAATGTCTCCTGTCCATTTTTTGGTATAGCGAGGAGAAAAAAAAAAAAAAAAAAAAAGAGGCATCTCTATTAAGGTTAATGAGCCACTCTTTCCCCTCCCTTCCCCCCAAACACAACACTAATTGAATTGCACCTTTATTTGTGATATTCATTAGAGTTAACATAGTAAGATAGCCTAGAGTGTAAGAGGACCAAGACACCCTTCTCATGCCACATAGCAGAAATCTGAACTGCTGCCAGATCCCTTCTATGGCTGGCTGAGGAGATCACCAAGATCATCTTCTCTTAAAGTGGACAGGAATTGCACAAATTAAGAGATTCAAAAGCTGTACCTTGAAAATTTATCTCCCTCTCATTCATTCAAGTAACATGAATTACTTGGCAAACTGTACAGGGATATAAATGAAAAGGTGGGGATTGGGAACACTGCCGTTGGATAGTCATGTCAACATAAAGTGTGGTAAATGAGTTATAACCAAACTACAGTAGTGGTTCTTTTTAACTATTTATATAAATATTAATAAATAGGTAACTTCAAAATCAATAAACATAACAGTAACATAAGGTAAAATAAGCTAAATTATTGATGATTCAAGAGCTATTCCTCAGTGGAAGGAAAGGAAAAAACAACCCGCTCTTTAAAAACAACTGACTAAATATGCATTTTTTCAGGAACAGTAGTGGATGACCAATGGTTAAGCAAAATTTAGTTTGAAATCTACATATGACTTCTGCGTAGCCTTCAAAGTAGATACACCGGGCTAGTCTATATTTGCAAGTTACTGTGCTGTAATTTTCTTATTCAGGAGAGTGGAAACCAACAAAACACCTTCCACAGCAAGTTACAATGCTGTGAAGTGCCAATGTAAACAGGTTCGCGGTGCTGAGAGCTACACTTCTAGGACTGAGAGCTACTCCCCTTGTGGAGATTGGTTTACCTAGAGTGCTGGGAGAGCATTAAAGCTCAGCCATGGCAGCTCTTTAAACTTGGAAGTTTAGATAAAGCCACAGTCTCCTGGCAATAAGACTTCATCACTTCAAGCTTTAAAATAAATGGATAAAACTAGATTTTTATTTCAGAAATATTGCTGACTATGACATAACTGCACATACATAGTTTGACCAAATCAGTCTTACCTGTTCACAGTAAAAGGTTGTCGAGAGGGTTGCTGCTTTGGCATACATATTATGCTAGGCGAGCTTCTGTTTGGGCTGCCTAACCCTGAACTGCTCATGCTGTTTGTCCTGCTTGGAATTCCAATGCCCTGACCAACCTGGGAGTGGTTCATCATATTCCTAGGATTCATAGGCAATATACCCCTGAAAGAGATAAAACCACCCAAAAAGTTGAACCTATACAACACTGTTCAATTTCAGTAAAGAAATTAAAATGAATGATCAATTTTTAGGCTGCCACAAGCTAGATTCATGAATAATTTCAAATATGGCATCTCTTATATAATTAGTTCTCAATAAATTGTACAGAGTTTTAGGCTTCTTTAGAAAAGCCATATGCCCCTTTCATATAAAGAGACGAGACAAATCCTTGGTCAGGTTTAGTGTAGAATACATACAAAAAATTTAAAGCGAAGTAAAAGTCTTCTGAGTGTAAATCATATAGCTTAATCCAAAGTTTTTAATATTATTGCTTCTGTCCTACTACTCTGATATCCTGAATGCTGTATAACATGCATATAAATTTTAACCACACATTTACTAAAGCAGACAAAAATTATGTTGTGTTCCTGCAACAAACTTTGCAAGTGAACACTATCCTTACACATATAAACAGTGTATTACAAATACCATTTCCCTCAGCGTAGTCAGTGATCCATAAAAAGAAATAATTTCTTTTTGATTAATTAGAATGTAAAATAGTTTAGATAAAATATGCTTAAAAATGGCTCTGCAGAAAACCGCAATTGCAAAAATTATCAGCTACCAATAAATACCTGCTCGGAGATGGAGGCGTATGAAGTGACATTGTTGGTACCCCTGTTGTTGGCGTTACGTGGCTCGGTAACTGAGTGCCTTGTGATAAGCTGCGATTTAACTGAGGGGTATTGTTGCTCATTCCCCTCATTGGAAGGCCTAGTGCACCTATTGAAAAAAAATTCAGAGGGGTGGAAATACGTAGCAATAAGGAACAAAACTGTTATCCACTTGGTGCAGATGGGAACTTAGTCTAATCTGACAATCTAAAAAATATTAGTGTAATACTGCAAGAAAATGCAGTAGAAAAATAAAGTCCTTATTTACATAATCTAAACTCGGTTATTTCAAGTATGCCGTCTTTTCGTAATTTTTAGAAAAAAGGCTTTTTATTTTAAAGCTTTTTGTATTTGACAAGTACTATCAAAATTGCATTTCCATTGATATTTGCCTTCTGCAGTTATAGATTTAACTTTATATCAGTAATTTGCAGATTTTATGTTCTGACTTGTGTATTACCCTTTGTACCAAAATACAGCGTTAAAACTGAAGACATACTATAAAAAGTGTGTCCTGACGCTCATTTTAGTTTGAAAATTTAAATTATGTAAGTGATAAAAAAAAAAATCTTGAAAACAACATTCAGAAACACTTTTAAAATAACATTGTTTTGCTTGTTTCTGTTGGCATCATGTTTATTTTCTAAAAAGCTAAGTCAAACAGCATTTTACATAAGCATTAAAAAGAATATATATTTCACTAAGTCCACATGCTCTTCACTCCAGCATTTTTAAAATTAAAGAAAAATTCTATTTTAAAAGACACTTATATTATACACTTATAGAAAAATATGTATTTGGAAAAGAGCAGTAGTTATAATTGGACCATGCCCTCGGACCATGCCCTCCATGGAAAACAAATATTTCTAGAAAATTTAGAATTTTATACTAAATAGAGTATATTGAAATTTTACATTAATTTAAATTAGAAAATCCAGTTTCAGAAAGTTATTTTGAAGAACTTCATTGGAAACTTCTGTTAATAAAACTGATTCAGTATAAGTGGATACACATTGGTGCTATGTTTAAAACACTATTTCATCTCATGCAAAATAGTACAAACTTCAAATAAAGTGCTTCTTCTTGACCATAGAAATTCAGTTTCTGTAATTAATTCTAATGTTCTGAAATTAAGAGAAAAGTGAGATTTTAATTGTCCACTAATATAAATAAAATAATTGTGAATGCCATACTACATGTTCAGTATTAATGGGTTCAAACACAAATGCTTCACCATAAATGTGTGGGTGTATACAGCAAATAAAGAAAGCATTTCAGCATGAAAAAAAATAAAATGGAAACTCACATTATTTAAAACAAATTGGGACAAAATATTCTGTAGAGAAATGCTTTCTTCTGATTTCTGAGGACATTTCAAATGTTGTGTATGACTTACTCTTGATTCACAAATCAATGTTTTTATTTCAAAATTACATCAAAATACAATAGAAAGGAAAATATAATGCAATATAAATGGGGAAACAAAACAAGCACAGATAACAGTGCAGCAAAAAATATTCCTCATAACTGGTCCACTGGTTTGGTTGCAGGGTGAAGTGCTCATATGAAAGTTAATTGACAAAGTACTACTAATACCAATTTTGGATACAAGTTGTATATACTTGGGTTAACGTTATTAGAAAACAGGCCGGGGAAAGAAAAAAAGGCCAATGGAAAACGCTAATCCTAACACTTTGAAAACCACAATGCAGCCAATACTCCATATTATAACTAATGTAAATCCACAGATTTTACAATGACATTTCAAGGATCAGACTGGATATCATTTCAAGGATATGTGTTTGTTTACATATATTCAGATATAAAAATGTATAGCTGGCAATTGTGGAGAGCTGAAATACTGACTGTGTGGGTGGCAGTTGAAATCTATTTTTCTGTCTTTTGCTTTCCTTTGTTAATATGCTTAATTGTTAAAACTTAATAGGTTCGTGTGACTTCATTAAAAAAAAGGCTAATTTTGTGTGTGGAAAATGGTTTAACTCAAATTTACAGGAGGGATGTTAGATACCATTTAACTGAATAATGGTGTAGCCACACAAAGTCTTAGCGGTTACACACTTATTTGCTGGTTCCCAGCGGTGGTAAAAGTCAGGATCCCATGCAGACTGGCTCCTGCCTGCTGCCCCGCATTGCTGCCTCTGATACAAAGACAGCAGTGTGAGGCAGCAGCAGCACCTGTTTGTGGGTGGTACCAGAGCTTCGCCATAGGCAGAGGCTGTTTCACCATCCCACAGATCAGCCTCTGTCCACAGTGAGCCCTGGCCTGCCACAGACAGACTGCTCCAGCATCCCACCTGCCCTGCCTACCTATGTGAAGGTAGCAAGCAGGGCAGGCAGCTTCCTGAGTGTACTGGCTCCCTCCTGCCCCCCTCTATCAGAGGCAGCAGTGCACAGGGGCAGGGGAAGGCAGCTCCATGGGAATCCAGTGCTTGTGGAGAGTTGGCTTAAAAGACGGCTCCCCATGGGCACCGGCTTCCACATCCCTACTCCTTGCTGCCTCTGGGGAGGAAGTCCGTGTGGTCATTTGGATTATCTGATAAGAGCAAGATTACCTATTCTTTGTTTATACAACTACACACTAACATTCTTAATTTACAATAATCTGGATCTGTACATCTCCCAGAATAAGTCACATTAAGATGCCTATTGAAGCAGGTCACAGAATCAGAGCTGGAAGAGACGTCAGGAGGCCATCAAGTCCAGCCCCCTGTCAAAGGCAGGACCAATCCCAACTAACTGCCACTACTCTAATATGGCTGGGACATTATCAACCAAACAACCAACCAACCAATGAAGGTGCCAATGGTTATTCTTGGTTCTGAACATCCAACACTCTGGTCATCTGAAGAAGTGGGCTGTGCCCATGAAAGCTCATGATACCATCTGCATGTTTTGTTAGTCTATAAAGTGCTACCAGACTATTTGTTGTTGTGTAATTTTTTTTTTGTTAACGTTGGCATTATCAATTTTATTCCTCCGAACAACATTTTAATGGTTAAACAGCAACTAGTCCAAAGCATGGCTCCCCCCCCCCCTTCCAGATTTTGGGAAGAAATAGAAGCTTGTTTTAATATCACCTTTTGGTTTCTGCTTTAAGCATCATCACTCCCCTTCAGATAGATTGCACTTTAGGCATCTCACAGCCAGAACTAATTGAAATATTAGCTTGTTAAGAAAAATACATTAGATCTGGGTGACTTAATGGGCATAATGAGTAAAACTGCTATGGATAAAAAGGTACAAAAATAGCTACAGCTCCAAATCGTAAAGATAGTGGAGACTAAAAAACAATGCCAGATTAAGGCCCCAAAAATGAACATAAGGTATCACTCTCAGACTGTCTAGAAATGGATTTAAAATTCATCATTGGAATGAACATAACAGTATGCCTAACAATCAGTATGCCTAACTCACCAACAATCTATGGGGGCAATTACTTTCACTATTAAGAGATTAAATATTATTCAAAGGAAAACTAAATACCGTACTAGAAAGACTGAATCTTCTAGGAGAAATTACTTGTGCCCAGTCCAGCTAAAAATGTCACTTGCTAAAATACCCTAGTAAATGCTTTGAATTAACACACACTGTCTCTGTCAATGGAAGTTGACTAGAAAATTCTAATCAAGTCTATTTAAGAGGTGGTACAACACTTAAAATCCTTCTGTAGAGCACATAAGTAGTCTTCCTGCTGCTGCTGCCAATTTAAACTTTTAACTATTGCAGGAAAAAATGGGGTGGAGAAGAAATAACAATTAACCTTAAATATTTTCCCTAGCTTTACTACCTCACAATTTACAGACCGAATTAAGGATCACCAAATTCAGACGTTACACCTTTGTGGGTATACAATACCACATTACAAATCAAACTGTATCTGTTATTTGGAAAACTACATTTATTTTGACCTATTTTCTTAGTTTTCTTTTTAAAAGTCATGGCTAAACCACAGATATTCTTTATATCAGTGTTTCTCAACCAGTGGTACGAGTACCCTTAAGGATACTTGAGAGAAGTCTGGGGGGGTTAGTTAACACAACTAAAATTTGGAGAAAACAGAATTTTTGTTTTAAGTTTTACAGCGCTTTATTATTTTTGTACTTTTTACACCCAAAAATTTCATTGCCTGCCCAGCTACAATTAAGTTGTTTAAACAAATGTGTTGCAATGGTAGAAAAAAATTGTGTGTGTCTGAAAACTGTAGGTACTGAGGGTACTTTAATTTTTTTGTAAAGGGGGTACTTTATAAAAAAAAGGTTGAGAAACACTGCTTTATGCCATATTTACTTATAGATTACTATAGGTGATATAGAGCATCAAATCATGGCAAATGCATACAAAAACTAACAACATATTCCTAAAATGTATCTGGCACAGGTCAAACAAAGACATGTAATGCCTCCTATGTAACTAACAGAAAAAAAAATAATAATATGCATGTTCTTGCTCAAGATGTAGAAGTGACACATCAATACAACATAAAATAAGCATATCAGTAATAAACAGAATACTTACTTTGTTGCCCGTATAAACTTGCCCCAAACTGAGACAGCTGACCTGATGTTGATGGTGATGCCAGCATCTATATTTAAAAAACAAAGAAGAGTTGTTACTAAAAGAACAAAGATACTTCATTGCTCTAAAAAATGGTACCAAAGGTTTGTAAATATCATACTGATATTAATATCAAACTTAATTTTCAATGGTCTTAAATATCCTTTTCAGTTACTTAATGAACAACAAATACAACCATGCACATATCGCTAGAAAAATCTTTCAGGGTACAGAGGATAATTTAACAACTCAAAGTAGAAAGAGTCTAGCCAGAGGAAAAGATACTCTGCATCTACACTTTACTAATAACAAAGAACTGATTTAGAACAGGAAAATGTTAAGGAAGCTTGGAACCAGTGACCATAAGCTACCTGCATTCAGTATAGAAAGGGATGGGTTCACAGAACAGTGCAGTCATTTTAGGAAAGCAAATCTGGAGGAAAATAAGACATCCATTAAAATCCACCAGTGTATAAAACTTGTAAAATCCAAGAATGTGACATAAGCGAGGCATGACAAATCACAATTCCTCTGCAAAAGAAAAATACAAGGAACAAAAACCAGCTATTGTAACTTTATGACAGGGGTGGGGAATCTCAGACTTGGGGGCACCTGGATCAGGCCCCCGAGGCTCAGAGCTTCCCCCAGCATTGGGGAACCTACACTGGCACTTCAACCCCTCCTCCCCCATCTGTCTCCACCGTGGGACTGGAGCACACAAAATCTACTAGCTTAGGCTCCACTAGGCTCTGGTGTACGAGGGGAATGTGGGGAGTATCTTTCTCCTTCTCAGTTGGGGACCCACAACAATGAAAGTTGATTTTTGGGTGGGTTTTTTTGGGTGGCCCCCCAACTGATCTGTGGGTCAGTGACCCCCGACCCAAAAAAAGGTTCCACATACTCTTGCTTTATAAGATAAAGACGAAGTTAAAAGAAAAACCTGCAGTGGAATTTTTGTTTCTATGGCCAGTAAAATAATGGAACAATGATTCGGAAAAAAAATTATAGTAGAGGATAAAAGGAACTGTATCTAACAGAATGGCTTACTAAAGCACGAATCTTGAAAGATAATGTTTTTGAAGAATTATAAAAGTAATCACATTTATTACACAACGATTTGAAAATATAATTCCAATTGTCTTGGTCTGAGAACAAGGTGGAAAGTCTATAAAAATGGCCATTGAGCCAAAAGCTATGTACTACTCAGTTTGGGAAGTCTAGCTAAGCTAATTATGAGTATATGAGAAATCCTAACTAGGAACATCCAACTTACCAACCTCCCCCAGAGGATATATGACCAGATTTAAATCTTCCAACACTTATACTTCACCCCCAAAAAAGGGAAAGGAGAGTTCTTATGGTTTTCTATAAGGCTGTTTCAGACTGAAAAGAGGTTGTCTTTCTTGGATACATGTCACAAGAAGGTAGCTGTATAATACAGTCTTGATATGTTATATAATGATAGTGTGAACTTATTAGATAGAAATATTTATAGGCTATGAAGGTGCTTCTTGTTTTGTATCTGGTCTACCCTATGATGCTGATAAAACGGATTCCCATGCCATTAGGAATGTCTCAGACAGATGTTTCTATCTGATATTCCCATTAACAGCTGTTTAAAATCTTGTCTTTTTTTGCCATCTTCTAATCTTTCAGATCAACACAAACATTCTGTTCAGTTCCTAGCAAACACATATATTAGCTTTTTAGAATGACTATTTATAATCATGGTTTCTGATTTGCTTCATACTTCACTTGAACTTGGTTTAGCAAAGTAGTGATAAGAAAATAGTGTATACTATTTAAATTGACTTTTGAGAATTCAGGAAAGAATCATTTTCATCTAAAGGCATCAAGTTAGTGACTAGGGACCTGATTCAGCAAGGTATGTAAGCACATATGTATGTTTAAACATGTCAACAATCTAATTTAAATCCACTAATTTTAGGTACATGCTGAAGTATGCTGCTGAATATGGGCTCTATTTTATAAGAAACTGCTCACTTAAATAAAGATAGGGAAAATACCCATGGAATTCTGGTTATTGAAAATGGATAGGTTGGCAAAACTAAATTTTGTTATTCTCAAAACATCATAAGAAAAAAGCCCCAAAACATCCCTAAGGGATGTGTCTATCTGAATGACAAGATTACCTCAACATAATTTTTCTCGAGATGGAAAAATTAAAGGAGGCACCTTACACACATTGAAGCAGAGCATTTTTGGTATTTCTGGCTGTGAAGGCAAATAAAGAGTTTGTATTTTTTTTCTCCATCACAGCAAATTTAATCAAACCTGTCTACGGGAGGCTCAGAAAAGTTTTTCATAGATCCTGAAAAAACTCATCTACTTCTGGTTGATCTCTGAGTCCGAGACTATTTGATCTGGATTAAAGATGGAGGGTAAATCTTTGTGTAAACCATTCATAATTCTCTGACTAACACATTTTCTGCTAATAAGGATGCCTTGGGAACTAGGTAGAGTTGCCAATAATAATAATAATAAAACCTCAGACTCAATCTACTGCTTCTGTGATTTCAACAATGTTTAAAATCTAACAAAGTATACAAACAATACATACACTCTTTGTGGTTTTGGAAGCGTATATGGAGAGAATTTAAAAAAAGATCAGATGTCTTGCTGGAGTTTAAGGTACTTAGCGACTTTGCTATTAAGTTAACTGCAAATAGCACTGGATTAACTCACATGATCCGACTAATATTGAAGTTCTGGCCTCTTAAAAATAAAGATATTGAAAGGACTCTGGGTAGTCTGGAAATCCAAGGAGAAAATTTTCCTAAATTCTGTACAAGTGATGCTTTAAAAAAGGAAGTGTTGTGCATGCTCAAATACTGTTATATTGTCCATTTTCTTTCATATATTACTAATCCTCTGAGAAGGACATAAACAGTAAATTTTAATAGAAATGCTGATGTGACGGCTTTTGCTAGTGTGAAAAACAAATGAGATCAGGAACACCTGCATGGTAGAGAGAACTGTGATCTATAACATTTTTGATTTTGTCAAGCCACGCATGATGTTGGAATGGGAGAAAGCGTGGCCAAGAATATGGGTGAAGATGGTATTAAGTTGCGTTTGTGACTCTCTATTCTTGGACCAGCCAGGCCCCTGCCTAGGCCCCATACACAAGTTAAAGGAACCCCAACTGCTTGTGGTGATGAGGAACTGGTTCCAGCAGCTATGAGCAGTTGGATCACAGATATGGTTTGACCACACCACACCACACTCTCCTCCCATCATCCCTACTACTTATGCTAAGGCTTTTTTTGGGTTGGGAGCCACTTGACCCACAGAAAAATCCATCGGTGCCACACAAAACCTCACTGATCTGGGGCCCGGAAAGACACTCCTCACATTCCCTTCACATACCAGATCTGGGGAGGGGAGGAGGTATGGGGGGGGGGGGCAGCCTAGTAGATTTTGTGTTCTCCAGCCCCATGGTGGGACAGCGAGAGGATCTGGAGCACCAGCACAGGCTCCCTAATGTGTGTGTGTGTGTGTGGGGGGGGGGGGGCACATTTGCATTGGGGGTTAGAGCCAGGCAAGCCCGAGGCCACATTAGGCCTTTGGGCCTGAGGTTCCCCACTCCTGTACTAGGGTATGTAATAACTAGCGATGTAGAGATCTACACCACTCAGGTATTCATATAGTGGAGGAACACACTGGTGATCAGAGCCAATTCATTTAAAACCCCTTTGCATTACCAAAAGAGTGACAGCACAATAAAGAATCAAGCACCGTATTTCTAATGTAAACTTCAAGTTTCAGTCCTACTTAATACAATTCTTTGTTACAGTAATTTAATTTTGAACTGTTTATGTACCGATATTGATTGCCATTAAAAAGTCAACATCTAAAAACAGTGCCCATGCAACAAAGTGAGAAAATGGTAATACAGGCAGTCCCCGGGTTACGTACAAGATAGGGACTGTAGGTTTGTTCTTAAGTTGAATCTGTATGTAAGTCGGAACTAGCGTCCAGATTCAGCCGCTGCTGAAACTGACCGCCAGTTCTGACTTACACACAGAATCAACTTAAGAACCCCAGGCGTCCCCAAGTCAGCTGCTGCTGAAACTGATCAGCAGCTGATTCCAGGAAGCCCGGGGCAGAGCAACTCTGCCTCGGGCTTCCTGTAGTCAGCGCTGGTCAGTTTCAGCAACGGCTGACTTGGGGACGCCTGGGGCAGAGCAGCTATGGTGCTGCTGGGTTGCTCCAGTAGTGCCCAGAGCGGCACTGCAGGACCAATCGGCAGCACCCCAGCTGCTCTGCCCCAGGGTCCAAAACAAAAGCCTGGTCTGCTGGGGGGGGGGGGGGGGGCCACACTAGCTGCGCACCCCCCCCCCCCAGCAGACCAGGGACACGGGGAGCAGAGCCACAGCAGTAGCGGGGTGCCGCGCCTCTGAGGCTTTGCTCTGGCAAAGCCTCAGAAGCGCGGGAACCTGCCGCGGCTGCCGCTTCAGTCCCAGTGCCTGTGGTCTGCTGGGGACCGTCCCCAGCAGACCACAGGCACCGGGACTGAAGCGGCAGCCGCGGCAGGTTCCCGCGCTTCTGAGGCTTTGCTCTGGCAAAGCCTCAGAAGCGTGGGAACCCGCCCGGTGCCCCTGGTTTGCTGGAGACGGTCTCTAGCAGACCAGGGGCACCGGAGCAGCTTACGAACGGGGCTCTCTCGCCCCGGAGCTCGCAAGTAGCAATCCGCCACCTCGACCCCTGGGGCGAGAAAGCCCTGTTCATAAGTGCGGATCCGACGTAAGTCGGATCCGCGTAAGTCGGGGACTGCCTGTATGTTGCTTAAGTAAAAGGAAAAATGGATGGCAAACATTTGCAAATGTTCCAACTTATGGACAGCAACTATATATGATTGTCAGGAGATAACAGAAATTTGATTCAATCAAAGATTGTTTGATGTGGCATCCTAGAGTACGTATTATTAGGAAATACAAGCAGCTTAATAGTCGTATTTTACCTAAACTGCTGGTGAGACAGAAAGGCACAGAAGATGTTATTAGTTAGCCAGTGTATCCTTCATGATAAACTATCTAACATATTTGATTTTGTTAAACTCATTTGTATTTTACAGCAATATATAACCTTAGGCCATCATCCATATTACAACAGCCTTAGATCACAATCAAAAAGCCACTGTCACAGGTGCAATGCTAAAAATAAAATTAAAAAAAGCAAAGATGAGGCAATGGTACAGCCAACTTGATGTCTTGCATTACTTTGTGGAATGCTTTGAATAATTCATAGAATATAAAAATTTACAAATTAATTGTCTCATATACATAGGTGTTCATTGGTCTGTATAATGTGGGGCACTAATCTGATAAAAGCGTCAATTCCTAGGAAAAACATCAAATACAAGGCCACTTTCCTCTTTGAGCAATTGACCTAATTCACATACTTAATTTTTTTAAATTGTGCAAACAAAATTAAACAGGAAGTACCAAAGACTACAACAAACGAGGCAAGAAAGTCAAACTGTAAATCAGATGGCTACAATGCAACTCTTATCACACAAAACTCTTCTCACCCCAAAACAGTTGTGAGGTCCAACAAACCTCAGGTGATTTTAGACTGAGATAGAATAAGGATTTTCATTAAACACATTATCTGTCAAGAAACAACTAGATAATGGTTTCCTTTCCATTCTTAGTGATGAACCAATTTCTATAATACAATACATGCCTTTATTACCTCCAGACTGGTTTATTACAATGCTATTTATTTTGGCTTGATAACATCAACCCTGAAAAAGTTGCATGCACATTCATTTGAAGTTCCTCAGAAGTATGTGAAATGATCATGCTCTAAAGCTTCCTGAAGTAGCAACTCCTTTCCTAGACAGAAACAGTGAATAAGTCTACCCCATCAATTAAGTCCATCTAACTTGTGGTTGCTTGGGAAGAGAGGGGGCCTTTTCACATCCCTAAGCAACTTAAGTGGTCCACATCGGCACTATGTCAGCAGGAGATGCTCTCCCATCAACAGAGTTTACATTTCTCTCAAAGGTGAAGTAATTATGCCAATATGAGAGCAGTTTGCTAAAGACACACTCTGCTGACAAGAGACAAGCTATAGCAGCGCAGCTGCACCCATATAGCCTTGTAGTATACACTGGCCTACTGTAAGTTGTAGAGCTGCATCAGTCCAGTACAGCAAACCTAAACTCAGAGGAAAAAGTAGGGAAAAAAAGCCTAAGCTGCCTCAGAACTGAGAGTGAGCAAGCTTAAATCCACAAATTATATCCAGACCAATGGATAGCTAAACATGAGAGAAAGGTTGATAATTATCTTCTTAGACAGATATGTACACCAACACTGGATAATCAATCTGTAGCTGTGTTCCTTTGTTTTTGTTATTTATACAGCACAATTACCATCTGAATGTCAAAAGTAGATTAATCACAGTTTTCAAGGGAGACACCACTAGGTTCACGATTTAACAAAATCAGAAGTTAAAGCAACAAATAATATAAATAATCTAGATTTGTAATCTGTTTTATTTTTCATTTTATTAATAATTTTCATTGCATCTTAAAATTTTATTTTAAAATAAACCACTGTAAAAGTTTCCCTTAAAATTAGATCTAACAAGCTTTTACAAAATGTAAGGTCAATAAAAATGATTTACGTTAGTTATTAACATTTAAATGAAGAGTTTTAAATCAACATGTACAGTGAAGTATTTGCCATGTTCAAAATATTTATAAGCACTGAGATTTTGAAGTAAAAGTAACTACTGACTTGCATTGTTTAACTTGAGGAAACATAAAAAATAAACTGTTTAAATAATGAAAAACTAACTGATTTTTATAATTTTCATTTTTAATAGTTAAATATGTAAGTGATATCATTAACAAGTTTGCTAATTTTTTTTTTTTTACAGTTTAGCATCTCTTTAAAACTCATATTATAGTACACTAAGGTATGCAATACAAGCTATTAATCAGACAAGAGATTACTGGGAAAATTGTAATTTGGTATTATTGAAGATGCTATGAATGATTGATACTAGGCTAATAAAACAAATATTTTTATCAGATTAAGAGATTGGCAATAATTAATTACTAGATGGATACTGAAGGTGAAAGAATGAACACTAACAAGTAACAGCGCAATACATTCACTATATACTCAAGCCAATTTATAATACAAAAGCATGGAAGAGGAGCATGATTCCATACAGTCAGTGGTGTCTAGTCCAAAACACCACTTCAAGTTTTAAGACTGATTTGCATTTACCAATTATCTTTTAGTGTTGCTTTAAAAGTAGATGTGTTAGACATAGCTTTATATTAAGGAACAGAAAGACCTGCATAATTACTTAACTCTTGTAACTAGGCTTGGCATAATTCAATTTTTATTTTTCTATGGTTTTGAGAGATACTGCTGTTTCTATTAATCTCTTTTAGATTTGTATTGAGTAAATATTCACAATTGTGGAAAAATATGGGTTGGGGATAGACAATTATTTAATGAGATTAGACATTTGCAATTAAAGAAGCTAAAGCCTTAAAACTGATCAAACACAAATTGTCAATATCACAAGTAAATATCCTTAAATCAAAATTCGATGTTCTCAAGCAACATTTTTCTTATTTTGCATATCTTAATATTTCTATTCTAATTTATCAAAAGCTTTTTTCATTGGTTTCTTTATTGGTAAAAGACATTTACCAATATAAATTTAATCCTTCCAAGCATTCTTATAAACTACTTTAAACAAAAGTTCTTAATCAGTAGTTTGCTGATAAGTTAATAATTCTACCACAAGAAACTGATTTTTCTATTTCCTTTACTATATACATTCCAGTTTGTAAAATAAAAATTACCTGTAATTTCTTAAAATGTGACTCAGAGATGCATTTTACTTCCTCCCTCTCTGCAAACTGAAGGACAATATAAAGTACAAAACATGAATACCTGTTTTCCTCTCTAGCCAAGTAACATTGATTTATGTATACATGCCCAAACTAGATAGATGAAACACAGATATTAACTTATAGGTAATAAATATACGTAATACAGTATACATTCTGTAAATTCCAATCATGCAATGTAAATTTATTATGAAAGCAGCTGTAGCAACTGTTTGATAAACTTGTACTAGAAATTGTTACAAGGTTGCCACATGTTTAACATTATACAATTGATGTTTATATCTAGTCCAGATAGCAAAATCCAAAACATATTACAAACAGATACAAAAGGATCTCACAAAACTGGATGAGTGGGCAACAACATGCATTTTGATAAATGCAAAGTAATGCAATTGAAAAATATAATCCCAACTATACATACAAAATCATGGGGTTTAAATTAGCTGTTACCAATGAAAGATCTTGGAATCATTGTGGCTAGTTCTCTTATAGCATCCACTCAATATTCAGCTTCAGTCAAAAAAGCTAACAGAATGTAAGGAACCATTAGGAAAGGGATACAACGACAGAAAATATCACAATATCTCTATACAAATCCATAATACACTCACATTTTGAATACTGTGTGCATATCTGATCACCCCAACTCAAAAAAATATTTATTGGGGTTTGAAAAGGTGAGAAGAACAACAAAAGTGATTCTGGGTATAGAACAGCTTCCATGAGAAGAGAGTAAACAAATTGGATCTCTTCAGACTGGAAATTAGCTGACTAACGGGATGGTGGAGTGGGGGTAGGATCTGACACAGGTCTATAAAATCTTGATTGGTGTAAAGAAAGCAAATAAGGAAATGTCATTTACTTCCTTCACATAACACACAAACTAGGGGCCACACAAATTAATAGACAAGTTTAAAAAATAAAAGGAAGTACTTCTTCACACAACACACACAGTCAATCTATGGAACTCCTTGGCACAGGATTTTGTGAAGGCCGAAACTAGAGCAACTTTTAAAAAGAACCAGGTAAATTCCTGGCATAAGTCCATCAATGGTTATTCATCAGAATAAGAAAGGATTCAATACCATGTTGTGTGTGTCCCTAGCTTCTATTTTCCAGAAGCTGGGAATGCATGTTAATGGATAGATCACTTGCTTGCTTGTTCTGATCATTCCCACTGAAGCATCTGGTATTGGCCACTGTCAAAAGACAGCATATTAGGCTAAGCTGGACCACTGGTCTTATCCAGGATGGCTGTTATGCCCAGCAAGTAATTTTGTCAGACTGTTGTCAAATGATTGCATTACACCTTTTCTTCATCTCTTAGAAAGTTAACAAAAGATTTATCATAAGAAATAAAAGAAGACTGTCTCTCTGATCTCTCACACAAGACAGCAGGCTCCCATCCCCATTGCTTTATGTTTGCAATATCATAGCTGATTGTATGGAACTTAAGTTCTGAGGGCTATAAGGTAAGCAGGGAAATTAGTTTGAAATAATTTAATTTTAAAATATATTTGAAATGTTTTTTAAAAACACACATCTCTTATTAACATAAAACCTATTATGCTAATTTATTTTTGCCAGAGATGAATTTTCCACTTTATTCAGACGGGTCAAAACTATTAATCCCTTACTAAATAATTTTTAGACATCTAAATTAATGCTATTAAAACACCCAGTCCTAACCTCACTATATGTAATTCTTTGTAATGACTGAGGATTCCTTGCTAAAACAAAAGGAAAAACTATGTAGCACTTTAAAGACTAACGAGCGGGTTTAATAGGTGATGAGCTTTTGTGGGCCAGACCCATTTTCTCAGATCATATTGTGGGTCCGGCCCACGAAAGCTCATCACCTATTAAACCCACTTGTAGTCTTTAAAGTGCTACATAGTTTTTCCTTTTGTTTTAGCAAGATCAGACTAACACAGCTACCTCTCTATGAGGATTCCTTTGGCATGCTTTTGACGTAAATCTAAACACTTGATGTCTGACATTAACAATGTATCTTCAATTTTTTAGCTAAAAGATTGATGCATTAAATAAAAGGCATTCAAGATAAATCTCAGGAAACAAAATACTGTAATTGTATTCATTATCACAGCAAGTGTCAGCAGCAACAGAAGGCAGAGATTTAAGGCCAAACACTATATTCTGCAGCCGGGGGGGCGGGGGGGCGAGAAGAGGGGGAACACAACTATCTCCTGAAAGTGAATTACACAAAAGCCAGAAGGGGTTTATTTCCAAATCGAGACCTAATGTTTGTAATGGATAAAATAAACTTGTGTACAAGATTATATAGCCAAAAAAAAAATTAATAAACTGAAGATAAAGAATTAAAAATTACTAAATATTTATATAGAGCTTTGGAATCTTAAAAATCTGTCACCGATAGTCATTATCACAAACATGGAGCTCCAAACCTTAATAGCACCTGTAAGTGCTCTTGCAAAACCAACAAACAGTTTTTAAAAAATCCATCTTATTTCTACCCAAACATTATCTTTTGATCTCAGCCAAATGACAAAAACACAAAAATAAAAGCAGAAGACTGTGAAGGGAATTACTACTCACTAAAAGAAGAAAAAAAGCAGACTTCTACTTGTCTTCTTGCGTACTACTTTCAATATCCAAAAACATAGGAATCCAAAATGGATGCATTGAACTCGTTTAACTGACAGCACCTCTACATGATCAGGTGGTGTGAAGTGATGGAATGGAGAAGACAGAGTCTGTTTGGGCAAAAATCACATTGGGGAAGAAAACTATCAGATCCTCCCTTGGGATAGTGCTTGGGGTGTGTTATAGACCACCAGGATCCAATTTGGATATGGATAGAGACCTCTTTAATGTTTTTAATGAAGTAAATACTCATGGAAACTGTGTAATCATGGGAGATTTCAACTTTCCAGATATAGACTGGAGAACAAGTGCTAGTAATAATAATAGGGCTCAGATTTTCCTAGATGTGATAGCTGATGAATTCCTTCATCAAGTAGTTGCTGAACCAACAACGGGGATACTATTTCAGATTTGGTTTTGGTGAGTAGTGAGGACCTCATAGATGAAATGGTTATAGGAGACAACCTTGCTCAAGTGATCATGAGCTAATTCATTTTAAATTAAATGGAAGGATAAACAAAAATAAATCTGAGACTAGGATTTATGATTTCAAAAGGGCTAACTTTAGTAAATTAAGGAAATTAGTTAGGGAAGTTGATTGGACTAAAGAAATTATGAATCTTAAAGTGGAGGAAGCCTGGAATTATTTTAAGTTAAAGTTGCAGAAGCTGTCAGAAGCCTGTATCCCTAGGAAAGGGAAAAAATTTATAGGCAGGTGTGTTAGACCAAGCTGGATGAGCAAGCATCTCAGAGAGGTGATTAAGAAAAAGCAGAAAGCATATAAGGAGTGGAAAATGGGAGGGATCAGTAAAGAAAGCTACCTTATTAAGGTTAGAGCATGTAGGGATAAAGTGAGAAAGGCTAAAAGTCAGGTAGAGTTGGACCTTGCAAAGGGAATTAAAACCAATAGTAAAAGGTTTTATAGTCATATAAATAGGAAAAAAACAAAAAAAGAAGAAGTAGGACCGCTAATTACTAAGGATGGAGTGGAGGTTAAGGATAATCTAGGAATGGCCCAATATTTGAACAAATACTTCATCTACACTACAGAGTTTGAACAAAAGTCAGCTTACATGAACAAAAGGAAGTATACACAATGCAATGTTCTTTCTACCAACAAAACTCTCCTGCTTTGCCAACAAAATAAAACCACCCTGACAAGTGATGTAGAACTTTTAGCGGCAAGTTATGAAGTCACCATATAGATACCATACTTGGTTACATCACAAACAGTGGTACGAACTCTGCTGACCTGTTTCAAAGTACATAGGCTTCCTCCCTTTCCCTTTCCCCTTTAATGGTTCAGGAATTGAAATTCCACTTCCCATTTGCTTGAAATGGGAAGCTTACATCACATCTTCCCAGATGACTATGGAAGCTCCATTCAGCAAATGCTCTCCTGTTTGGAGCACACCTCAGTTTTTTAATATGCTGGCACTATGAGAAGAGGCTATGCAGTCCCAGCTCTGCTCCAGCCATAGGAACTTTGATACATATGGTCAGATATATTGTGGCATGTTGGATAACTTGACACAGATCAGTGCTATGCAAAGATAAAATAGCTTGGCAGGTGTAGCAGAAGGCAAGGGAGTCAAACTGTCACTCTGGTGTTTTATCAATTACCTACCATGAGGTTGAGATGTCCTTAACTTTGCATATTCTTGAAGTGGATGAAGGGATACAGTTGTACACAACTAGCTGTGTTTGAGTGTCCTTACATTCCCCTGTGCAGTTAAGCAGTGTGTCATATCTGTGTTAATCCACACAGATTTCACAGGAATCACAGAATATTAGAACTGGCAGGGACCTTGAGAGATCAAGTCCAGTCCCCATCCTCATGGCAGGACACCATCTAGATCAGGGTTTCCCAATCTATAGATCGGGACCCAAATATGGGTCACCATTACATTTCAAAAGGGTCACCAGGTGTCTCCTCAGGTGGCTTTTAAGGAGCCATTCACACATTTTTTTTGAATTGCCCTGGGTCACCAAGTCTTCCTGAATTGTCAAAATGGGTCACCATCTGGAAAAAGTTGGGAACCACTGATCTAGATCATCCCTCAAAGATGTCTATCTAATCTGCTCTTAAATATCTCAAATAATGGAGATTCCACAATCTTCTTAGGGAATTTATTCCAGTGTTTAATCACTCTAACCATTAGGAAGATTTTTCTAATGTCCAACCTAAACTTTCCTTACTGCAATTTAAGCCCATTGCTTCTTGTCCTATCATCAGAAGTTAAGGGAAATCATTCTTCTTCCTCCTTCTTGTAACACCCTTTTATGTACTTAAAAGGCGGTATGTTCCTTCTCAGTCTTCTCTTTTCCAAACTAAACAAACCCAGTTCTTTCAGTCTTCCCTCATAAGTCACGTTTTCTAGACTTTTAACCATTTTGGTTGCTCTTATCTGGACCTTGTCCAATTTCTCCATATCTTTCCTGAAATATGGTGCCCAGAACTGGACATAATACTCCAACTGAAGCATAATAAGTGTAGAGTAGAGGAGAAGAATTAGTTCTTGTGTCTTACTCACAACATGCCTCTTAATGCATCCCAGAATGATGTCCACTTTTTTTGCAAGTGTCAGACTGCTGACTCATATTTAACTTGTTGTCCACTATGACCTCTGGATACCTTTCTGAAGTACTCCTTCCTAGACAGTCACTTCACATTTTGTACGTGTTAAGCTGATTGTTCCTTTCTACATGGAGTACTTTGCCCTTATTGAACTGCATCCTATTTACCTCTGATCATTTCTCCAGTTTGTTCTGATCATTTTGAATTATGACCCTAATCCTCCAAAGCACTTGCAACCCCTCCCAGCTTGGTATCATCCACAAACTTTGTAAATGTATTCTCTATGCCAGGACTGGGGAACCTTTTTTGGGTCAGGGGCTGCTGACCCACAGAAAAAAAGTCAGTCGGGTGGGGGCTGGAATGTCAGCATGGGCTCCCCAACACCCGGGGGGGGGGGGGGGGAGAGAGGGGAAGAGAACAAAAGAGGAGCCCTGAGCACCAGGGCCAGATCCAGGCAAGCTGGGGCCACATCTAGCCCCTGGGCCTTAGGTTCCCCAACCCTGCTCTACGCCATTAGCTAAATTGTTGATGAAGATATTGAACAGAATCAGTCCCAAAACAGACCCCTGAGGAACTCCACTTATGTCCTTCCAGTATGACTGTGAACCATTAATTATTATTCTCTGAGAATGGTTTTCCAGCCAGTTATGCACCCACCTTATAGTAGCCCCATCTAGTTTTTATTTCCCTAATTTATTGATAAGGTCATGTGAAACCATATCTAATGCTTTACTAAGATCTAGGTATACCACATCTACCGCTTCTCCCTTATCCTCAAGACTTGTTATTCTAACAAAGAAAGCTATCAGATTGGTGTGACATGATTTGTTCTTGACAAATCCATGCTGACTGTTACTTATCACCTTACCTTCCAGATGTCTGCAGATGGATGCCTTATTAATTGCTCCATTACCCTTCCTAGCACAGAAGTTAAGCTGAATGGTCTGTAGTTTCCTAGATTGTCTGTTTTTCCCTTTTATAGATGGGTACTATATTTGCCCTTTTCCAGTGTTCTAGAATCTCTCCAGTCTTCCATGTCTTTTCATATACGATGGCTAATGGCTCAGATACCTCCTCAATCAGCTCCTTGAATATTCTAGGGATCCTCCAGAAAGCTCTCTAGGGAAATGTTTCCTGCAGCTATTTGCCAATACTCCACCAAAGGTTCCTTGGCAGAGGTGCTTTGTTAACTTCCCATGTTGTAGGAAGTTTTTCCATGCCTAATAGCAATCACTTGTGCAGGGACCAAAGTGGCACAAAGGCAAGCAGCTTATGGACCTGATCTGAAGCCACACACATGCAAGAGATACACCTTTGCATGCCCCTCAGGAGTTATATATCAGCTTCAATACATCCCATCTGTGGAAAATGGTGGCAGAATTTACAATATTGTTCCTAGTTGTCTGCAGTGATCCACTTAAAAAAAAAAACCCAAACCCTTTCCCCAGGTTGAGGAGTACTCCTTCCCCTCATGCCTAACTCACCAGGTTTACGGAATCTGCCAAGTTGTGTGCTTGACAAGGGACAGTGAGAAACATTCATATTTAGAAAGAGGTGCATCTTACTACAATGATTCAATATTGTGCATGCACAGAAAAAAAAACCATGCTCCCATTTTCTGTTTCTTGTTCTTCTGCAAATGTGGCCTCCACATCAGGAAGCAATCAAAGAGAATCAGCAAGGACATATTCTGAGAGGTGCTCCAATCCACAGAAGACAAAAAGCAAGAACAAAGGGAATGGTGGCAGACTTTAAAAAAGAAAGTAACACGAGAGGGGCAAAAAGGAGAGTCAGGAGTGAATTTTAATGTGCCAGGAGTGGTAGATAAGTGATGGAGGAGCATATGGAAATGCTGAAGTTCCTAATCATGCAACACACAGAAAGCATGCATTCTCATCCCCATTTTGGAGTGTGCTTAAAAAGCAGTTCTGTATTGGCTTCAAACTCCTCCCATACTTTCCCTGCAACTTCCTAGAACATCCCAGTATCCCATTCATGCCACCCCTCTGGACAGCTTCCAAAAGGAAGCTACACAAAGATGTAAGAGCCTACACTGTGCTTTACTGTTCTTTCCCTTCCCACCAAGCTTTTTGTGTGTACTGTTAATTGGTATTTAATACCTCCACGCTCAACCCCAGAGGAAACTTTTCACCCTTACTCTCACAAATATTATGAAGCACACAGTAGGCTGCTATGACCATGGAAATATTTTCCTTGTTTGGGTCTAATACATCATAATGACAGTGCCAGTGTGCTTTGTTATCAAAGGGACAATCTATGATTATGATACACCTGCTCAGCATGTTGCTGAAGCACTCCTTGCTACTATTTAGGTTTCCCATGTAAGGCTTCATAAGTCATGGGACCAAAGAGAATACTGAGTCTCTCAAGATCACTATGGGCATTCAACAGCCCCTTCTGGAATCTTCAGATCTGAAAAGAAAGACCCTGTTTGCACACACCAGTGTTCTTGAAGATGTGTGTGTAACACGGATCACGTTTAATCACCTAATCAAGTAGTCAATGGAATTTTCATTGACTATTTGATTAGTCGGTAAGGGGGGAAACTACAGAGCCTCAGTGAGGTTAATTCCCAGCCCGGGAGCTAATCCCGCCATAGCTTTGCCTTTTAAATGTGTTAAGAGCTCATGCCTGGTCCCCTGCTAGCCTCTGCCTCCCTGGAAACGGTGCTGGAGGAACAGGCTTTTAAGTCATTTCTTCCTCTTTACCCCTACAGCACCGGGTCCTGCTCCCTCCACCACAACTTGCTTCCTCTCTCTGATAGAGGCAGAAAGGGTGGGGGCAGAGAAGTGACTAGTTGAGTCACTACTCGTATGCACACTTACATCCCTAGTGTGTAATGCACCTTCCTGGACTACCCCACATTAATGTCAGTGAATTGTCCATTGTAATTCACAAACACCAGCAATATCATAGACAAGTACCCTTTTCTATAGATATATTCTGTCATAAGATGGTGTGAGATCAAAATAGGGATGCATGCGCCATCTATTGCCTGACTGCAGTTATGGATTCTCATTGCCACAAAGCCATCCATTTTTTGCACATGTTGCCAAGAGTCACAGTTCTTTCCTAGCAGGATGTGATTAATAATGGCCTGGCACACTTGCGTTAATGTAGGCCTAACAATGGACTTCTCGACTCCAAACTGATTTGCAACTGACCGGTAGCAATCTGGATTTGACTTTGCTTCTATACAGCGATCACCATATGCTTCTCCACTGAGACAAGCTTCCGACAGTTGCAGGAAGGTGACTTTCTGCATCTGAGTTCTGCAGTCACTGTTTGTCACCCTTGGCCTGCCCAACGATGTGACTACAGAACTCAGTGCTTATTTCATGAGCCCAAAAGCAATGGTCCACTATGTGCAGCTGTTCTGTGAATACCAAAAATAATCTGGTATTGTTTTTTTCTGTAGCACAGAAAGGCACCTCTAAATCCTGTTCAAATTGAATGTTCATGATGTACTCCGTGACTACCTGTGATCTGTTCATAACAGTGACCACAACAATAGAAAGTGTAGGATCCATTCTTTCAGAGATGGAAACCATACAGTAAACAGGGGCACTGAAAAATGCCACAAAATGCAGTCAGGAGTCCATGGAATAATGGGACCAAAAAGCAGATTATTCAATGCTAAGCCTGAACCCATGATGCACTGTGATCCACTCCACCATCCTATGACTCCTAGCTAGAGAAGGTGGTGAGAAACACAACTAACCACAGTGCACGGCTCTCAGGATTGATAGTAGAGCAACAATTGTGGACCAGAAGGTAAGTTGTGTGAACATGCCCAAATTATACCAGTTCTTGATTGCTGGCACAACTTGGATTGACAAAAGTGTGCAGTATAGACAAAGCTTAAATCAAAGCTCAACTACTTGTGATGCTGTTTGTTGCCCACCCACTTGCATTAAATCATCCAAGTATAAGACAAGACTTCAGGTGCCCTGCCCCTAGTTTTGCAGCTTTCCTTTCAGTAAAGTCTTCAAGTTAAAGCTAGCTTACATGGCAAACTAGAAAAAACACTCTAATGTTAGGTGCTATATAAATAGATAAAGGCAGAAAATATAGTTTTACACTTACAATATGCATTTTAAAGAGGGTCTAAAACCCTTCCTTTACTAAAGAGCTCTCTTTTTACTGCTGGGGGGGGGACGGACGGACGAATGGATTTGTCTGATGAAAGGATCTAATCTATATAGTGACATCGCTGCAAAAGTGTCAAGTCAAACTATTCCTTAAAGGAGAAGAGGGTTAGAGCAGTCGTTTTTAAACTTTTGCTCTCGTGACCCAGTTGAAGACAATTGTTGATGCCCACACCTAACAATTTGACAAGAGTGTGGGCTCCGGGGTAGGTTGAGGATGAGTGCTTTGTGGTGTAGGAGGGGGCTCCGGCTGTGGCAGAAGGAGCTTACCTAGAGCAGTGCCTGGTCAGTGATGCAATGGCTGTGCTAGGGCTGGCTTCCTGCCTTTCCTGGCACCACAGACCATGCTGTGCCACAAAATCAGCAGGTTTGCAGCCAATGGGAGTGCAGAGCTAGTGCTCAGGGCAGGGCAGTGTGCATAGCTCTGTGCACTCTCCCCACTTCACTTAGGACCTGGGCCTCTTGCTCTCTGCTTCTGGGGTACAACTCAGTCTGCAGTGTCAGAACAGGCAGGTAGTCTGCCTTAGCATCCTTGCAGGTCTCCTGATCACCCTGCAGCAATGAGACCCAGTGTCTGACATTCCACAATCCAGTTATGGGTTGCAACCAACCGTTTGAAAACCATTGGGCTAGAGTATCCCATCTTGTAGTGTTACCTCTCAAGAAGATTAAACCTAGCTGAAACAGGTGGCAAACAAGGGAAAAGTGTTCTAACTACTGTACACCTTTACGTTTTGTGTAATCATACTAAGCCCTCAATTTTGAATTTTCTAAAAGAACTTAGTCCTATACGCTTTTGAATTATAAGACTCTCCCCCATACCCCCACCCAGGTGTCGGGGGGGGGGGGGGGGGCGGGAGGGGAATATTTTCTGCATCAAAATTCTCAATTTATTTCTCAATCTTATGAGAGAGAGAGAGAAGCTAGAGGGTCCTATGGATATTTGGCCACAAAAGCAAAACTGTATGGTAGCACCCCCTATAAAAGAAGGAATAGGTTTTATTTAGGGAATAAGCAATGCTTCAGTAATGGGCCAGAAACTACTTTAGGGACAAAAAAAGAAAGGGATGTTCTTCTGTAATGGCCAAGGCTGGATATGCTCTTAATCTCTCTCAAACAGCTGAATTTGAAAAGTGTATCCAGGTCACCCATCTAGGACTTCTTTGGGAACTAAACTACCTTTATCTTTAGCTGAGAAACTATGAGTAGGGTGCTGAAGTAGTTTATTTGAACTACCACACGCCAACCAACTTACATAGGTTACAGCTTAAACAAAAACCCTTAAGTACGGGAACATTCTGTGCTTATTTCAATTTCATGTCTTATGAGATTATTCCATGATTAATGGGTAAAATATTATGCTCTTTCATCTTACATCTTTTTCCGACCGATGTGGGAACATCGAAGACTGGCTGTAGTACATGTTTTCATCATGGTAGTCACTGTCGACCCCCTCTACAAACTTCTTTCTTGAAGCACCAAACATGCTGTTTGTCACCTAAACAATAAGAAAAATTATTAGTCTCTGTAAACAATAGCTTTCCAAAGAAGCAAAATGGATAAGGCAATTTATATATTAATAATCACTTCTAAAAGTGTACAGTTCGTGTTGCTACATATTTTTATTCTGTTATGCAGACACTGTTATACTAGAGAAATATTTCTCAACTACAGAATGGCATAAACATTAAATGGGTATATTCTATTACTAGCAAAATAAGTTCTGATCAAGACCTAAAGAGATACTTCCATCCCTCTTACTGGATTACTATATTTCAAGATACTTAAAACCCGAAAGCAAAAGTATTATATTAATTCTGAATAATGGAATGGTGAGCTTTGGCTAGATGAGATAAATTCTTTAGTCAGGACTCAGGCCTTCTGCAGTAGTGATGCTTTAGAGCAAAGCAGAAGATGCACCATCTGACCAGGTGTACAATGAAGATTAAGTGAAGAGAACAGTTGTTCACGGATCCCATTAGGCCAGTGTTTCCCAATTTCATTTGGCAACAGAACCCTTTTAAACTTATAAGACTGCTATTAGGGCAGTTTCTTTCATATGGAGCAGAAAAAGTAGACCACAAATAAGTAAGGATAATAATAAACAAATGCTAAACAAGGTCACAAGATCAATATTTAGTTTAATTCCACATATTTAAAAACATAAGTCACATGTAATGTGTACAAAATTTTTTAAAATCATAAAATGTTATAGTAATGGAATTCTCTCGCAGAACCCTTATTTTCACTTCGCGGAACCCCAGGGTTCCACAGAACACCATTTGGGAAACACTACATTAGGCAGTCAACTTTCCAAATTCCCTGAAACTCAAGGCTTGGTTTCGCATATCATAGCATGCATAGTTAAACTTGTACATAATAAAGTAACTGAAATATTTTCTAACTCCACTGAAGTATTTGTATACAAACTCCTAATCCATACATACAGTTCAGATCGTCAAAACTGCTGATTCCGATACCTGTTTATTTGCCCATATGCTAGACTGCAAACTGTTCTTCAACTAAAGTGTGGGGAGTGGGGTGTGTGCAGGGAGGAGTGTCTGAGGGCGTGTGCAGGTGTTTGGGGGGGAGGGGGAAGAATGGTATTCCCGCTTAGGTGGTCACCCAGAAGAGATTCAGATGCTGTTCTACTGATTAGCAGAGCCTCCACAGCATCCATAGCCGGCAGCATGCATTTCTATTGGTTGTGCACATCTGCACATGCCTCAATGCACATCATACAATTTATTCTGCACATGGGTGGAAAAAGTTAGAAGGAACAACGGGGTGGGGAGAGGAAGAAGAACAGACCACGAATGTTGTTGTGAGATAGTGTCATGCTGTCTCCAAATTCAGACAGCATTTGGAAGCAATAAGTCCTAGGCCATAGTAACTCCACCCCTTTCTCTGGCTCTGCACAGCATAGCAGTCCCATTCCTTCCTCTCTCTCACCCTGCAGCAGCAGTTTGCCTACCACAGGACTCCACATTAATGATTTGCTCTTTGTTGCCAGAGCAGAGTGGTGCACACAGCTGTCAGAGCTTTGAAAAGGGAGTTGCAAGTGCTTATGTAGCTATATGCAGGATAACAGAGTTCAAAACA
Organism: Pelodiscus sinensis; assembly: GCF_052426305.1. NCBI lineage: Eukaryota > Metazoa > Chordata > Testudines > Trionychidae > Pelodiscus > Pelodiscus sinensis. The sequence continues at coordinate 66,351,011 of NC_143052.1, read as the reverse complement.
GAGAGCAGAATGCTCATGGTGGTGGGTATTATGGAATACTGAGGGAGGCCAGTTATGGCAGCATAACAAATGGCAGTGTCTACACTGCCTGTTACTTCAACTTTGCTGCAAAAAGCTTCATGCCTCTCACAGATGTTTTTATTTCATAGGCAAAACAAGACACTTTTACTGGTAAAAGTAGCTTTGGAGTGTGGACACCTCCAAATTTTGTCAGCAAAAGATATCTTGTCCTCCCCCCCCAAAAAAACCCCCAAAAAACAGAACTATTGTGTACACAAGGCCTAAACAATGAATTTTTAGAAGAACACTGGATTGTGCAAATACAATTAGTTGCTTCAATTGGCTTGCAAGGATTCAGCAACATCAACACTTTTTTCTGAGCGATTTGGTACATCCACAAAAAGGACAATTAAGCAACTACGGCCACTGTACTTCTAAATAAGAGTGTACATGGGGTGATGGGAGGAGGCACAGGGTGGCTGCCAAGAGTTATTGCATTTTAACTTCACATCTTTAATTAGTCTGAACTTTGAACATATGCCACTGACAGGTACTTACACTGTTTGATCAGTGATTGCAGAGCCAGTACTACACGACCATGTTTTGACCACATAACTATGTTGGTTAGGGTTGTGAAAAGACCATACACCTAGCTGTTAGCTATGCAAGCAGTAGCCCCAGAGTAGATACAGCTATGTGGCATAGCTATTGTCTATTGAGAAGATGGTGTTACTGTGTGGACAGGAAAACTGTCTGGTAGTACACATTCCATCTAACACAATGAGGTTCTGCTACTATTTCTATCTGGGCAAAGCACTGATAGTGTAGGCAAAGTCTATGACTTACACTGTTTCTAAAAACAGGGGGTTTTGTGGAGTATTTTAGCTAGATGCTCCCTCTATACAATGAAGCACTATGGGAACTGAAGTGTATTCTTGGAGTTGTAGGCAAACAACAGAATTTCAGACTACTAAGTACTGCCAACCATTCTCAGTGTGAATCCCAGCATGGATTACACCATGGAATAGCAGTGATGGTGCCTTACATTAGCACTTCATTTTATAAGGAAGTCAATATACGAGACAGTCAGATGACTGCTGAAGATCATTAACTAAAGTGGAAGGAATCAGGGGCATTAGAAAATACTGAAATTGTCATCACTGTGTTCTGCTCAAGAACCTATAAGCAGAAGAAAGAACTGATGAAGCAGCCTAATATTAATACACATGTCCCACACTTACTAACCACAATGCTGGCCCAAAAGACATGCTAGTTTTACACCATGTCCTAGTCTACAGTTAGCAAACTTCTAAATGAGAAAAAAAAATGTCTACTGTTTCTATGCAGACTGTTGTTGAAATATTTTGGTGAGCCTACAGAATTGAAAACATTAGCTTGTGTGAACAAGAAAATAACTATCACTTGTAAAGGCTGACTACAAACGTAGAATAGTGCTCGCTGACACCATGTCTCAGAGTAATTATAACACAACTGTCTTATAAATTATAACACAACTACCATAAAAGGGAGCAACTATTAGAAATATCCTTAAAGTAGAAAGATGGTCCGAGAGCAAGGGGGTTTCACCAGCCATGGTGAAGCTAACAACAAAACTCACTTATTCTCAAGTCACAAAAACCATCAGAAAAAGCTAAACAGAAAGGTTACTTATCCATTGTGATGCAGTCCCTGGTAGATCAAAGAGCCCAGTCAGCTACAAGTGCATGACGGACATATACTTGAACTCTGGCTTTTACATGAAGAATCACAATGAAAGAGACACGTGCCATCAGATACCAAATAAATTAACAGAGGAAAATAAGGTATTTCATCCTACAGGTTGAGCCTCTTGGGTCTGGCACTCTCTGGTTTGGCAATACCCATGGTATGGCATAATTTTAGCTAGTCAGATGTCCACTTATGAGCGTGGCCAAGTTTACCACAGTCCCATAACATTTGTTTACAGCCACCAGTCCTGGGTCTCAGTCTTCTGTGCTGTGTTTAGCTCTAATTTACTCGTAAATGTCTTTTAAGAGCCCTCTAAACAGTGGAAGTGCTAATAATGATGCTAGATAATAACGAGCTCCCGTGGTTAGGCAAATTCTTTGGTTCAGCACCCAGTCACATTCCGAGAAAGGATGTTAAGAAGCGGGTATTTAACTAATTGTGTAGTAGATAGAATTTTTATCAACTACACAATTAGTAGATGGGGGAAGCCGGGATTGCCCCATGGAATACCTGACGCACCAGAGACAGGGGTGGGGTGAGAAAAGGAGGACCATAAAACTTGAAACACCACATTGTGGACAAACTTGTGAAGCTGAAATGCTTGAGACATACTGTCCACACTATATAGCAGCAGCCATCACCAGTTCAACCTGACCACTGCTAATAGGCTAATGTGTCCCAGCCAGACCATAAAATTTAGTATTAGAGAGCTTACAACCTAAATTTTCCAAGTCAGCATTTGCATATCATAAAACAAAATGGATTCTCTAGATCAGACTATGGCCTTCAGCCACTACTGTAACATGTTCAATAATATGAGCTCATATGATGTGTAGACACAAAGCATTGTTCAAATATTACAAGCTTGAAATATTGAAACCAACAGCCATTTGCACGCTCTTTTCACTGAAGGATGATAGCCACAGCACCACAAACAAAAAAAAAAAGGGGCAAGTGGAGAGGATGTATGGAGAAAAGGGGAACATTTCAGATCTCAACAAGAATCCCTTGTTCGTAAGCAAAACAAGTATGTTTTCAATGAGTGTTTTGTGCAACAAAGTATACTGCTGCATCTGAACACTTTGTCAATAATTATGACCAGCAAATGCCTTGCTAGGATAGTTTAATGTTGGTGATAAACATATAAACTTGTCTTCAAAAATTTAAAAAAGATCTCCTCCCTCATCTCCAATTATTTGAGATTTCAATTAAATTATATTAGAGTTTAGCAGCCTCAAGGAGATAAGTAACTGGTTTAGAATAATAAAACTAATTCTCTTTTTAAAATTTCTGTTTTTCAATATTGTTGCCGATATCACCAATGCAGATTTGGTTTATTTTTTTTTTTTAAACAGTACATTAAGAAATCTTCTTGTAGAATTGAGGATTTAAAAATCTCTTTTTGCAAAGCAACACATTTCTATATTATATATATTAACATTGCTTAAATTCTTCTATTCCCCTTAACAGCTCCAAAAACCTGTATTTGTGATACAAATGTTATTCTGTTTTGGTCTGGACTAAGTGTTTAAAAGAAAGAGGTTAGTGATATCCCCTCTTCCATCTTGTCTTTCGCAAAGAAAAGGGCATTTGCCAGAAGGTGCTGTCTGAAGTACAGATTGCACTTCTATAAACTGAAACTATCTGGTCTGGCAACATCCCTGGTCCAGAAGGCTCAACTGGGCTGCGGGAGGTGGGTGGAGGGAAGGGAGCCAGCAGCAGTGGTGGAGGGCCAGAAATGACCTCACCTGGTCTGGCAAAATTCCTCATCCAACTTATAGTGGCACCCCCAGTTTAAACCGTGGTTTAACATCTGTCTGAACTTGTCTAGTTTTCATCAATAGCTTCCTACTAGTCACAAACAATTGTTCAGTAGACATATCTAGCTAACCAGTTAAAATTTATTCTAATTATTTCTGCTGGAAACATTAATTTGTCCTTATAAAAATTCATATTCAAGTGTTTGCTTAATGGATTAAAGTACAATAATACAAGTATGAGTCCAATTCAGGGAGTTTAAAAGCCACTGAATCAGGCTGCAAATCAAGTCAGAACAAAGCATTTGTAGCAATCGAAGCCACTTTTACCAGCCAACATAAATAATTTATATTTTAAGTAAATAAAATTGTGGTTGACCATCTTGTTCCTTAGTGCAAATAATAAATCTAATTTGATGCAACTCAACAGCAAAGTATCATGTAATAAAAATTAAGGGGAACATATACAAACCTCCTTTCAGATTGTGAACTTTCTAGCACAGGTTATAACCACCACCACAAATACAGGGTGTCCCTGCTATAAGTGTCCCCGGAATACAATGGTTCCACACTAGTGTCGTTGATGCTTATGGGAACTATTCCGTTTTCAGTCCTCCCATTCCCCGTTTTAAAACCTCCCGCTGTCATGCAAAAAAAAAAAAAAAAAGGGGGGGGTGGGGTGGGGAGGACAAAAAAAGACCAGTTAGTGCAAATTGAAGTCAGCCATGGGAATAAAAATTCCCCACTTTACGTATTTTCGCTATATGTCCACTTTTTTTTTAAATGTATCTTCGAAGTATAGCAGGAACACCCTGTATACGCTTAAAAATGATGAAGCGGGACAAATCATCATTAGAAGAATAGACAAGTAAATACAGGTTGAACTCTACAATTTGATAAAAATTACTTTTCTACTTCATAAAACTCTTAAAATAACTGTATAGCTTGTTTCTGTTTGTCTAATTCACAGATTGAATTTATGTCAAGTTTTGTTTTAAGTATGCTGAGTCTCAAGATATAGCCTGTGTATAAGACTACACTGTGTTTCTTTTTAGAGAAGTAAGTATGACAACTAAAGTACTTTCAAAGTCTACATAATATCACTCCAGGCAGAAATTTGAAATTAGTAGGCATCCTTCGATCCTGAAGGATCATGGGTTCGCACCCCTGTTGGACTGATTCGAGCAGCATCTTCTGTGGCTGTGCAATCCAATCCGGGAATGGCAGTTCTTTCCGCACTGTGAGCAGCAGTAGGCAGATGTCACTGGTATCACGGGCACGGATCTTCCTGAAGGCTCTCTTATCTGCCGCTTCCTTCACCAAGGTAGTTTCATATGTAGCAAGAGCTTCCTTCACTCCCTGTTTCCAGGCATACTTGTCTAAGGTGAGCGAATGCCAGGTGTTCGCACTGATAGAAAGAGGGCTGAGGTCATGCTTGCACATGTCCTTATAGCGCAATTTAGGTCACCCTTTCGGCCTCTTTCCAGACGCCAGTTCGCCAAAGAGAAGGCCCTTCGGTATTCGGCTATCCAACATACGTGAGACATGGCCAAGCCAGCGCATACGCCTCTGTTTGACAAGGGTGAACATGGAGACGGTGCCCGCCCTCTCAAGCACTGCGCTATTGGGGATCTTGTCCTGCCATGCGATACCGAGTATACACCTAAGGCAGCGCATATGGAACGTGTTGAGCCGCTGTTCTTGTTTTGAGCACAAAGTCCATGTTTCACTGACGTACAACAGTGTGCTCAAAATACAGCCTGTGTCGACCTGCACCTTGGTGTGTACAGTGAGCTTATTATTGGCCCATACTCTCTTTGTCAGCCTGGAGAACGTTGTGGCGGCTTTTCCAATGCGCTTGTTAATCTCGCTATCAAAGGACAAGTTGTCAGATCGTAGAGCCTAGGTAAATAAACTCATGGACAACTTCCAGTTCATAATCCAACATACTGATAAATGGCTTGTTACCCACACTTTGGCTCATCACCTGGGTCTTCTTTAAGCTAATTGTGTGGCCGAATTCCATACATGATTCCACAAAGCAAGTTGTGAGTGACTGCAGTTCCTGCTGAGTGTGAGCAGCAATAGCTGCATCGTCAGCAAAAAGGAACTCCCTTAGACGCTTCGTAAGCACCCTGGTCTTTGCTCTAAGCCTTGACAGTTTGAAGAGGTTGCCACCCGTTCTCGTGCGGAGAAAGATGCCCTCTGTAGCAGTTCCAAAGGCATATTTGAGCAAAACTGCAAAGAAGATGCCGAACAGTGTTAGAGCCAGCCGAACAGTGTTAGAGCCTGCTTCACTCTGCTGAGAATCTCGAAAGGTTCAGATGTGGATCCATCGTATACGATGGTCCCTCTCATGCCATCATGGAAGGCCCTAACAATGCTGAGCAGAGCTGGAGGACAGCCGATCTTAGCCAGAATCGCGAACAGACCTTTTCTAAATGCGCTAACAGTACCCTAGTCTCAGAGCTGTATGGGATACTCTGCTAATGCTGGAGAGAAGGCAGCATACCGCAAGATACGAGGGATGCTAACATTGTTACTGTCTACAAGAACAAGGGTGACAAAAGCGATTGTAACAACTATCGCGGCATCTCCCTTCTCAGCACCGTGGGGAAGCTATTTGCACATGTTGTGCTGAAAAGGCTCCATGCTCTTGCAGAGAGAGTCTACCCTGAGTCTCAGTGTGGTTTCAGAGCTGAACGGTCCACCATAGACATGGTTTTCTCTGTTAGGCAACTACAAGAAAAGTGCAGGGAACAGAACAAACCTTTGTATATTGCTTTTAAGTTTGAAATGCAATACTCATTACTCAGGAGATATTTTTCTTAATTTTTAATCTCAGAAGTTATAGGAGCACAGAAATTAATCATTTCAGAATGGTTTTCCTTCCATGCACACAAAAAAAGTATATTTACAAGTCATTACTCCAAAGTGATATGCAGTCTACTAAAATTTTGTAAAAGTAAGAAAAAAGCAACTTTTCTATAGGTGCAATAAGTTTTTCAGTGTCATAATAATAAATAGCAGCCATATGGATCCAGTACAAGAGCTATAGAAGTCCCTATGGCAAAGCTCTACAGAAGTGTACTACTGAACCGGATATAAAAAAAATGAAACATCTATTGAAAAAAGTTGAATCATTCCCAACATAATATAAAAGGACGCTCAAGAGAATCAGTACTTCATTAGAATACAAACATAGAAATTCAAAATTGGTGCAGATGTGTCATTTTACTGAACTTCGGCCATGTATATTTATAAGAGTGTATTTAGTTGTTTTCATACTTTAGGTTCTATAACAAGTACAGCAAGCCATCATTTCAAACAAAGATCTCCTATACGATTATTAATTGCGTCTTCTAAAAATCTGATTTTGTTGTCCTTCACAATTATACAACAAGATAATGAGTTACATTTTCTCTGTGGTTAAAGTAAACTACATGCAGAGTTAGTATCTTCTAGTCTCCTATTGTTCTCAGGGGAAACTTCAAAGTCAATCTTGATTAAAGCAAAAGATAACTGAGTAACTAGTGTGCATGCACACAAACACATACACCTCACTGATTCTTCAACATCTTGCAGTTTATGTAGTCACACAATACTTTTACATTCATTCTTGTACACTTCCATTCTGATCTGGTAACATTTTATATCTACAGTAAAACTCTAATAGTCCGGCATCCAATTGCAGCACTCCCGATAGTCCAGCATCAAAATGGCAAGAGCCTAGTGAGTGAGCTTCGGCAAAAAGCGAGTCACAAGGCAGCAGCAGCTGAACCGAGCAAAAAGGGTAAAAAAGGGTTAAAAAAACTAAAACATTACAGTATACTGTATAAAGTACGTACAATAAAAAGGGTTAAAAACACTTTATATACATTTTATAGTCCCATTTTATAGCACCTCCTGATAGTCTGGCATATCCGATAATCCGGCACCACCTACGTCCCAAAGTTTCCGGATTATTGGAAGTCTACTGTACTTTGTACATATATAAAAGGATATCACAAACAAATGGCAGAAAAGAAAAAGCATTCCTCCAAACCCCAATATCTATGTTAGTGCCAATTAGCATACCTCTCAGGCAAACACTACCAGTAAGCGAAACAAATAATTAAGAGCCTCTGATATCCTACAAGATTTAAAAGGCACTAAAACACTGCAGTGCTCACAGCTATGGAAAAATGAAAAATATTAGTCCCTCCAAACTCTAAAACATTAAAATTTTTCAGAAAATAATTGCTTTATGTAATAAATGACCACAAAAAGCAACATTATGGACTCTGCTAAAATGGTTAGCATTCAGAACAGGCCAGATACAGTTTAGAAAGTAATATTAGATTTACTGGGGGGAAAAGTCTCTTAGGAAAAAAGTAATGTACCTTTTAATTAACAGCTTTGATTTACTCAGGCTATGCAAGTTAAAGTGGCAGATAAATTGACTAATAGCAAAAAAAGGAAAATGATAAAAAGCAAATTAAGAAATATGCTGCTAACAAAACTTTGTGGCATCTCACATGACATTAGGGTTATAGTGAATATCACGGCTTCATTAAGTTACTTTAAGAGCTTTAAGGTCAATATTCTGACATCAAAATTTAAACTAATTATTCCAACAATAGAAGCAACAGCATATTTGGTGAGTACTTGGTAATGTAAAATACCAGGGGAAGAAGAGGGTGCAAGTTCTATGAATGTCCCCTAACTAAAAACACTAGCTTTGCACCATCTGTTAACTATACAGCTATTTCTGACCTAATGAAGTAACCAAGTGTTGGCTCCACAAAGGTAATTAGTGCCTAAATTTCAGGTTTAGGTGCCTAAATGCCAGTTTTAGCTTTACCACAATCCACAAAACTCCTGCTTGAACCTTTTAGGCAACTAACTTCACTCAACCCTAAGTTTCTCAGCAAAAGGCAACTATGTTCCTGTTTCTGGGCATACACATTATTGCCTCCCAAAAGACATCCATATACCTAAGCCACAGAGCCATCCACAAATCAGGGGAAGACAAGCTTTTGGCTGCTCTATGTTAAAGGGCCCAATCTAGGAGGAATGTTCTAAGACTGCCTACCAGATTGAGTTCTATACAAAAATGTGGGGGTGGAGGAACAGGTGACGATGGTGGAGCTGACCGCAGCAGTGAAGGCAAGGAGCTCGGATACTTAGGAGGGCCTTGAATTAGAGCCGCTACTCCTCTGAATCAAGATGGATCACTTGATAATTACCTATTCTGTTCATTCCCTCTGAGGCACCTGGCATTGGCCACTAATGGAAGACAGGATACTGGTCTAGATGGACCTTTAGTCTGACCCAGTTCAGCTGTTCTTACATAGGAGCCAATTAAGGTAGTTCAGGGAACCAGATAAGGATGCCCTCTGGAAGACTTCTGTCAGAACTCTACCATGCTATGTCCCCCAAGGCCATCTAAGAATGCTGGAGGGCTCTCCCTCAACTGGCCTGGGAATGCTGGGGAATCCACCAGGAGGTGGTGAAACCCGCTGTGGAAGAAAAGGTGGACTGATTTTCACTACTCTCCATGCTCCTACTGCAATCCTTACCAGGAGAGGTGGGAGAGTTTGGTGGTCAAGGCATCAAAGAAATGTATGAGATCTGGGTTATATTCCTAGTATTACTACAGATTTCCTCAGTGACCACACTCAAGTCAGTCAGTTAATCTGTGCCAGATCCTCATTTGTAAAGTAGGGATCATAGTTCCTGATATTATGAAAGTACTGTGATTACTACACAAACTTTCTGAGGTGCTCATATATTATGCTACTGTGTTCCTTAGAGAAACTAACAGATAACCCAGCATAAATTCTAAATGTACAAAATATAGTGGCATAACATTTGTTTCCTTTGTTCTTACTGTAACTGGTATATCATTAACTAGCTGACAGTATTGACATTTATCAGTTAATAGCTATCTATTGAGTCAATCACCCTACTAAGATTAATTAAAGGGGAGGTGATATTTTACAGATATTTGAGAGACAGATGAAGGTTAAATATATCATTTGCAACTGAAGGACCTATTTTCAATGCTAGTGAACAGTGAATTATGCATACAAATTTATATATAAATCCACAAGTCACTGGTGTTCTGAATGAATATGGATTGATTTTGACCAGTAACTAGTCAGAACCCTGCTAGTCAACTGTGTTAAGATGCATAAAAAGAGCACACTTGACTAAAGCATATCATAATCATCATACTTCAGTTCAATTAAAATTAGCCTAAAAAACACACAAATGTGGGATGTGCTTTACAAAGTGGTCAAAATGACGACTTGGCCACATCTCAGTTTTGTGTGATTTTTAAATTATTTTATATATCAATTGTGTTCAATTGTTCCTACACCTATCGAGTTCTAGTTGTGCAGGTTCTTTTAGGTGTGTGAGTAAGAATTTGTATTGCGGAAGGATCTGAATAAGGAAATTAAATGTGGTCTTGAAGAGCACATGAACAGGGTAAACATGGAAGCAAATCAGAAGATAGCAATTTTGACAGTAAAGAGGACAATGTTGAAATGGGTTGATGAACAGGAAAAGACAAATCTAGAAGCCTTACTGACAGGGGGCAAAAATGTTAATAAATTCACACGCGGCAGCGGAGAGGAAATCAAAATGGGAGGGAGGTGGCATGATGACTTCAATGAGCAAGCTGCATTTGGTATGTACAAAGGCAGTCCAACTGGTGTTCTGGGGAACCCTGGAGTTCCATGAAGTGAAAGTAAGGGTTCAGTGAGACAATTCCATTACAATAACATGCTATGATTAAAAAAATAATTAATATGTAAGCATTTATGAATTTTATTGAAAACAATTTTCATTTGTGTTGATCTCATAACCTTGTTTAGTATTTGTTTATTATTATCCTTACTTATCTGTAGTCTACTTTTTCAGCTCCATATATAAGACTGTTATTAGGGGTTCCACAAAACTCTTCCGAGTTTAAAAGGGTTCGTGGCCAAATAAAATTGGGAAATACTGAACTAGGGGAAAGCACTCTTCCCAGTTCTTTTACCATACCCGTTCCCTGTCTTTGCTCCTTCTAGCATGCTGCTTACATGCCTACCAGTTTCTTTGGTTTCATCAATGCCAAGCATTTTGTTTCTTTTTCTAAAGTCCCTACTTAAAGCACACCAAGCAATTTCCCACATATTATAAACAATCCTCTTATTCCCTATTATCTCAACTGTTGACAAAAATCTATTTGTTTTGACTGACTTATTTTGAAAACTCTAGAAGTGGGGATATGTAGTTCTATACTATGCCAAGTCTTATATATTGCTGTATAATCTATGTTTTATTACTCCACCCATTAAGAAGAGTATGTCATTGTCCTTCACTATCATTGATTGCATATACTGTTTACAACCGTGTCTACTAAAAACCAGAGATGATGCTAGAAGACTGGCAGAATGGTTATTACAAGATTGCTTCCTGCTGCCATTATTTATGATCGCCCACAATTAGGAGAACTGTCAGCTGCTTGAGAAATTTGTAATACAGGGGTTCTTTTCATAGCCAATTTGCTCTAAATCACCTGGCACAATTTTTATTTACATATGGGTAAAGGAATAACTACCATCTCTCTCAAACCAGGACCTTGCCAAACTAATTCATAACTTTGTATTTTCTAAGTTGGCTCTAAAGGGGGCTACCCCTTCAAGATCAATTTGACGTTAGCACTAGTATAGAATAAAGTGACTGTTTGTGCAATTTATTTCCTATGACTAATCCTGTCAATTTCTTAGACAACTGCAATGGCTTTCTATTATTTTCTTCTCTCTGGCTAAAATGTAAGAGGTTGTACTGATCTATAGAAGTCCTATGTAGCTTGGGTCCTGACTTACTGGGAGACTACCTGTCTTCCAGGCATCACCAAGGTAACTGAGCTTAGCTGGGGCACTCAGGTTTCAATATTGTTGATTTGACAGCCGGGCACAATTAGTGGAGGATCAATACTGGAATTTGCTGCATTCACTGGTCTGACAGCCAGAGTATGACAACTTCTAAGAAACAATGTCAGACCTGTTTCCTTGGCTTTTGCAAGACTAAACGCAGTGTACGCCTTTTTTTTTTTTGATGCTTTGGGACTGCACAGATCACGCCACTTGAAATATTTAAATATAGAAAATAATTATATTAGTTATTGCCTGTTATTTTTGCATTGTACTTCACTTAAACAGTTCCTCAAACAGTGCTAATTTTTAATATTTAAAATTATTTTAGTAACAAATTATTCTCATGTATGGCTCAGAGTTATCTGCCTGAAGGTTTCACTTTGTACATGTAGTATCTGTCTTCTCTGAAAAATGCACACAGGAAATGTTAAATATAAATTAACAATTTTAAAAAAAATAAGTGAATCAGACTTTAATTTTATGGTCTTTCCTATATTTGTTGATACACGAGATTTTACTTTTTGACTAGAAACCAAAACAAAGAGAAACCATTCAATTACAATTGGAAGAATTAGAATTGTACTGGTAAATATGGATTTCAATGTACTTATAGCGGGGATGCCCTGTAAGTCACCATGGGATACATAAGTTCCGCAATAAAGTCATTGACGCTTGTAGGAACTGATGCATTTTAAGTCCTTCCATTCCCCACTGTTAAGTCTCACACACACACTTACTCACTCACTCCAGCCCCAATTTGTGCAAACAGAAGTCAGCTGCAGGAAAAAAATCCTGCTTTTAAAGTTGTTTCACTTGAAGTCCAAGTTTTTTGGAACATATCTTGGACTTCTAGAGAGCACGGCCTGTATATGATCGGATTTAAAATATTTCTATCCATCATAATCAAAGTTTACAGACAGGTAAAAATCAGAAAAAAGCTGCTTCAGAATTTTATTTAAGGAAATGTACCTTGTACGTTTTAATACGTGACGCTGAAAACATGTTTTGTTATAAAGCTTGAACTTTTTTAGTTTCGATGTATACTGACATTGTGTGACCCCTCCATAATTTCCCACAATTGTGAAAATTATAATTGACGAAAACAGAAAGTTTATTTTTAAACCACCAAAATGATAAAACAAAAAAATAAATTCTGTCAAGTATACAGAATTAAATATACACAACAATACAAAGAACTTTATGGGAAAATGAAACATTGTCTGTTGACCATGAAATATTATCACAGATACTAAAAATAAAAAAGCACTTTGCACATGAAGTAAAAAAAGATGCATTTCGCAAAGATGAACTAAAATGGTTAAGTCTATGAAGTTTTAGGTTTTTCTGGTAATGATTTTAAGTGTCCACAGATTTTTCAATAAAGCATTCAAGAGGAGGCATTTGTAATTTTTTTTTAAAAGATAGGCAGTTATATACAATGAAATACAACTATATTTTATTTTTATGATCAGACAGGAAATATTTTCTTGCAAAAACTATACAGGGCAACAAATTCTTCATAAATCAGGAATAATTCATTTATTTAAATAGTCTATTTCTAGCCACAAGAACACTGACAAGTCTTGTAACAAGAAAGCTACTTAAATAAGATTTTTATTTCGGGAAAAAGGTAAATCTGGATTGTATCACAGTTTAAGTGTTTGTCTTATTAACTTGTCTGGCAACACTACACTGATCTAAACAAGACTATACCTTCACCTACAGAATTAACAATACAGAGCCAAATTGCGAAGTGTTAGCAAAGCAGTCTTCCTTTTCAGAGTTTTAATTGTTACAATCACTGAAAAACAAGTTTACCTACCAGTGAATTATTTTCAGTAACTTCATTACATCAGTGCAATAAGAAAAGCAGTCATTAATGCAGACTGAAGTTAATCACAGCTCAAAACTTCTTCATGGAGCACTTTCGACTACTTACTACAGTACTGGCTCTAGTAGTGTCCTTGCCCCCTCCAAAAAAAATAGCAAGTAGCCTACAGCTATTAATCCTACAAATTCAACAGCATCCTGCACCCTAAAATATATGCTTGGGAGAGAATTTGTAATGATGTAACCACAGTCCAGGGAATATCTAACAAGTAGGAAGTTTGTTATTCTGTAACTGAGTAGCAATCAACACAGACTGGCTTTCTGACCAGTCCTTGCTCTCTATAGGTTAAGGATGGGGAACGAATGGCCTATAGACCAGGTCAAGGCAAGCTGTCAGCCACATCTGGCCTGCAGGCTCTGTCTGGCATAGAGGAGGAAGCAGATCTGTGCACTGCCATTGCCTTTCACCCAGGCTGGGGAACAGCAGCACATGCGGGGAAGCGCTGTCCCTATGCTGGCTTGCAGGCTCCACCCCCATCACTCCAATTGGCCGGCTAATGGGAGTGGCAGGGAGCTGTACTTGCAAGCATAAGGTTACAATCATCAGTGACCCCTAGGAGCTGCACCATGTAGGTACCCCAATGCCCTCCTGCTTCCCGCAACTGACCCACAGCCCCCTACCGTACTCCTTCTCCCACCCAGACCCTGCACCCTATCAACTGCCCAGACCCTGAACTCCCATCCCAAGGAGCTTCCTCCCACTCACTGAACTCCTCATTTTGGCCCCAGCCCAGAGCCTAGGGAGCCCCACAAAAAAAATCCATGAGCCTGTGCCTCCAGAAGAGTTAATCTAGCCAGGGGAGGGGGAGGCATGGGGGTGGAATCCCTAAGTCTTGGCACAACCCCACCATGGGGCTGGAGTGCAAAGGGAACCCTAGCACCCAAGTTGCATGATGAGGGAGGTGTCTTTTTTCCCCTGCTTAACGGTTGGGGGACATGTCCATGTTTCAGGGTGGTGGGTTTTTTGTTTTGTTTTTTGGCTCCTCACTTGCATGTAGTCCCCAACTAATTTTTGTGGGTCAGTAGTCCCCATTCCAGTACCCCCTTCTGCCATAGGTGGTATGAAATGGCGGGGGGAGGAGGAGGGTTAGAGACCATTGCTAAGAGAATGGAAAAGTATGCTGAATGATGAACAGGATATGAACTCAATATCCTATTTTCCTTAAAGACACACTAATTTAATGAATAGTCACAATGCACTCTTTTGCTAATATCTCTATGCCAATGTTGCAATGCTATGTGGTTGGAAAGCATGAGCAAATTGCTAGGTGATACGGCTCAGATCTTGGATCTCAATACAACACAAGCCTATAAACTTCAGAGTGAACAATTTTCTTTCCATAACAATGTTTCTGTACCTTTATAGACCACCTTAATGTAAAAAGGTGTACGCACATTACTTGTGCAAATCAGAATGCTTCAGGATTTGACTGATTCCTTCAAACAGTAGTAATAAAACATGAAACTTTGGAGTTCGGTATTTTTATCAGTTCTGTGCAGACAGAGAAATCAATGCATGCTTAGAGACTGTAACAAGTTCCTTTTCAACTTTAAGATGTAACAGAAATTTGGAAAGGCTCATTTCTCACTGCAGATAAGATGTCTGTCTGTGGGGGAGGAGATGGACCAGAAGGCAGCACAGACAATTCTTGGTGGAAAAGTAAATATGCATCAAACATGAAAACCCCTGCAGTTCAGGCACTTGTCTGGGATAAGCAATACTACTAGGAAAGTTCATTGTGGAACAGAATTCTTAACAAAAACTTAAAAAGGAAGAATTTACAAAATTCACTGAGAACCAGGATGAAACTCTAAAGGGGTAATAGAGGATTTAGCTTGGTGTAATTTAGGAGACTGCTTTGAAGAGTGCAGAAACACCTACCCACTTAGTAGAATAGCCCTGAGTAAGTAAGCCACACCATATACTATTGAAGGAGCTGGGAACGAGACCATCATAAGTCTGTAAAGAATCCACGAGTAACTAGTTTGCAGTAAAATCTTTGCCTCCAAAATCACTTAGGTGCTTTGAAAAGTCCTCAGTTTAGCACCTAGACCCACATTTGAAAATGTTGGCCTCTGAATAAAAAGAAGTTCCCAACAATTCTGTTAATATACTTAGACTAAATAACTTTTAGAAATTTAGTTTTGAAGAAAGTGATTTTAAACCACTACGTTTTTTAAATAAAAATACAATTTTACCCTCAAAGCAGCAAACACTTATATGAATATCTGCATTAAAGTCAAAGCAATTATTATGTGGATGAACTACTTAAGAGTTTGCAGGCCAAAGGCCTATAATATTAGTTTGGCTACAGTTGTTTTGTAAAATTAATAAAACACCTCGAGGAACTTATTTATTTAGATGGAAATTTTTAAATGAATTTTTACAGTTGCAACAGCACAGTCACTCAAATTAATTTTCAACCTGACTTATATAAACAAATGGGGCTCCTCAGGGGTCTGTTTTGGGAACGGCTCTGTTCAATATCTTCATCAACGATTTAGATACTGGTATAGAAAGTACGCTTATTAAGTTTGCAGATGATACCAAGCTGGGAGGGATTGCGACTACTCTGCAGGATAGGTCATAATTCAAAATGACCTAGACCAGGCATGTCCAAAGTCCGGCCCGCGGGCCAATTGCGGCCCGTGTTCCGATTTAATACGGCCCCCGCTTCCTCCCCCTCTCCTGGCTCCCCGGTGCTCTTTTGAACTGGCGCGCCGAGCGCGCCGCTTCCGGCCACGCCGCCGCCGCCGCACATGGCCTCCGCGGTCCTAGAGCCTGCCCTGTAGGGCACGTCCGCAGCCCCGCTCCCCCGCTCGGCTGCGGGTTCGCCCTGCCCCCGGGCCGCCGTGAGGCCGGTGTGCCCTGCGCTCTCCGCCCGCCTCCGACCCTGCGGGCCCTCCGCCTTGGGGCTCAGAGTGCGGGGGACGGCCCTCACGCATGTTCACTTCTTCAGATCTGGCCCTCTTTGAAAAAAGTTTGGACACCACTGACCTAGACAAATTGGAGAAATGGTCTTTGGTAAATAGGGTGAAGTTTAATAAAGACAAATGCAAAGTGCTCCACTTAGGAAGGAACAATCAGTTTCACACATACAGAATGGGAAGCAACTGTCTGGAAAGGACTACGGCAGAAAGGGATCTAGGGGTTATAGTGGACCACAAGTTGAATATGAATCAGCAGTGTGATGCTGTTGCAAAGAAAGCAAACATGATTCTGGGATGCATTAACAGGTGTATCGTGAGCAAGACATGAGAAGTCATTCTTCCGCTCTACTATGCGCTGGTTAGGCCTCAGTTGGAGTAGTGTGTCCAATTCTGGGCACCGCATTTCAAGAAAGATGTAGAGAAATTGGAGAGGGTCCAGAAAAGAGCAACGAGAATGATTAAAGGTCTAGAGAACATTACCTATGAGGGAAGGCTGAAGGAATTAGGTTTGTTTAGTTTAGAAAAGAGAAGATTGAGGGGGGACATGATAGCAGTTTTCAGATATCTAAAAGGGTGTCATAAGGAGGAGGGAGAAAACTTGTTCATCTTGGCCTCTGGGGATAGAACAAGAAGCAATGGGCTTAAACTGCAGCAAGGGAGGTTTAGGTTGGACATTAGGAAAAAGTTCCTAACTGTCAGGGTAGTCAAACACTGGAATAAATTGCCCAGGGAGGTTGTAGAATCTCCATCTGTGGAGATATTTAAGAGTAGGTTAGATAAATGTCTATCGGGGATGGTCTAGACAGTATTTGGTCCTGCCATGAGGGCAGGGGACTAGACTCAATGATCTCTCGAGGTCCCTTCCAGTTCTAGTATTCTATGATTCTATATCAATGATTTGAATTAAAAAAAAAAATCAAGCAGGTTAAATTATTGTTGCTCCACACTTATTTAAAGCAAGATTCTCTCAGCAGAGCCCTAAACCGATGTAAGATTTGTATCTGTATCCGATCTACAGACATGGTCGCAGGAGATCAACAGATTTGCAGGCCTCTGTTTTCTCAAGTCTTTCCAGGGCAATAAGTGAGTGCTGGAAAAACTCCCCTTCCTAATGACACTGTGTATCCGTTTCTCACCCTGAAAGACCATGAAACAAAATACAGGACTATGTAGCACTTTAAAAACAAGATGGTTTATTAGATGATGAGTTTTCATGGGCCAGACCCACTTCCTCAGATCAAAGAGTGGAAGAAAATTGTCACAACCATATATACCAAAGGATACAATTAAAAAAAGTGAGCATATATGAAAATGACAAATCACATTTCAGAACAGAAGGGAGATGGGGGGGGAAGGAAGGTAAGTGTCTGTGAGCTAATGATATTAGAGGTGATAATTGGGGAATCTATCTTTGTAATGGGTAAGGTAGTTCGTGTCTTTTTTGAGCCGGACACCTAGAGTGTCAAATCTTAGCATGAATGACAGTTCAGAAGCCTTTCAAATCTTCACTTGAAAGGGAATCCTCTGGAGTAGGATGCAGGTAATTAAGTCGTTGAGACAGTGTCCTTTCTGGTTGAAATGGCAAGAAACTGTTTTTTCTTTGTGATACTGTCTATAATCTGTTTTCTGGGCATTGATCCTTTGGTGAAGTGTCTGAGACGTTTGTCCAATGTACATAGCAGACGGACACTTTCGGCACATGATAGCATAAATTATATTTCTGGATGCGCAGGAATATGTATTCTTGATCTTATAACTCACTTGGATAGGCCCAATAATGGTATCAGCAGAGTGAATATGTGAACAAAGCTGGCAACGGGGTTTGTTGCAAGGGAGGGTACCAGGGTGGTACACCAGGAGGCCGCTGGGAGGGAAAGGGGGAAAAACAGGGCTGGCTGGGGGGGAAAACCGGCCGGCGGGGAGCGGAGCTGGCCTGGGCCCATGCAGATCCTGGGGTGCTGCCCATCCCATGCACGGTCCCGGCGGGGTGCACAGGCGAGTCCAGCCCCAGGGATTACATCCCATCCTGGCCCCATGCCTCTCCTCTCTACTGTGTAGTTGCGTACTGCCTGGGTGGTAGACACGCTCACACAGTGTGCATGAGCAACTGCATACTGATACTCATGATAATAATAAACGTAATTAGAAAATACTGGACATATGTCCAGTATTTTCTCAATTGGTTTTCCAGACAGAAAGCTCAAATACCTGACACCTGGCAACCCTAACTGAGGAGGAAATATCTCTCAACCACATTTTTAGCACTGAAATAAGACTCAAGAAAACTATATTAGAACTTTTCCACACATGGTGTTATCCCAGGATAGATATCTTGAAATAATGATTTCTTAGTATCAAGGGTGGACACATTCTAGAAGAAGAGCATCTGGACTAGGGATATGAATGGTTCATCAGTTAACCGGTAAACATCACCCAGGCTATGTCTAAACTACATCCCTCTTTCGAAAGAGGGATGTAAAATTAGACATATCAAAATTGCAAGTGAAGCCGAAAAACACTATTTTGAAAGTGAAACCGCGGTCTGGACGCGGTTCTTTTGAAAAGAAAAGCCTCTCTCGAAAGATCCTGTATTCCTCAAAAAATGAAATTCAAATCCGGGAAATTCAAATCCCGGCTTCATTTGCAATTTCGATGTATCTAATTTACATCCTTCTTTTGAAAGAAGGATGTAGTCTAGACATAGCCCCAGTAATGCTCATCGGTTATGGTTAACCCACAGGAACTAGAGCAGTCCCCCTCCTGACATGGGCAGGGATACTCCAGCCTGACCAAAGCAGACCTTGACCGCAGCATGCCCGGCCAGGCCGGAGTAGCGCACTGTAGGCGGGGGAACGCTCACCACGCCAGAGCAGCTCCCACCCACAGCAGCCCAGGTGCAGCCAGGCAGGAGCAGCTCACCATGGGTGGGGGCACACCAACCTGGCCAGAAAAGCTCCCATGCCTATGGGGGGCACTCTAGCTTGGCTGTGATGGATGGGAGACAGTTTCCCCCTGTACACTTCTGTTTAAGCGGTTAACGGATTAAACAGGATTTTACATCCCTAATCCAGACATGCAGTTAGTCAGGAATAACAACTATTACACTTTAAATGTACTCCCTCCCTTATCTAAATTCACTTTCATATGTAGATAAACCCTTAATGACCAGAGTGACAGATGAGCTGGTGAGAGAAGCATTTATTATAAATATATTTATCACAGGACTGCAATATATCAGTACCTAGTCACTTTCACCCGCTGTATGCACACGCTTTAAAAAAAAAAAAATGTCCATTTTAGAAATATCAACAGGATGCAATTCAGTTTCTCAAACACAGCTTTCTAATCAGAAAGTATATTAACAGACAAACATTTACAAATACTGAAGACAGGAAGTATATTATGATTGGATTATCTGTTTTGCTATAAGAAGCTTTTAAAATAGCTTTTACCTATCTATAGTGCCATAAGTTTTATGTTGAATTGTTACATTAATATATTTGTCATTAACGCTTTCTTGCTGATGGCAAAAAAACTATTTTTAAATAGAAAATGTATCCAGATGCATTATTGAAGTGACAAAATGCAATGATCTATCATATGAGGCAAATTCAAACATTTTATTTTAAAAACAAAAAGTATTGAGCTATTATATTTATAAATACAGGTTGGGCCTCCCTGCTCCAGCACCCTTGGGGCCTGAGTTGTCCCAGAGCAGGTGTCAGTGCTCCCATGCTGACTGCCCCACTCCCAGGCTCCCTGCACTGCTGCTGACCACACTAACGGTGGCCCAGAAGGGGCTTCCCACCGCCCCGCCTGCCCACCGCCCCAAGGTTTCTCAGGGCTTGGGGACTACTTGGCTATTGCCAGTCCAGCTGCCACAGGGTACACCCCGTGGTTCCTGGCTGAAGCTACCCAACGCTGCCGGTCCTGCTGCCAACAGAGGTTCCCCATCTGGGGCCACCTTGCTGATGCTGGGGATTCTGGCCACCCGCCTCCACCAGACCCTCTTCAGCTGGGGGTTCCCTGGTGGAGGCTGCCTGATCACCCCGACCCTGCTGCCACAATGGGCTGTTCCCCGGCCACGGGGCCCTGCTAATGTCAGGGATTCCCCAGCCAAGGCAGGAGCTCCCCGGCCACCGTCTGACCCCGTTGACACCAGGGGCTCCCCAGCCCCTGCGTTGCTCCAGGGCAATTTGTTCCAGCAATATCTGTGGTCCAGCAGGACCACAGATGTTGCCAGACCACAGAGTCCCAGATTTGGGAGGTTCAACTTGTAATAAAATCTCTTACATGCACACATCCAAAGAAAAACCAGATACGCAAACCAATATCTGGAAATTTGCCCATATTCCAAAATTTTTAGTTTTAAAAAAAAAAAAAAAAAAAAGAGAGAGAACACCATCTACAATACAGAAAAATATATAGTCCAAAATCCTAGATCTGAGGCACCCAAATGATGTTTCATGATATTTGGCAATTCTGAATTTTGCATAATAGAACTGTTTGTGAACAGAAGTAGTGTGTCCTCTAATTTTTTCCACCCCGTGCAGAATTAATTTTATGCACGCCTTATCAAGTGGCACAGATGTGCACCACCAGTAGAAAACAAAATCTCTCTCTATATATTTTCAAGTTACTGCACAGATAATGCTCCATCCAGGACAGATAAATTTAATTATTTGAGTTAAAAAATGTCTTAAGCTGAAGACAAAAAATAAAAATTATGAAATGCATAGACCAGTCAAAAAATACAACACTTTGAAAGAAGTACCAAGTAGTAACAACAATTATTCAAGTAAGAGTTGGTGAGTATGAAAGACTCTGCGAGAGAGATACACATAGCGCTTGCCTATGTGTGAAAGACACACACACACACACACACACACACGATGCTCTTTTAAGTACATCAGCAGACAGGGTTAAGATTGTTCAGACACAGCAGCAGATGCCAAAAGCTACTTGGGTCCTACCCATGAGCCCAGTCATTTCTCCCATCCAACCCTGCTCTGTGAAGTTGAGGTACAGAGACAGAAGGGTGAAGGGGATACCATGACATCAGTGTCTCCCCTCTGAACAGCAAGCAGGAGGTTCCAAGGCAAAGGGCAGGAGCATTAAGGCAGTGGGGGAAGAGTGCCATGCACTTCAAGTATCTCGATAGCCTGCTGGGCAGCTGCCCAGCCACACAACTTAGTGAGAACATAGGACAGAAGGTACAAATTCTCAGCATTTAAAGTGAGTTCTGCCACAAAGATAAAGTCTCCATCACAAGATGTTGATCCCGCAATGATTAAACGAAGAAAGGATAGTGAGTGTTATTGCTAAAGGAAAGCAGATCTACAGAATAATCAATTATGGAAAACATTTTTAGGGGCACAAGGAGGATGGCTTGACCTCACAATACAAAAATTATCAGATTTAATGTTGCAAGAAGCATAGCAAGCCAGCCTACTCCGTTTTATTTTATAGGTTGAATGTCTCAAGTCCAGCACTCTCTGGTCCTGCAACATCTGTATTCCATCCAGCATGATTTTAGTTAGTCAGATGCTCACTTATAATGGAATGGTCAAGTTTCCCACAATCCCAAAATGTTTGTTTACAGTCACCAGTCCTGGCTCGAGAGCTACATAACAGCACAAGTTACCCCTAAATGTCTTTTAAGACATTCTAAGCTCAGGGAGCAGTGGAAGTGTTGGTAATGCTGCTAGACAGTACTGATCTCCTGTAGTTTGGCAAATTTTCTGGTTCAGCACGGGCTGGATCTCGAGGTTGCTGGACTA
The DNA here is from genome assembly GCF_052426305.1 of Pelodiscus sinensis. NCBI lineage: Eukaryota > Metazoa > Chordata > Testudines > Trionychidae > Pelodiscus > Pelodiscus sinensis. The sequence goes on along the minus strand of NC_143052.1, from coordinate 66,329,012 downwards.
GTGAGATTTAACCTGTACTTGCATGTTACTGACCTTTTAAGAACTGGAGTTCATGTTCTAAACTGAGCAGGGTCTAAGGCTGCTTTGTGGATCACCTCATCTAGATAACTCAAGAAAGTCAAACTTATTTAAGAATCCTCAGTTACTGTAGCCTTTCTGTCAAAATAAAAATGTGATAAAGAGTTTGAAATGAGAAAACACAAAAAGTAGTTTTAATGATAGGCTGAAGTGTCATATTAGAATGCCTTTAGTCTCCAGTTTACATAGAAAGTGACAGTACTAAAATATTGAGCTATTATTGAAGAGAGTAGAAGTCATGTAATATTAGAGATTAGAACATAAGTAAATTCTTCTCAAAGCTTGTCAATAAATATTACATGTGACAAACTCAAGAGGAATGCTCACTAAGGCGTTTCATATAAGAAACTTCAAGCATAGAGATCAGGACAAAGCAAGAAGCTCTCTGCTGCATGATGTTCACTGTATTTGGAAACAGAGGTGTGAACGTGTAACTGGCTAACCAGTTACCCAATAAACATCACCCTTAACAGATCAATGTTACTTGGAAGCAGCCCCTACCTGTATCCCAGTTTTCATTTTAAGAATTTCTAGAATTGCAATGATAGAATGAGTGACAGATAAAATGCAGAGATAGAGCTGTGGTAAGAAAGTAACATCACAACTGAAAACAGCTGCAGCAATTAGATTGACTATATAGGACTGGGGAAATCATAATTCAGTAACTTCTTTAAAGGGATGATTTTCACATTTAAAAAAATGTATCAAAATCACATTCTATGGCCTTTAGGGAAGTTCTATGAACTGTGATAAAGCTCAGATTTCTCTAAATGATTACTTACAATGGTCCCTTTTAGTCTTGGAATCTATGAATTCAAACAGTAAATGCATCTGCTGGGCATATATAGCAATGCAGTATTTTGAGAAACAAGGGAAGGCATTCTAGAACTAGCCACAAGTGGGGGCGGGGGAGTGTGAGTGGGTTTCAAAAAAGTTGAGAATCTTTGATATGGAAGACCTGAAATACCATCTCTGTAGCCAGAAAGAGGAAACAAGCATCACAGATACTGCTCTTCCCTGCCATACTTTCTAAGTTTTCTGCTTAGGGAAAAGCTAGGAAGTGATGAGAATCCAAAGCTTTAGTTCTAACAATGTGATCGTTATCCTCATTCTTTTCAATCTTCAAACTTCTGACTTCCTCCAACAACTTATTTGAAGTTGTGTTGATTCCAGCATATACATACAATATGATGGGGGCTAATTTAGCTACAACTAATCAGGAAAGAGATCTTGGAGTCATCGTGGATAGTTCTGTGAAGATGACCACGCAGTGTGCAACGGCAGTCAAAAAAGCAAACAGGATGTTAGGAATCATTAAAAAAAAAAAAAGATAGAGAATAAGATGGAGAATATCTTATTGCCTTTATAAAAATCCATGATACGTCCAGATCTTGAATACTGTGTACAGATGTGGTCTCCTCATTTCCCGCCATGTGGCCAAGAAGTTGTAGGCAATCTCTGGCTATGGTGCAAGCAGCAAGGTAGATCGTTGTGGCCAGAGTCTGAATGGGGACTAATCTTTCGTGAGGTAGATAGGCCCAAGCAGCCATAGAATCTAGGCGTGCTCTGATGAACTGTATGTTTTGGGAAGGGTGAACGGAAGACTTTTCCCAGTTTATGTGGAGTCCTAGCTTTTGAAAGCACTGTGTGGTCATTGCTGTTACACGTGCTGATTCCGTCTGTGACAATGCCTTGAGAAGGCAGACGTTGAGATAAGGGAAAATGATTATTTCCATAGAGTGAAGGTGAGCTGTGACTACGGCAAGTACCTTGGAGAAAACGTGAGAGGCCATAGAGAGACCGAAGGGTAGTACTCTGTACTGGTAGTGGTCGTGGCCTACCATGAATCTCAGGAATTTTCTGTGAGCAGGATGGATTAGGATGTGAAAGTGGGCATCCTGGAGGTCAAAGGCTGAAAAGCAATTGCCTCGTTGCAATGCCAGGATAATGGTGGAGTGTGAGACCATGTGAAAATGTTGCATTTTGACAAATCTGTTCAGTTTGCGCAGATCCAGAATTGGCCTCCAGCCTCCTGATCTCTCTTGAGTTAGAAAATAGCGGAAATAGAAACCCCTGCCTCTGTGCTCATGTGGGACTGGCTCTAACTCCTAGATCTAGAAGGCAAAGCATCTCTTGTCATAGCAGTTTATTGTGAGAGGGGTCCCCAAAGAGGGACAGTGTAGGAGGTGGGTGGGAGGCTTGGAAAGGAATGGTATGGTGTAACCAGGTAAATGCAGGTGTCTACTACTCAATTAGTCAATAGGCAGCTTGGCTCAGTTCTGGCTCACACCAGGTGCATGACCAAACCCCACAGCATCTCTGCAATTTAAAAGGCAGTAGGAGCCAGGCAGCCTGCCCCCTGGTTCCTACTGCATTTTAAATTGCAGAGCCACAGCAGGGTTTTGTCCCACGCCCGGGTGTGAGCTGGAACTTAGCCAGGCTGCCTCCCCAGCCAACAGAAGTCCATGTGCATGGGGGTCCCAGTGGGGATTTGGAACCTACAGCGTACAGGGACTGTTGCCACAAAGCAGCCCCTGCCTGTGGCCAGGTTGTCAGAGAGAGACTGCTTTGTGGCAGCAGCCCCTGCTCCTTCCCCTCAGATAGAGGCAGCAGCGAGGGGGGGAGAGGGGGGAAATACAAGTAGTCGATTAGTCCTTTACATCCCTACTCTGTACATCAATTTGTTTCTTCAGTGCTGTGCGCCACTATCTGCTAGATCACAGGATGCAAGAAAAGTAACTAAAAGTCTTCTTTAAGATAGAAACCATTTCTTTGCAGAACAAGTTCAAATCTATTAAGCAGCTGGTCCAGGCAAAAGAGACTTTAATAAAACAGATGGAAAAAATAGGAACTGCAATTGTCAACAGCCTTGAAATAACGGTCTATTTCTGTTTCTACAGTATAACTGTATCTGGTGGGAAAGTTTAGAACATACATATCAGCTGATTTTTCTTGATATTCTGGGATGTTCCCACTCTGACAAGATGTTTTCAAGAGACAGCTAAAGAGAAATGCAGAATTATTCTTTAATTTATGGAAAACGTTCCATGAATTTGGTCTTCTCTATTTTTGTCTCTGATTATGTGGTAGGTAGTGTACTAACTTATTCCTCTTTACTATAGCTGTGAAGTAGCACAGACTAAACCTCACTTACAGATAAAGATTCAAGTGGTTCCCCTTTTTTGGTGAAAGATGAGCTGAAAAAGTTTCTGCTCCCTCATTTTTCCTGAAAAAAATTTGTTTGGATTGAAGTCCCTCTGACAGCTGGATGATCTGTAGGATGTCTTCAATTTACTTCTTGTTAACAGAGCTTTTGCTCGGTCTTAGTACTCATTCCTAATGAAGGAAGAAATGTATATTTAAGAACTGATCTTTATAAAGGCTCTTCAGTTTCTTTGTAGAATACTACCTATTCTTTGATAGTAGCCTCTAATTTTATATAGAGATTAATTTATATGGCCTGTCTTATTCCATATTTGCTCTCACCATATTTGCTCTCACAAATATGAATAGATTGATCTTCCTGAAAAACTGGAGAGAGGAGGAAGAGAAGGAGCAGTCTGTAAATCAACCTGCAGAATATCTGAATGTCATCTATCTTTTGGAACAAAGCCATTTTAACATTTCAAGTGGAAGAGAATGAAGACCTTTGCAAATGTAAATGGAGAATTTCACTTACTACTGAGCTGTGATGGCCTGCCTTAAAATATGCCACCTCACAAATTCTGATCCTATTGCTTTAGTTTAAAGGGCCTTACTTCCCAAAAAGCTGCATAGAGTTCCTGACTCACATAGCTGCTTATATTGCCTGGTTCAGATAAAAGCAGATCGGCAAAAATAGCAATCTGCCCCCAGTCAAAATCCTTAACTCAGCATGGGTCTTGTCTTCCAACATGGACTGTATCGGAGCTTCTAAGGACTGCAGTTGGGCCACTGCTGAATTTGTTGGCAGCATCAAACATTCATCTACTGTTGTGTTTTGAATGATTACTAAATGACAGCAGAAGGGACAGAAATTGAAATGCCATGCTGGTCTTCAACTTCTTTTGACACTTTGTTGGGGATTGAAGGTAAGCCTACAATGCTTCAGGAACACACAGTTTATTAACATACTAAATGCAAAGTATTCATGAAAGTCAGTTGGTGGAGAGGGCAGAGGAGGAAAGAAGGGGTATTGTCCAGTTTTGCTTGAAGGGCAAGATCACTTAGACACTATTTTTAGAGGCAGAATTTTTTTTGGTAAGCTATGTGGAGGAAGACCATTCCAAATCATGTATGTCATTTTCCCCATAAGGTTACTAGAAACACCCATAACAAGGACTGGAAAAATAGGAGTACTTACCATCATAATTTATTAGCTATAACTTAAGCACAATAGGCTATAGCACAGTATTGATAGCAAGTCAAAGAAAAATATTTCTGAAATTGTTCAATTAAAATTAAGCAAGCATTCTTCAAAAAGTATGAAGTAAAACAAAAAAAATTACAACAGGCAAGTTGCTCCTGATATTCGACAACTTTTATATACAGCTGTCTTGTCTTAGCTTAATTAGAATCTTAAACATGTTCTTATTCTTATCATGTCTATTATTTCCAATATTCAATTTGTTTTAATAGTAATAGCTTTTGATAAACAAGATCATATTCTCCTACTATTTACCTTTTACCTTTCTATAGATTTTTATATGAAATACTGTTCATTGTGTAGGATTATCTATTGAGATTCCTATTTTCTATTATAATAGTAATTATATTAACATTTTTAATATTAAAATGCCTATTTGCAAGCACCAGCTCATTTTTTATTTAAAAGAGTCCCTCCCTTTAGGTCAGTGGTCAGCAACCCTATGGCTTACGAGTCAATAGGGCTCTCTAGGGAACCAGATATGGCTCTCCTGAATCCCCAATTCAGTACCTCCTTACTGTCCCTCACAGCAAGGAGCCAGCGTGGGCTCTGCAGCCTCACAGCCCCTGCAAGACTGGAATGTCAGCGGGAGGAGAAAGCCCTGAAGATCCCGCCAGATCCGGCATGTGGGGAACAAGAGCAGCTAAACATGACTCTGCACAATAGCATTTTCCTTCCCCCTCTCCTCCCTCCAGCGTATAGGAAACCAGGAACTAAAGATGGCTTCCTACATACTGCTAATTTGTTCCCTTGGGACAAATTTGCTGCAGCCTCCCCTGCCAACCCTTCCCAGAGGCTTCTGGGGAATGGGAGCAGTGGGAGGCATGTTACATGGTACCTGCTGCACGAAAACAAGTGCCCCCCACCCCTCGTGCCCAGTCCCTCCCTCATTCACACCCTCCCCCCCCAGACAGACACCCACTGCCCTTAGCCACCTGCCCAAAATTCCCCTGCCTCCTGGCCAGATAACACCTGCCCTCTGCTCCCTGGCCAGTCAGCCTGCCCCCAGCCTACTCCTGGCCCCTTGCCAGACCTCGCATCTTCACCCCCTCTATACCCCATCTCTCTAGACTAGACCCTATACTCCCATCCCTATCCCATTCACTGGCAGCCCTGTCCCACATATTTAATGTCTCATTTTTGGCCCCAACCCAGAAGCTAGGAGGGCCCACAAAATTCACTAGTCCTGGAACCCCCAGAAGAGTAAACCTGGCCTGAGGCCGTGAACCTCAGTCCTCCCTGCCTCTCCACCTATCAGGTGAGTGAGGTGTTTCAATGAGGAGCCACATCAGTGAATGTTGGGGGCTTTTGATGGGGGTTGCTTCTCACCTATGTTGTCCCCAACTGATTTTTCTCTGGGTCAGTGGCCCCGACCCAGAAAAAGGTTCCCCTCCCTTGCCATAAATAAAGACAATGTTGAAGCCTTTTATGTTGGACATAATATTTTACTTTGTTTAAAAATGAAGCCTGGCCAACAAGCCCACACTTAGGGCCCAGCCCCCATCTGGTTGCAGCATCATAACACTCCTACACCACCCACACACACCAACCCTGAACCCATCATACACCTGAACCTCTTCCCTGAGCACCTCATACACACATACCTCTAAACTCATTCACCCCCACATTCCCAGTGCCTGGCCGCAACACTCCTGAACCTGCACACACCCCAACCTTGTACCCGAGTCCATCATACACCCAAATCTCCTGCCAAGCCCCTCATACATCCCAACTCAGACTCCTGCATCCCTGCATCACCAGCCACCTGCCATAAGACAGAAGGCTGCCTGAATTGCATGCATGAAGCTGGATTTGACCATTTATGATGTAAACTTCAAAAAGATGCAGCACCAGAAATCCTATTAAATAAAGTCTGAGTACAATGTTTCATTTGTGCTATCAATAATTATGTCATTTATCAATAATATTAAGTTGTATATTTTCAGGCATGCAAATAGGCATTCCTAGACGGCTCTTTGTTGACCACTTGTTCTGAATTTTGATGTGGTTTGAAAAGGTTGCCGACCCCTGCTTTAGGTTATGCTTTACTAAGCATGATTAATGCTTAATTGAATACACTGAATCTCTCTAGTCCAAGTTTCCCATGGTTCCATAAAGTCTATTTAAAGCCTAAGTGTTCTATGCTGTTGTTTAGCTCTAATTTACCCCTAAATGTCTTTCAAGAGTCCAAAAAGCAGTGGAAGTGTTGGTAATGCTGCTAAACAAACAAACAAAAAAACATGCCTACGCTTATCTACTTATTTCCTTGTGATAATACAGTAAAATTGTGTAACAACACTAACACTTTATTATGAAGAGCGCTGATGCGCCTTGGTTAGGCATAACAGTAGTCATACATTACTAAGCAGCATTGCAAGCACTATTCCATTTACTTGCCTTGGTGAAAAAAATAGTAAAAAGAGACTCAATCAATACAATATTGACCTCCCATGGGTCAGCAAATTCTCTGGCCCCGAGGAAGCCGGACTAGAGAGATTCAACCTGTACTATTAACATTGGACAGATGGTGTAAAAACAGTGCTATTAAACTCTGAAAATACTGTATAAAGTAAACATATATTTCACAAACCAAACTTTCCATTGTTAGCAGTGGTATGCCCCAACACTTATTTGAATTAAATGTAATGCCACCTAATAAATATAATGATATACAAGTATGTTTTTTCTTTCAGAATGAGCACTAAATGAAACCTTTTTTCAGAGACCATTACTAACCCGTAAGATTTATCTGATCTGAAGAAATGCAAAAGAATCCAATGCATATTTGCAAACTAGACAATACTAATTTTTAAAAGATGTTCATGTTTTGCTTTTTTTCGGAAGAGAGTAAAAAGGAATGTAAGGCCCATCAATCTTCTGTGCATACTGCTGTTCATAATCACATTGCTGGTCTTAATGGTAATTTTTGTTGGCCATAAAGAGCATTAGAGACACAACTGTGGCAAATTGGAAAAGAAACCTTTTATTATTTAAATGAAGCCCACTGCTTTTTCTCTAATATAGAATATACTTCATTCAGCTACACTAAATGCAGAAAAATATCTGAGAAGTCAAAGACGCCTATTCCTGTTATAAGAAATTCACATTCTAGATTTCAAAAGTTAGAAAGTCACAAAAGTCTCTTATGTACAATTATTGAATACAAATATTTGCCAAGTTAAAAAGTACACAAGAAAAGAAACTTACACCTCTCCCCCCCCCAACACACACTATTCTAAAGAACTTTCCATACTCTTATTTAGCAAACATCAATCAGCTACTCAGATTTACATTAATACACATCAGATAAACCTTCCTTATCACTTCAGTACTTTTAAAACAGGAGTGAGCAAGAAGCTGCAAGCAGGCTGAATCCAGCCTGCCAATCCACTGGATTCAGCCTGTGGCCGCCTCACTGGAACCCTTAGGCAGAGAACAGCTCATGCCAGCCGCTTGCTACTCTGGATGACTGGGGAGGGAGGAGAGAGTCTTCACACACTGCTCCTCCCCCCAGCAACATTTCTCAGCTCCTATTGGTCAGTTTCTTGAGAAATTCTGCTGAGGGGCAGAGGCAGAGTGGGAAGCCTCTCATCTGCCTCCCATGTCAGGAGAGGAGCCATAGGAAGCAGCAGCCTGCAGCCTTGGAATGCAGCAGACAGTCTGCCTCAGGTTTCTGCAGGGATGCTGGCTGGGAGCCAGCAAAGCAAGCACCTCCCAACCAGAGCCTGCCTCTAGCATCTCACCCCTTCTTTCCCCTCTGACTATCTGCCCCAGGCCTCTACCCAATCCCTCTGTATCCCCTTTCCTCCTTCTCCCAGATCACCATGCACCCCCTTCTAAATCCCTGCCCCAGGCCAGAATCCTCTCCTGCACCCTTACCCCCCTCTAATCCTGCACTCCATTATCCTAAACCAGGTCACCACCCAAACCCTCTGCACCCTCTTCACCCAGGTCACAACTCCCTCCCAGACCTTACACCTCCTCCTAGAGCCTCTCTTCCACACCAAAATCCTCTCCCACAGCCTTACCCCCTTGTGGACTGTGCACCCCAAGCCCTTGCCCCAGATCACAACTACCTCCTTCATCCAAACTCTCTCTCAGACCCCACACCCCCTCCTGCATCCCAGTCCCTTATCCCAAGCTCCATCCCAGACCCTACACCTCCTCCATAGAAATGCAGCCCTTGACCACTTGCCAACATCTTGAAGTGCCTCCCACATTAAAAATTATTGCCCACTCATGTTTTAAAAAATCACATTATCCCTCATTTTGAAGCCTATTCCATTACAATGGAAGTCCTTCCTGGAAGAACCTTGAGCACACCATGAAAAATATCTACCTACCTAAACACTGCACTTTTGCCCATTAAATTTTTGTCTCTGCTGAGGTAAGCAAACTTTGGCTGAAGAACACTTCCTGTAAATGAAGTAAATTAATAAAGTTATTAGTAAGGATGCATTGGAGAACCTAAGCAAGCAAGACAGTTTATTGTTCTGTAAGTTAAAAATATATATATCACACTCCTATTATGACATTTTTATGTCTATTTAGTTTCTTGCCTGTGAAATAAGGGTGCATTAGTAATTTTGAAAACTAAAGAACTAAATATAATAAAACCATTAAACTACAGTATACTAAATTCTTGTTAATGTCTTAAACATACAAACTAATATTTAAGAGAGTAAGAAAAAATATCTGTCAAAACTTAATCAAAACATAGCTTTTATACAATACAGGTGAAACCTCTCTAGTCCGGCACCTCAGGACCTGATTGGTGCTGAAACAGAGAATTTGCCGAATTACGGGAAGTCAATATTGTCTAGCAGCATTAACAACTCTTCCGTGCTGTTGTTGAGCTCTAATTTACCATTGTAAGCATGGAACACTAAGAGCCAGGACTAGTGGCTGTAAAACTTTATGGGACTGTGGGAAAACTTTACCACATCCATGACAGTTAGCCGGATGCCAACCTATACTGGACCAAGGATGTTGCCGGACCAGAGTGTGCTCGACTAGAAAGGTTCAACCTATACTAGAAATATTCTTCAACCTAAAGAAAAAAAATTAAGTAAACCATCTTCTGGAAAAAATACATATGGAAATAAAAACAAACTACTAAACCACACGAAAACAATACTTTTGAGATTTATAATACATTGTGTGCATGTGTGCGTACACACAAGCCCACCCCCAGATTAAATGAATTTATTCCAAATAGCCCTGAAAGCACAATGCAAATAAATGCTAGGCTTATCATAGAACCATAGGACTGGAAGGGACCTCAAGAGGTCATCGAGTCCAGCCCCCCGCCCTCAAGGCAGGACCAAGCTCTGTCTACACCATCCCTGACAGATGTCTATCTAACCTGTTTTTAAATATCTCCAGAGAGAGAGATTCCACCACCTCCCTTGGCAATTTATTCCAAAATTTGACCACCCTGACAGTTAGGAATTTTTTCCTAATGTCCAATCTAAACCTCCCTTGCTGCACTTTAAGCCCATTACTCCTTGTCCTGTCCTCAGAAACCAAGAGGAACAAATTTTCTCCTTCCTCCTTGTGACACCCTTTTAGATATTTGAAAACCGCTATCATGTCCCCCCTTAATCTTCTTTTTTCCAAACTAAACAAGCCCAGTTCACGAAGCCTGGCTTCATAGGTCATGTTCTCTAGACCTTTAATCATTCTTGTCGCTCTTCTCTGTACCCTTTCCAATTTCTCCACATCTTTCTTGAAATGTGGCACCCAGAACTGGACACAGTACTCCAGCTGAGGCCTAACTAGTGCAGAGTAGAGCGGCAGAATGACTTCACGAGTTTTGCTTACAACACATCTGTTGATACAACCTAGAATCATATTTGCTTTTTTTGCAGCAGCATCACACTGTTGACTCATATTCAACTTGTGGTCCACTATGACCCCTAGATCCCTTTCCGCCATGCTCCTTCCTAGACAGTCGCTTCCCATCTTGTATGTATGGAACTGATTGTTCCTTCCTAAGTGGAGCACTTTGCATTTCTCTTTATTAAACTTCATCCTGTTTACCTCTGACCATTTCTCTAACTTGCTAAGGTCATTTTGAATTATGTCCCTATCCTCCAAAGAAGTTGCAACCCCACCCAGTTTGGTATCATCTGCAAACTTAATAAGCGTACTCTCTATCCCAATATCTACATCATTGATGAAGATATTGAACAGTACGGGTCCCAAAACAGACCCTTGCAGAACTCCACTTATCCCTTTCCAGCAGGATTTAGCACCATTAACAACAACTCTCTGACTACGGTTATCCAGCCAATTATGCACCCAGCTTATCGTGGCCCTATCTAAGTTATATTTGCCTAGTTTATCAATAAGAATATCATGCGAGACCGTACCAAATGCCTTACTAAAGTCTAGGTATATGACAACCACCGCTTCTCCCTTATCCACAAGACTTGTTATCCTATCAAAGAAAGCTATCAGATTAGTTTGGCATGACTTGTTCTTCACATTACCATGCTGGCTATTCCCTATCACTTTATTACCTTCCAAGTGTTTGCATATGATTTCCTTAATTACCTGCTCCATTATCTTCCCTGGGACAGACGTTAAACTGACCAGTCTGTAGTTTCCTGGGTTGTTCTTATTCCCCTTTTTATAGATGTGCACAATATTTGCCCTTTTCCAGTCTTCATGTATCAATAATAAAAGCTGTTAAAGTTAATACATGGGGGCAGGAGGGAGGAAGGGGAAAGTCAAAGATTACAGTAGGAGAACTCAAGCTGTGCTTCCAGATCCAAGTGGGCAAAAGAAAAAGGAACAGGACTCCTATGATCTCATTCAAAGAGAACTCATTTGAAGGAAAACGAAAGCCAATAAAGAAATAAAGACATTTTTAAAGTTACAGCACAAAAAATTACAAGGGAAAGGGACTGTCTTGGACTGCAAACCTTCCCCCGCCGCCCCGGCCCTCCCTGTTTGCTGCCTCTGTTAAGAGAGGCTTGTGGCTCTTAATACATTGAAAAGGCAGAGGTGCAGTGGTGTTAGCTCCCTGGGCCAGGAGCTAACCCACCTGCAGCTCTGCAGTTTCCTCCCTTATTGACTAATCGAATAGTCCAGTGGTCTCCAACTTTTACACACTCAAGATCACTTTTTAAATGTTAGAACAAGCCAAGATTTACCCCATCCTTCCCTCAAGACTCCATCCCTTCCTTGAAGCCCCGCCCTTTCTGTTGTCCCCCGCTCCATCACTTGATATCCCTGGGCCTTATATACTCTCAGGGCACAACTACACTGCCACTCTCCCCCCGCCCACCTCGATTCTTCTGTAGGAAGAGGTTTTTCCAACATCTGGCATGTCTAGACTGGACCAAATGTCAGAAAACCCTTGTTTTGGAAGTCCTCTTATTCCTAAATTAATGGAGATTGCCTATCTCCTAAAACTGGAAGGGACCTTGAAAGGTCATTGAGTCCAGTCCCCTGCCTTCACAGCAGGACCAAGTACCATTCCTGACAAATTTTTACCCCAAATCCCTAAATGGCCTCCGCAAGGATTAAACTCACAATCCTGGGTTTAGCAGGCCAATGCTCAAACCACTGAGCTATCCCTCAGGTATGGAACGAGGTATACAGGTGTGGCCAAAAGAGCATGTTTGCTCTTCCACTAAAAAAAACAGAAGAACAAACGTGTCCCTGGATGCAGAAGAGTTTTTCCCAGAAAAAAAAACTCTTGTAGTCTAGCCATACCCTCAGTGGGTTGAAACAGAAGATGCAGGCTCTGGGGTGGGAAGGGGTGAAAGCTCTGTGAAGGAATTTGGATGCAGGAGGAGGTGGTGATGGGGATGCTGGCACCGGGAAGAGGCTCCAGGCTAAGGAGCATTGGGGTCAGGTGGAAGGTTGAGGTACAGAGCAAGCCACAGGGCTTGTGGATGTGAGGGTGCAGGAGTTTGGATTGGACTGTGTGAGGGGCTCAGGACAGGGAGGGTGGGAGTATGATGGGCTCAGGACACAGATTTGTGTGTGGATGGTGCAGAAGTGTTGTGGCAGAAGACTGAGGATGTGGGGGTGCAGGAGTTCAGGGATGTGAGAGGCTCAGGACAGGTGGTTCCAGTGTATGATAGGCTCAGATTTGGGGTTGGGGCGGTACAGGAGTGTTATGATGCTGCAGCCAGATGGGGGCCTGGCCCCAATCTCACCCCTTTGCCCCAATGGGACCAAGGATAGCTAGATTGCTCTTGGACCTATGCCCGATAGCATTATTTAGCAACGGAGTTGATACTTTTCTTAACAAGGTTTCTACCTATGTAAAATAATGCCGCAAAGCTGCATTTTTTTAAACCAATTGAACTTTCTTGACTTTTCACATAATTATCTGCACCTTATGGTGATATTAAAAAAATAATAAAAAAATCTAAAACTACATCTCTCAATTTTTTTATAGTCTTGAACAAAAAGCAGAAACTTGGCATCATATTACCATAAAGGTAGACAAATATAACACATCTAGAGATTCAACTAAGTAAATATTCCATTGTGGCTCTGAGCCAAATTTTGAGAATACACAACCCCACAACCTACTGGAAGTAAAACTAAGCGGCAGAATTACATGATGAAATTTAGAACAAAACATCCCACTGTTTGTAAGATGCACATTACAGATTTGCTCTTTAATGCTACTAATGGTGAGGCTGTAACAAAGATAGTTAGAAATTACATTGTTAAATTTCATTTTACCTTTGGTTTTAAATGACTTTTGCCTCTGTAGCTGGCACAGCTTTTGTGTGAGTGTGAGTGTGAGTGTGAGTGTGAGTGTGAGTGTGAGTGTGAGTGTGAGTGTGAGTGTGAGTGTGAGTGTGAGGTCACTGCACTTTAATAGATGAAGACAACCAAAATGGCAAAAAAAAAAACTAAAACACAGTGTCTCTCTTCCAAAATCTATTATCCTTTGAATACACATTAACCTTTGAGAATATTTAATTTCATTGTTCAGGAATTTTCTTCATTGCTGCTAAAGTCTAGAGGATTCCTTCCCAATTCTCACTCACTTTTATAATTTCAGACAACACCACTACAGATTATTGCCATCATCATCTGGGAAAGAAATAAAAGCAGCTTTTATTTTACAGCCTGTTGATACTGCTATTTTCAGAGGCAGTTATTCTAGAGACAGTCAAGAAGCTACCCTCTCCTTAAGGGCTGAGTGTACATGCTCTCAGCATTACTCCCATCCCGACCAGTCCAAAGAAAAAAGAAACAGTGTATTTTCTAGCAAAGAGATAACTAAAAAGCATATTCATTCAGCTAATGTAGTACTCTAACTCCATTTCACTTCACTTGATTACCATTTTTCCTTGTATGTAAAAATACAATTCCTTGAGTCAGCTGAGTTGCCTACAGGGGCAATGTCCTGCAATGCCATGCAAATGACCCAGATTCAGCTACTCTAATCTCTCACTACCTAAAAGCATAAATTGACTGCAGTAGAGAGGCGTCCCTCTCAGTTCTGGTGGTGGAAAAATGCCTTGTGCCACTATACTATGACCCTCTTTCATGGATTAAAAAGAAGCACTGATGACCTGCTAATGCACTCTGATCTAGTCATGCTAGGATGGAGCAGCAACAAGACCTCAATGGAGTAGCAAAGACCAAGCTGACAGGTATGAGGACAAAGCCCCCCACCTTTCCCCAACCTCCAATTTAAAAAACAAAAACAAAAAAACCATCTAGAAAGGAACAGATGTCATGGTGAGGAACATCAATAAACACTGTTTGTGCAAGAAAGTAGAATGACTATAACTCTGCCCTACATACATCCCCAATGTTGCACCTCCCTAAACTAAGACTCTCTCGTCCGGCAACATCCGTGGTCTGGAACCAAGGATGTTCCCAGGCCAGAGAGCCTTGGTGGCTGGGATCCAGGCAGCAGAAGGCCAGCAGCTGGGATCCATGTCCAGTGGGGGTGCACAGCAGCCTGGCAGGCAGCAGACCTCAGGCCAGAGGCAGGCAGCTTGCCCGGGGGTGGTGGCAGGATGACAGGCCAAGACCAGAAGCGTAGCCGGCAGCGGGCTAGAGGGACAAGTGGCAGGGGAACCTCCTTTGGCTCAACAAAACCTCTCATTCAGGTTCCAAGGATGCTGGATCAGGGAGGTCCAACCTATACACCACTTGAAATCTTTCCACCAAGCATATGGTAGTATTTATGGAATGGGCTCAGTAAACCAAGAGGGAAAGCGAATATTCTTTAATTCTAAAACTCAGATACAGAATCAAGCCTGTTATGAATAGGGATGTTAAAATGTGTTTATTTAGGTAAAGGCCTTAATAAACACAATTTAACATCCCTATCATGAAGAACCTTCAGAAAAAGAGGATAGTGGGCCAAACTGGAACATCTGGTACAACAGATCTATGTTAACTAGCATTCATTCAAAATGGCAAGGATACACTGGGATATCAAAAAGCACCCAACAGATCCAGATTTTATTTACAAAAGGAAGATCAAGGGAAGGCAACCTGAATTCTGAACATATTTACTATTAGAAGTCTCTCTCTAGACATTAATATTTTAAATTTGACTTTTTTTTTTTAAAGTTATCTAAATTGCAAGGAGTACGACATGAAACATGCTCTCTATTCTGAAATATTCAACCTTTAAAAAAACTGAAAAATAAAAACAAAACAATATCCATTTGTTTAATTAATTAATTTCACCTCCCTAAAGTCAGCATCAACAATTCTCTGATTCTTCCATTCTGCTTAACAAAAACAAAAAAAATCACACACACACACCAACCACAACACAACACATTTGGAATTTATTTTTAATACAGCTGACATGTACATAGAGCGAGCGCCTCATAACAATATCTCTGTATAAATGCATCCATTATCCATAGATGACTGTACAGTCCCAGGAAAGGGACATTTGTCTGACCAGAATTCTCCCCCTCCCCCCCTCCCCCAGTGACCAAGTTCATCAATGTCCTCACTACTGATTTTTGTCCCACTCAGCTGAAATGGTCATAAGATCTTACAACTATGGGCTGAGCCTCAAGTAGGATATATCACTTCAACTTACTACCAGAAGCCTTTTCCCATAGTTAAAAGCTTGCACACTGAGTAGAAGAGGTGTTAGAATAGTCGAGTAACTGCGTGAATTCTTATTAATCACTCGACTATTCTATAGTACCCAGGGGCAGGCCCAGCAGCCAGTGCAATGCAGCCCCACTCGCAGGGAGCTCCCTGCCACCTCGTTTTGCTGCCTCTGATCAGTTAATCGATTAATTGTATATTTGACTACTCGTTTACATCCCCCATACTGAGGCTTCACCCTAAAAATATATAACACAATATTTTAAAAACTATAATGATCAAAATTCCCTTTACTTACCAGATAAACCACGCTCATACTGGTTGTAATTTTTTGGAAAAAAAATTACTAGGGCAAGTTCTAATCTCTTTCAAAAGCATATCCTCACAACAGGAAAATTACTATATAAAAACTGGATGAAATAGGAATCGTATTCTTCTAAAATACGAGATAAATGAATAAGGAGGTAGTTTCATGTTTTGAAATGTGTTTGCAAGTAATTGTCCAAGTGTCAGCAGCCAGATGACAGGAACAAAAGATATGCAACACTGAGATGTTAATGGATTAGTATCTAGCATTCACACAGTCCACAGTGCTCATAAGCTATCATCTGACTTTAAGACTTTGCTGAATCAGTGTTTTGAATTAGACATTTGCTGGATGACATGGAAGTGTACCCGCTACCCTAGATTTTAAGTTTATTTCCAAGCTTCATACCTCACACAGATTTCAATTTTGTATTTTCCCCTGGATAAACGGGTGATAGACAGCATTTAACGGCTATTAATAAACATTAACCTGGGCATATACTTGCTCTGAAGATAAAATCTGGATTGGGAAGGGTCCAAACTTTGCATGGCTTTAAAAGCAAGTTCAGTTCTTTATGAATCAGGGAAATAAAAATCAGGTCTAAGTAGACTGAAAAGAATCCCTTATCAACTCACTCTGAAATTATCTAAATATTAAAAAAAAAAGTCTCCTCCTCCCCCTTCAATCTCAGAATGAAAACAAAGTTGAGTTTCTACCCTCACAATGAGACAAACTAAACAGCCATCCATTCCAGGAACAGCGACCTTCAATTGTACTCCTAATGCTAGGGAAGACTACAAAACATTTTTATACCATATGACCACACTTCATTCATAGGCTAAAGGGTTTTCACATATCCTCACTTATCTCACTTCCTTTCTATGTTTTGCGGTCTTAGTTTTTTTGCTTTTTTTTGTTTTCACTTATGTGTTAAGTCAACTAGTGACTGAATCATGGTACATACCAAAATGATATTTTGTTTCCCTCTACATGAAAGCAAAACACTTTGTCCAAACTAATCTTAAAATGTTTCTTTTAAGTGTCCTACCCATTCTTCTTGGCCTGATCTACTCTGTAAAACTCTTATGTGTGTTTATAGAACACACACCAGTTTGATCTTGTTGCTGCTTTACTACAGTGATTCTCAAACTGCGGTCTGCGGATCCACAGCTGCCTACTAAGTAGTCTGAGGTTCAAGCTCAGCCCCTGCACTTCCTCCCTCTCCCACAGTGGGGAGTTCCCAATGGCGCTTCAGCTTCGTGCCCTGCCCTCCTGTGCGGTTGGAGCACCAGTGCCAGCTTCCCACTGGGGAGGAGGGGCTGAAGAAAGCCCTGAGCCTCACTACACCATTGGGCTCACAGGGAAGAAATGGAACCAGATATGACTGTGCACTGCCACTCCCTCTCACCAAACTGGGGAAACAGCAGCATGAAGACACACTGCCTGGAGGCTTTCCCCACTGCTCCCATTGGCTGGAATCCAGCCAATGAGAGCAGCGGGAGGCCGTGCCTGAGATGCAGTGCTGAGAACAGCGTGAGATGCAAAGGCAAGTAAGTGCCCCTCACCCCGGATGCCCAGACCCTACACTCCACCGCACCCCAGGCCCCCCCTCACCGAGATCCCACACCTGTAGCCTGCTCTTGAATCCTCCTCTTTACTCAGACATGCAAAGGAGGCCAGCCCTCTCCTGCACCTTCCCTCTTGGCCATACACTGTGCCTTCCCTTGCTCTTGCATCCACCCGTGCTCCTCCCCTTCCAGACAACCTAAAACCCAGCCTGCTCCTGTACTCTACCGTGCACCCTCACTCCCTTCCTGCACCTCACCACCTGCCCAGATCCTGCACCACCATCCCTATCCCACTCACTGGCAGCCCTGTCCCCGCACACTGAACCCCTCATTTTTGGTCCCACGCCAGAGCTGAGGGGGAGGAGTCCACAAAATCCACTAACCCTGGAACCCCAGAAGAGTAAATCTGAACTATGGAAAGCCCTGAACCTCAGTCCTCTCTGTCCCTCCCCCTTTCCCCATGAGGCTGAAGTACCAGAGGAGAGAGGTGTCTCAGTTGGGGAACCACATCAGTGAGGGGTTGGGGGGGGGGGGGGAGAAGAGGTTGCTGCTCACTTGTGTAGTTAACTGATTTTTCTGTGGGTCAGTGGCCCCCAACCCAGAAAGGTTTCCCACTCCTGCCATAAAGAAAACTTGGAAACCTTGCGCCTTAGACAAATTAGTATTTTACTTTATTTAAAATGAAGTTTGATTAACATGAGAAAGTTAAGCTCTTAATCTGGTTAATAATTTGTATTAATATTTCCTTTCTTATAGGTTTAAATTTAACCATTTGCCCTAGCTGCTGCACTAGCAAAATAGATCAGACATAATTATGTAATTAACGCTGAGTTTCCACTAGCAACTTGTGGTCTGCGGAGCCAGGTGGACCATGGGCCAAAATGTTTGAAAACCACTGCTTTACTATCTCTCCTTTATAGATGCACATTGTAATTCCACAAAGCTCTCCTCTCCCAAGATCTAATACTCTATGGAAGCAAAAACTTTTGCTTTATAAAATTCTGATGTAACAATCCTTCCAAGTGCCTAATAATGAAATGTGTAAGAGCTATGAACTAAATTATCTAAGTCAGAAATACATTCAGATTTCATGCAACTTCAAACCTTATGCCATTTTAGATTCAAAGATAATTTAAGACTAGAAGGGATCACCAGCATTAGTCCCATATAGCACAAGCCCCCAACTGCTACTCAGCCTCTGCACACTAAATACAACAACAAAATTTTCAGCTGCCAGGAGACAACTGCTATGTGCCACAGCAGAAAATATGGAGGTGCACCCATGCCAGTAGTCACTACAATAGTACAGAATTAAGTGAGATAAACCCTAATGATCTCAGCAAGTGACACACCACACCCTTGAGAGGAAGATTAAAAAAAAGTCAGTGTCAAACTGCCAAACATATGGTGATCAGACTCTGAGCATGTGAACAAGAACCAACCACCCATGAAATTAAAAGTGTGGTCATGTGCAGTCGGTGCCACCCAAGAGCATTGGTCCACCACATTCTGCTGTTCCATCTCCAACTAAAGCCATCCTTGATGCTTCAGAAGAAAGACAAAAGTCACCCCACGGGAGTAAGAGAGGAAAGAGAATCACTTCCCATTCCCTACTGGTGACTGCTGAAGCCCCAAGGAATGAGATTTTTAGTAATAAAGGTGTTAACCAGAAGGGATCCCTAAGGCTGCCAACCCCCATCACAAGCAACCCTGGCATTCATAAATTTGGCCAGTTCTCTTAAAAATAAGTTGTTTGTGTCTTCTGGGAAGCTACTGCAAAGCCTCACTCCTCTGATGGTTAGAAAACAGTCTTCTAATTTCTAGCCTGAATTTATCAACAGTTATACTCATTTCTTCTTGCGCCAACATGGTTATTTAGTTCAAATAGCTCTTCACTCTCTCCAGTGTTTACCCCTATGATATATTTATAGGGAGCACTCAATATCCACCCTCAGCCTTCATTTTTACTAGCTTAAACTTCCAGTCTCCTCTCATAAGGTAGACCTTCCATACCTCTAAGTTACAGAGTAGCTCTTCTCTGTACCTGTTCATTGAATTCATCTTCTTTGAACACAAGTGACCAAAACAACTGTGCACAGTATTCTAGATCTAAGGCCTTGTATAATGGCATTAAAACTTGTCTCTCTATTGAAAACAGCTTGCCTGATACATAACAGAATCACCTTTGCCTTTTTCATAGCGGCATCAAGATTGTTAGTGATCACTAGACGAGTGAGAGCCACCAGAGACAGGTCTCTCTCCTTATTTCAAATCAATGAACTGTCAGTTTACAGTCAAAAATATTATTAGATTCTAAGTGCATTATCTTGTACCATGAACTATTGTCTTCCTATTTATTACTCGAGTCTTCAGGGTCATCTAGATTTTTTCCATACAATAACCCAATTCTCCTGGGTACTGGTGATGACACCCAACTCTATATCTGCAGCAAATTTCATTACCCCCCTCCTACTTTGTAGAGTAAACATGGCCAAAGTTTTCTAAGCTTTTCTTCCACCTCAGATATAGAAATTTCCATTTCTCTACATTCATTTCCACATCAAGACTATGCTAGACAACTGAAGAGGATGTATAAAGCACTGTTACCACTGCCAAATTGTGGCAATAAGACCCATTCTAGCCCTCTCCTGATGTGTGTGTCTCAAACTCTTGAATCACTAGAAAGGAGAGAAAGATGTACATCAAACCTTTTCTCCAGTACCAAGCACAGCATCAGCCAGGAACAGACTTTACCTGACAGCTCTGGAACAGAAAAGGCAACACATTTTGTTGGACCTCGCTGTGAATAGGTCCTCGCTGTGAATTGGACCTCAGCTGAAGAATATGGTCTGAACCAACTGATCCTTTTGGGGCCATTCATGTACCAATTGCTCTCTGCTGAGCCAAATCCGCTACTATATCCTTTTCCCCTGCCAGATGCAGCGTCAGACGGATAGACATCATGAAGGACACACCAATCCCAGACATTTATAGCTCCTGCATACAGGAGAGGAGAATGAGTGTTCTCTTGCTTGTGATCTAATACAGTGTTTCTCAAACTGTGCTCTGTGTTTCTCAAACTGTGCTCTGCGGAGCCCCAGGGCTCTGCGAGACATCTCCAGGGGCTCCACGAGGCTGACAAACTGGAAACATCGATAGGTACAACACATACAATCAGTGGACTGCTGGGGCTCCGCATAATTTTTCATGCATGTAAAGGGCTCCGGAGCCCAAAAAGTTTGAGAACACTGATCTAATACATTGCCAATGTATTATCTGTCATCACTTGAACAAACACAACCTGAACAGAGGTAAGGAGATCCAACTCTTTGTGGATACTTTGTAGGCATCCTGGGAGGAGACACAGCATAAGTTGTATTTACTCTCTTCCCTCTTCCACATTTACCTTTTTTCTGAAGGGTTTGAGTAGATAGCTGAAATGGTATAGTTATGCTTACCAAACTATTACATTTTTATGTTTTACAAATGAAATTTCTCCCACACTGTCTCCCATACCATTTAGTCTAGTATAAATCTTTTTCGTCTCTCCTCATTTAGGGCAAAAGTGTCATGTTTGGGTACCTAATTTTTTTAGGCACCTCTGAAAGTCAGGCCAAGGTATAATTTAGGGTCTCAAGTCTGTACATTTTATACAGCTCTTAAGTTTTAAGGTGCTTTACAATTTCTGAAATTTTTTTTTGGATGAAACACTGGAGGTTTTGACAGTAAGGTAATATACAGTTTTCCTCGGGGCTTTTGGCATGTGGAGAACAACAACAAAAGCAAAAACAGGAGGGTGTGTTCCTTGGCAACTGAGAGATTATTATTTTATTATAGTGGGGAAGAGAAGTACATTAATTTCATAGGTAAATATTTCTTCTTAGCCACAAGTACTCGAGACTTTAAATGAATGCATTGATTTTTAAAAAAATAGATAAGATCTACCTTAAAATTGTGTATTGTCATTCAATAATCTCCACAAGATGCACCACAATTTTGTAATAAAAAAAAAAAAAAAAAAAAAAAAAAAAAAAGCTCTATACATTAAGCCCTAGTCCCAATATATTTTAATAAATATAATATAGCAAGTAGGGGTAGTTAAAAAATAGACTCTGAAAACCAGACATCCTATCTTTATGGCCAACTCTGTATTAAAACTGGGTAAACTATATGCATTGTCACTCTATTCTCCAGCAGATATTAAGACACCAAAAGCAAAATAGTGAGAATGGGGCAGATTGTAAAAAAGGTTGATTCAATAACTCAGCTCTGTTTTTTTTAAAGAATACAAAAAAAAAAAGCAATGGCAAAACAGAATATGAACTAAAACAAAATACAAGTGTAGGCTTCAAATACTGAAGCTTTAATATAGATGATTAAGTTTTAAGAGCATATAATCATTTTCTTCTGGATATATTACTGATATATTTAATGAGCACATACAATAGTATGAACAGATCAAAATCAGGTTCAGGGGCCAACTTTTCTAAGTGCCACAGGAACACTAAAGATTATAGTGTATAAGAACTTCAGGGCAGGGAATAATATTAGAAATCTCAATGTAAAAATATTCTTCAAATCAGATTTTCCAGTACTAAAGTTTGTTTTCATGCACTAATTGCTGGATGTATCAAAGCTTTGCCTTCACTAACATTTTCTACAGAATTCTCTACTTAACATAAATTGCAGTTTTATCTTGGATGGTCTTTGAATAGACAAAGCTTCTGTGGTTTCCGCCATTTTTCTACACAATTAAAAACCGTTCAGAGCAAATCTACTGGACAAATTGCTAAAGATATCTGTGGCTGTATTTACAGTAGGACTATCACCATTGCTACCAAGAGGGAAGTTGCACCCAGGAAATTAAGACCAATATAGAGAAAGCTGCAGGGAGTTCATTATTTCCACACAGTTAATTGCTGCTCACAAACATGGGAAAATGAGGCTGACCCACTTCTCTAGAAGGCACACACGTACTCTCTTTAGTTTACGCTACAGGCATAGAGTGCACAGAAAGACACTTTTCTATCTCTAATAGAGATGTAAAAGAGGATAGAAGAATGTGACTGTGCTTGAGAATTTTCTCTATGGGTACGTCTAGACTTACTTTCACTTTCAAAAGAAGATACGCAAATTTGGTGGTAATTTGCATATATTCCGATTGCTTTTTGAAAAGTTTTTCAAAAAAGCAAGCAGTTTAGATGCGGTTCTTTAAAAAAAAAAAAAACGAAAAACCCCTTTTTTCGAAAGAACTTTTAACCCTCAATTTTTGAGGAAGAAGGTTCTTTCAAAAAAGGGTTTTTTCCGCTCCCCGCCCCTCCTCGAAAGAACCACATCTAAACTGCTTGCTTTAAAAAAAAAAAAAAAAAAAAACTTTTGAAAAAGCGATCGGAACATATGCAAATTATTGCCAAATTTGCATTTCTTTTTTCGAAAGTGAAAGTAAGTCTAGAGCAGTGGTCTCCAACCTTTTTACACCCAAGATCACTTTTTAAGTCTCAGAACAGGTGAAGATCTACTGCCCCGCCCCTTCCTTGAAGCCCCGCCTACATTACATGAGGAAATCTAATGTAAATGTACTGCGCAGGTGCACAGTTCAGAGAGGGCTCAAGAGCTACTCTTAGAGCCCCTGAGATCTACCGGTAGATCGCGATCTACTGGTTGGTGACCACGGGTCTAGATGTACCCTATGAGTAATATAAATCTATTGCATGGATCTTCAACCTGTCTGATGTGGACAGGCAAGGGTATGGCGTAGACCTTGAAGAATGTGTCACCTTTAGATGCCAGAGAAGTGACAAAGATTGCGGATGCTGGGAAAAAGTAGTTTTAAGAAAGATGGAATGAAGAACTGAAGAAATCTTACATGCACTTTGGTGATATGAGAGGATGAACAGTGATCTCTGGAATTTTTGACCATTCAGGTTATGTCTACACTGCTTTTAAAAACCCTTGGCTGGCCTGTGACATCTGACTTGAGCAAAGTGGATATTTTATTTGCAGTATAAACTGTCATGTTTGGGCAGAAGCAAAGGCTCTGGGT
The DNA here is from genome assembly GCF_052426305.1 of Pelodiscus sinensis. Lineage (NCBI taxonomy): Eukaryota > Metazoa > Chordata > Testudines > Trionychidae > Pelodiscus > Pelodiscus sinensis. Next base: position 66,305,541 of record NC_143052.1, on the reverse strand, counting down.
TCTCTCCCCTTGCAGGGCCAAAGAGCCACAACAATTAAAACCACCCCTTCATCCAAGGAAGCTGGCACAAACCAGCTTGGGTATCTAATTTCAGTGTCAGACTAGTGGATGATCTCAAATCAGCAATGACTTGCACTATCACTCATTTTACTCTTGGGTGCAGGGGCAAAGGGCCATTTCATTTTAGGTTAGTGACTTGCTGAGCGTTTTTATTTTTGAAACAGTCTTTTGATTAGAAGGCTTGCCATCATGGAGGAAGGGAGCACTCGGACAAAGCTAACTGTTATGCTGAAAATCCTGCCACACCATGGTCAAGTGTAGTTTTAATAAATGGGAGTTTAGACAAAGCATCTTTCTGTTTCAGAATACAGAAAAACCACCTATGGCTGATGACCAAATGGATTTAGGTTTCTCCAAATTGGATTTTATTTCATTGAGAACCTATTGAGATTCTTTCAGTCAGGCACTGCACTATTCTCAACAGATTTCTTCATAAGTCTTATGTCCTGATTCTTTGGATTGATGACAAAAATTAATTTGTGCCCCCAGATCTTGATCTGAACTATTCTTTCAGTCATCTCTGGAACCTCCTCTTTTAAGAAAGAGTGCGAACAGAGATCTGTCTGGAAACCCTCAAGAAGTTGTCTGAACTTTGCGTAACATGCGCATTCGATCCTATAGCAAAAGGGAAGAGTCAAAGACCTTCTGGAATGATCAATTCTATCATCTTGTCCACCAGCTCTTCTTGTAGTCTTGTCTCAATAATTAAAGGCTGCCAAAATCGTTGTAGTTTATGTTCACTTGTTCTCTTTCCATTAAGTGCAAATCTCTGCTGATGGGCTACTGGAATTTATTTGCTTAGTTTTTATTCAAAAGTTACTCAGACAATGGATGTTAACAGGCTTAACGGGAGATGATCCTCAGTAGCCAATCTGTTCAGTTTAGAGAACCCGGGAGAAGTGTTTTGCTTAGCAGACTGAAATGTCCTGAGAGAGAAAATGAATCATCCAGGCATGGTACAGAAGGACAACTCTGGAACCTATTGGTCCTCTCTGCAATGGGGACCATAGCCTTCCCTAACTTGTTCTAGCATCATTGCTCTGAATCAGAAAGAAATGGAGGAAAGGAAAATGAAACCGCTTCAGCCATCTTTCTAGTGAATCCACAGTGGGAGGGCTGCTTTTTTCTGTGTTATACCTCCCCTCCTTTCCTTCTTGACTATGAAGAACTTATTCTCCTTTGAGGAGATTTTCTTCACTTCCAGTTCCCCACACAACAAAATCTGGGGTTCAAGTCTTCTCCAGACAGAAGTGCTAACTTAACTGGTCTCCTGAAGAAAGGTCCCATAACTCCATCCTCTAGTCTAGAAGATAGCTTAGTGGCCACTCCTGAAACTAACAGCTTCCCTTAATTTGGTGGTTACCAGCCTCCAGATCAGAGGGGGCAACTATAGCCTCAGGCCACAACAAGCCCTTTGGATCCTTCAATCCAGCCCCCGAGCTCCCATCAGGGAGCAGGGTCAGGACAGCCTTGATTGAAGGAGCCAGCCCACCTCTTGGACAGCATGTAGTTCCAAGTCCCTCCCCCCCCCCCCCCAAAGCCTTAGTTTCCCCAGCACCTATGCAGCCTTGTAGCCATGCTGCCAGACTTAACGCTCCAGGTGGATATGGCTGGCAAAGAGCATGGAGTTTTGGATGGGGGTGAGGGTCACAGGAGCAGGCAGTAAGGGGGCAGGGAGCGGGGGGGGGGGGGAGGTATGGGCACAGGCTAGGCCAAATTTGGATGTTTGGGGAGGCATAGCTTCATCCAGCGTTCTCTATCCAGCCCTCCATACAATTTCCCTACCAATATGGCCCTCAGGTCAAAAAGTTTGCCCAATAAGACACTCTGGAGTCTTTAGTGGAATGCCATATGAGGATTCATTGAAAACAAAGAAATTTTGCCACAAAAACAGTAAGGGAAGGGTGCAGAGCTCAGGGAGTGGACCGCTTACTTCAATCTCCCTAATGACAGGCAGAGACACCCCCCAAAAAAAGATTAGTTCTTTATTACATATGACTGTCAAACAGTCTTCAAAACAGGCCACAGACAGATTATTTTTAGGAGAATCCAACAATTTACCAGGAGTTCTCTCTTGTAATGGTTTAGGAAACACAGAAAAGAGAGCTCTAGGACTAACTATGCTTAACCTACCTTCACAGACAACATGGTTTCCATGGCCTGAACATCAGTCTTCCCTGTCTACCCCACAGGCAGCAATTTCTGACTTTCTGGAAAGCCTTATATTTGACAGTAATCGAGGGACAGTATGACAATCAGGAGATGAGCGAGTTCTACATCAGTGATACTGAGACTGAGGCTTGAGAGCCACAAGTGACTCCTCAATGTGTGTCCTATGGCTCGTTGCAGCACATGATATTAAAACACTCAAACAACCACCAATAAGGATGCTTCTTCTATGTTGCTAACTAGGAATGTTAAATTTTGATTAATCGGCTAATTGAGTAGACAACAGAAATCCCATCGACTACTCAATTAGTCAATGGGGGGCACTCCCTATCCCATTGCGCCTCTCACTTGGAAATGCACAAGAGCTGCCCGTGGCTCTTGTATATTTCAAAGGGAGAGAGGCAGCAGGAACCCATGCCAGTAGCGAGCAAAGCAGTCCATTCTGGAAGGGGTTCTCCTATGTGCCTCTTCCTTTGAAATGTACAAGAGCTGCAGGAAGCCTTGTACATTCCAAAGGGAGAGGAGCAGCAGTGGGACTGTTTCAATTCCTGCTCGTGCCATTTCCCCACTGCCCCCTGGCTCCCAGACAGTACTGGAGGGAGCAGCGGCTTTTAAGCCAGCTCCCCTACCACTGACTCATGCTTCCCCCTTGCTGCCTCTCTTTGATAGAGGCAGCAAGGTGGGGAAGAGAGGGAGGGAACAATTACCATAAAATCTCAAATATAATGCACACTGATATATAAGGTGCACCCTAACTTTTGAATTTGATCATAATGGAAAAAATCTATACTCCTATATATAATGCACACCCCGACTTTTGCAAGTCTATGGTATGACGGCGCATTGTATTTCCTGCCTTTTTGTATTGCTGGTGGACGGATGATGGACGCGATCCAAGTGACGATGAATCGGCCGAGGGCGAATTAGGCAAAGATGACAATAACTTGTATTACCTGGATGAAGATGTCAAAGACTTTACCCCGGAAGATATCGCTCGTCTGTTCGACAAAGATAACAACAGCGAATTTGAGGGCTTCGAAGATGAGTAGAAGATCAATCTCTCTCAATGAAACTGACGACTGCCATATTTGCATGTCTGAACTATTGATTTACTGGTACTTACTTTTTTCAAAGTCTATAGGATTGCTAGTCTATAGGGATAAAATTCAATTTCACATCCGGTGTCCACATTTATAACTTATTTTCATAAATGTCAGCAATTAACTAACTATAAACTATTTCATACAACAAGAAAGATGTAAATTTCATATTATTTATTGTTTTTAAATGTTTTAAAGCATTCTAGGAATTTCTGCCATTTCAGTTGATATTTATTTCATGTTTACTGTTGTCTTAGCGTGCTGTTGGCATGGAACTGCCAAAATAAAAAACTTTAAACAATAACATCTATATATAATGCAAAAAACTTGGATCCAAAAAAAAAAAACCTCGGAAAAAAGTGCGCGTTATATTCAAGATTTTACGGTAGTCAAGTTCCTATTGGACTACCCGATAAGCATTTGCTTATCGGGTAGTCGACTAGCTGCTTACATCCCTATTGCTAACCAATTGTAGTTGATGAAATAACACTTGGTTAGTCATTTTGCACCAATAATGTTTTATATAAACTGAATATTTCACATGCTATTTAAATAGTACTGTACTAAATTAAACAGTGAATTCATACTACTGTGGCTCTTTTGGGTAATAGTGATCACAAATTTGGCTCCTGAAACCCTGAGGTCTGAGTATCACTGTTCTACAAGCATACTCTCAAGCTGTCATTTGTAAGGGTCTTAATAGTTCAAGATGTTTGCTTGGCAAAATATGAACATTAAACCAAATAAAGAGTTTATATGCATCTCCAGAATGCTCATGGAACTGGGGTTTTAAAAAAAATGCTTAAATCAACAGACTCCTTTCAACTGACAAGGTCCTTTCAATTTCAGTATCACCTTTACTTACCTACCAGGCCTTCAGATCAGGAACCTATGGATCCTCTGTAACAGCTGATGACATCACAGCCACATCTTTTCATTGTTCTAGACTGTTGTGAAGTGAATTTTAGCATGGGATACAAAACCCTAAACTCAGGCTTTGGGTAAATTAAGGTGACAACTTTGCAAATATTTTTATTAAAATGTAAAAAAGTATTTGTAATTGTCTGTACTACACTTATACTGATTAAGAATCCTAAATTGGACTCCTCCAAGAGCAAAATATAGAAGCACATCGTTCTTTAAAGTTTATATACTGGATGTCCAAAACCCATAAAATGTAATAAAATTATGGTGGTGCTAAAAAGTTTTAACTTACATTTGAAAGTCCTTGCAAGCAAATAATCCTCCTCAAAGTGATTGCCAGCTTTCCTCTGTGATATGCCTCAGCATGTACTCTATTGATGACATCACATCCAACATTAATCAGGGATGGAGAGCGGAACTTATCTTACCCATATTTGCAAATCAAGTACAGACACGCGCTCTTTCCCACATCATATAAACAAAAGCATGAGAGAAACATTTAGAAAAACTACCTAATAAGAAAGAATGTCATTCCTGAAGCTAAGCCCTATTCTTTCCAATATAGGAGGAGAACCAGTGAGTATTACTACCAGAATTAAAGCAAGTAAGGCAAAGCCTTACATCAGAGAGAAATTTAGCTTTTTGAAGAGGACCGCCCTTCAAGGACCTGCAAAGTGAGAGGAAATATAAGTTAAACTTTTAAATGGAGTGAAAGATTGTGTTAACCCTATTTAACAGGGAGATTCAGCATCCCAAAGTATTTAACATGGCTCCACTTTTCAATTAGACATTTGCTTTCTTTACAGGTAGATTTTTCTCACTGCAAATTAGGTCAAAATATTTTGGTATAATGACCAAACATTTCAGGATAAAACATGAGTGAAAACACAGAGAGGTGAAGTATGCAACAACCAAGAAATTAATTATGTACTTCATCTGATCAACACAACATTTCATTTGTGCTGTTTTAATGAAGACTGCTAAGCATCTCTGAAACTATTTATTCTGAGGGATTCTCATCTCTATCATTAAGATTCCCATTGAACTGGAACTTTACACAGCACAGCTAAAGCATTACATGCCACTTCAAACTCAAATTTCAGCAACAGAACTTCACATTTAGATGCAAGTACACAAAGTTATATCAATTTCAGGCACCTTTCTATATTCATATCTCAAACAGTTTTTTAAAACCAAAGTTTGGCGCTTAAGAGAACCTTCATTTTCTCTCTCTGAAAAAACAAACAAAACAAAAAACACCGAACAGAAATATAAAATCAATCCTCTCACCATCGAAACCAGGCATTTCTGAATTGTAACGTGGTAGCTTTTAATTGTGTAGTGCTGCTGTTCACTGTTAGTTTTGGATGGCAAGTTAAGACAACTGTAAGCAATTTAAATTTCCTTTGAAGTTTTGGGAGAGAATATTATTGCTTAGTTTAGTTATGACATAGAGGTTAATGCAAGGAATCTTGCCAAAACACACGATTGTTGTCATTGAAGAACCTAACAAGTAGTTGACTACTCAACTACCCGATAAGCTTAAGCTTATCATGTAGTTGAGTGGAGTACTCAACTATCACTCCCACCACCGCCCGCTGCCTCTGTATGAAGCAGCAAGGGGGTGGGAGAAAGTGGCTCCCTAAAGCTGGCTCCCTAAAGCACAGTCTCCACTGTGCCACCTGCCTCCACCCTGCTGCCTCTATCAGAGGCAGCCAGGGGGATGGAGGGAGGGATAAAGGAGGCTGCTGTGAAGCAGCTTCTGCCAGCAGCGGGCTGAGGCTCGCCACAGGCAGAGGCTGCTCTGGCAGCAGTCCCTGTCTGAGTGGGTCCCCAGCCACCGTGAACAGGGGCTGCTGGACCCGGAACAAGCTGTCCGGCTCTTGCTACATTTAAAATGCAGAGGGGCAGCAGTCCCAGAGCTGGTGCGAGATGGGACTGCTCAGTCCCAGCTTGTGCCGGCTCCAGGAGCCACCCACACTGCAGCTTTGCATTTTAAAATGTAGAGCTGCAGTGGTCCAGAGCTGGCCCAAACTGGGACTGATCAGTCCCGAAACAAGATGACTCCAGGTGCTACCCTCGCTGCAGCTCTGCAAAGTGGCCCCTTTATTGACTGTATTGACTACACGATTAGCCAAATAACTGCTCTTTAATATCCTTAGTCAGAACCTTTATTTTACACCTCCCTGCATTATGTTCATTTGCTGGTCCAGTAGGGACTGCCCAGTGAGCAGTGGAAGTGTTGTTAATGCTGCTAGATAATACTGACCTCCCCTAGTTCAGCAAATTCTTTGGTTTGGTACCAGACAGGTCCTAAGGATGCCAGACTAGAGAGCTTCAATGTGTAGCTCTATTCTTTTTGTTGTGGCATTACTACTTTTTTCAAGGGTACAGTTTTTGGTCGTTCAATGGAAAAGGATTCATTCCATAATAATTCTAAATGGTGCATTATTTGCTCATGGACAATGCTTTCTCTGAAGGCATCCTGCTAAAGTCAAACTTCAAGTTCAAACAACGTTTCTGTATACTTCAGAGATATTTTGGAGTAGTCACAAAGTTCTAATTTTGGATATCTATTATCTTCACTTCTGAATGCCCTCTTCCAACCCTATAGTTTTGTCATGGTATTTTAAAATGCATGTAACCTTTAAATCAATGAACCATGAAGTTCCATCTTGTATGCTTGGCACAAGAAGAGTACATTTGCTACACACAGTCTGTTCAGAAATGTCATACACAAGTTCCTTCTTATATGTAATTTGGGTGTAATTTAAATAAGAATGTGATTATGTTTCTTTAAAAAATACTAAGAAATTTAAAACTATCTTCCAATTTGCATACATAGTCCAGCTTCTGTCCCTTTTCAAAATCAAAGTCAATGAGAATTAGATTGGACATTATAGTTGGAAAACATGGTTGATTTGATAAAAACCTTCAGTTAGTTAAAGCGGTAGACAGGTATTTTCTTACACCTTTTATCTGTAATAAGAACATTCTCTTGATAATTTTAATAATTAGACAAAGTGATGTAGAGCAAGTATTTGAATTTCTCACTTTGTCATCTCTGTGTGTCCCAAAACACAAATACTTAATATTCTTACAAAAGAGAATCACTACTAGGGAGAAAGATATTTGATCTGTCGTTCTCCTGTTCCTACACATAGCATTTATGAAGGGTGCCAATACAGCCTTAGTTTCAGTCTGCTGTTCCTGCTAGTTCATAAGAAGAGAAACTGTGGGAGGAAGGAACAGTAACACACATTTAGCCTTCTCTGATCCCACATCCCAGAACACACATAAATAAAACAGATAATCTTTTTTATTTTTATAAGAAAAGAGGGATAGCAAGATTACATAATTGCATCATAATACATTAAAATAATAAAGGAGATCCACAACAGAAGATTGATGAAGGATAAAGCAAAAAGTTTGTTGCTACAGAGTCACAATACTAATTACTTTATGGTATCACTTTTTAAAAGGGATTTAGTGATACCCTAGAGAGACAGACACTAATTCCTAATTTCTTTCTAGGAGAAGCTCTTTAATGTAGCAGCAAAGCAGCAGGAACTATCTACAGGTCTAAAAATACCAGACCTTTAAAACCCGTGGTTCATTCCCACCTCCCCAACCAGCAGGCAACATGACAAGTTTATTATGTTATTTCCTCTCACGTGTAATTATATAAGATGAAATAGTATGCTGGTGACACTCACAATTATTAGACCTGGCACATATAATTCTTTTACCGCAATGTTTTAGTCTATAAAAGATGGTGCTGCTGTACATTTCCCAAGCTTTAATTATAAAGTTAAGGCAGTATTTCCTAGTACCAGAATCATCATAGATTAAAGTGTTCTCTTGAGAAAAGCTTAGCATCATCCTTGCCAGACACAGAGTATAGAATACAGGCAGTCCCTGACTTACGCGGATCCGACTTATGTCGGATCCGCACTTACGAACAGGGCTCTCTCGCCCCGGAGCTCGCATATAATAGAGTTATATGTTAATAGATTTAGCAAATGGACAGTAAGTGCACAAACTATAGCAGGGAAATATCCAGGATACCTGTAACTAAGCAACACCTTCAAGAGAGTATGCACTGCTGTAGGTAGCTGTGTTGATATCGGGCTATTAGAGGGGAAAAAAGAAAGGTGATTTTTTATTGGACCATCTTCTGTTAGAGAGACAGAAAACTTTTAAGCTACAGAGCCGTTCCGTAGCTAGTGCTAAAGTGCTAAACACAAGTTTGAACAGATAGTTCAAGATGAATGGTCCCTTAAAGCAGTGGTTTTCAAACTTTTTTTCCTCATGACCCAGTTGAAGAAAATTATTGATGCCCACGACCCAACATATTTTGACTAGTGTGGGAGCTCCGGGGTAGGGCTAAGAATGAGAGCTTTAGTGTGTAGGAGGGAGGACTCAGGGCCAGGGCAACAGGGGCTTAACTTCAGCAGCTTCCAGTCAGCAGGACAGCGGAGGTGCTAAAGCTGGCTTCCTGTCTCTCCTGGCACTGCATACCATGCTGCGCCCCAGAAACAGCCAATAGCAGATTCCCAGACAAAGAGACTGCGGATCTAGTGCTCAGGGCAGCGGCAGTCTGTGATGTCTTGTGTGCTCTTCCCCCTCTCACCCTCAGAAGTCAGGCCTGATGCTGGCTACAGCAAAGTCTATGGCGCCATGACAGGCAAGGAGCCTGCCTTAGCATCCCCACTGGTCACCTGATGCTCCTGCAGCAATGTGACCCACTACCTGGCATACCATGAACCAGTATTGGGTCACAACCTGTCGTTTGAAAACCACTGCCTTAGAGTAGGTCATCATTACGCTGAACAGCAAAGTCAAGTCTTTATACTGTAGCAAAAATTTATCACTATGTTAACAAGGTCTGACAAAGAAACCAGTATGAACACTCAACTTCTGCCCACATAAATAGGAATATTATAGATTGTGATAGTCTTCATACTATTTCATATATGAAAGTACAGAAGATAAATGCACCTGAAGATAGATCTTAAAACTTTAAAGAACTGTACTTTACTTCAAATGGTAAATTAGAAGATGATTGGAGAGAAAGATTGAACATCTCACTCAATATTAACAGAATTAGGATTGTAAACAGGTAACTGGTTATCAGATGATGCTTCCCAGTAACTGGTCAACAAAGGATTAGCCCAGCTGAAGCAGCCCTCTGTCCATGGCACACCACCGGCAGCGGGGCTACTCTAGCCCAGCCAGGCCCACTGCACCATTGGCAGGGGCCTGTTCCATACAGTTTAACCTGTTAACATTTTAAACAGGATTTTGCATCCCTAATCCTAATGGAAAATATCCACTCAGTGAAAAACTTGCAACAGACAAACCTTTCGTGTCATTCTTTACTTTTAAGTCTTGTGCACTCTAGTTGAGAGCCTAATGTAAGAACAAAGCAAGACACAGCTGCCTGAACTTAAAAATAAGCAGAATAATGGAATGTATTGTTTCATGAAACCAGCATGTATCCTACAGGGTGAAGCTGTTGTGTATGTCTATGGAAATACCACAATTACTAACATGCAGTTAAATGCGCCTGAAAGTGAGCTACCCAAGGAAGCCTCTGAATTTCACACATTTGCACTACTGTTCTGCCACACACAAGTGAGTTATATATTTGTATAGTTTGGGTAACTCCAGAGTTCTGAAAAATGATCAGTAGGTCTCATAATGGAGACCTGCTGCTGCTTATTTATGCAAAAAACACACAATTTCCATGATAAGTGAAAAATTATTAAATCCAAGATGTCTTCTAATACAATAAAATGCATTCTCTATATAGTCTGGCATACAGATTTTCATAACTTTAGAAACATCATAATGAACCACTTGAACTAAATATGAGCATGGTGTAATCCAATACAGAGGATTTTAACTTCCCTCCTGACTTCTAAAATTAATATTTGTATTACAATACCACCTACAGAACACCAAGAGGAGTGTGTGCGCGCTAAATACCATACAAGATGTAGAAGAGGAGACAGTCTATGCCCTTCTTATCCCACCCTCACAGACGAAAAAAACCTTACAATCTCCAGTACAAATAAAAATACAAATACTGTAGCTAATTTCTCTCTCCCAGATGTATAGTTCCTTTTATTCCAAAAAGGAAACAAAACAATTTTCAGCCACATTTCAAAATCAATAAACACTATCTTCAAGCTCAGTTTATATGCACCTGTTGGGAGGGGATTTACTTTTTAGTGCAGGCACAGCTCCAATGGGAAGATAAATTTTAAACACTGACCCTTTACAACAGCAGACTCTCTCTTTCATCAATGCATCTAGGTTTTGTCTCTACCGAGGTCTTTCTGGAAATCTCCCACTGTTGCTATAGTGCCACACTGGAGTACTGCAGCTTCACTAAAACACCAGAGGGAACATTAATGTAGACTATAAGCTGCTGGCAATTTTACCCTGAATTGTCTAGAGCAGCCCTTAGTATTATATAATAGTTCATCCATCAATAGTCACCACTGTCAGAACCAGTGAGATTTTTTTAATACATTGACAAAGTCCTGCAGTTCCTTTCTTCAATCTTTTCTCAAAGCTCTACTTACTCACATTGAGTGGGGAAAAAAAGTTTCTGCTATATGACCACAGCGTAATACTACATATGTGCTAGAATATTTTGCAATTAGTAAAGCTTACTTCATGTTTCCTACCTTTTCTATTCTGTTACCTACTTTACTATCCAAATTATGTCCAATAAATCTTTTGGTATCAATTTCACAGCCTTTCCGCCTAACATATCCCACCTTTAATAATAAAAAAACACCACACTTTTCATAGTTATATACTATTTGAATTACTAATTAATCCTCTATTTACCTCTTCCATGGCAATTCCTTTTAATGGGTTCCACTTAAATTGTCATTTGCAGCATCTCTAATTCCCGTTTCATATACTCTATTAATCCATACCTTCCCTTTGATCTGCAACAATCTTTTCTGTTGTGCTTCTTTTTATGCCACATAACCAGGGCTCGCCAAGTGGTGGCGAGCCCTGCTCGCCAGCCGCGCAGTTCGGCACGCTGCACATGCGCAGACTGTGCTGCGCATGCGCTTACCACACTGCACGGCTGTGCCAGCTTGTAATCTACTCTCCATGGGCGAGTAGATGACACTAATTGTCGAACCCTGCACATAACCATCTGTAAACTGGCAACTGTTATTTCCCCAAGGAAAATGTATTTATACAAAACATGCTCAATAGGGAGCAATGGAAGTCACTATTAGGAAAAGTGAGGCATTTGCGCCAAACCTCAAGTCTAATTTTCAATTATCCTCAAATGACACTGATCTTCCTGATTCCCTCAAATGACAATGCTAAAACTGACACCAGGATATAGCTTAGTATTCATGGGCTGTCGTGGGCACAACCCACTTCATCATCATATGAAGAAGTGGGTTGTGCCCACAAAAGGTCATGACACTACAGGTTGAACCCCTCTCATCCAGGACTCCCTGGTCCAGTAGGTCCACAGATGTTGTTAGACCAGAGATCCCAGGCTGCAGAGGTTGAGATCAGAAGCTGGTCTGGTCAGCAGCAGCCTGCAGAGCCAGTGACCTTGGGGATGGGGAACCCTAGGAGCAGCTGCCTACCTCATATGTAGGGGCTGGAGAACCCCAGGACAGTAAAGCCCTGGGAGCAGGCTGAGGACAGCAGAACCAGGCAAGTGAGCCAGATGAGGTCAGGCATCCGGGTTCTCCCAGGGCAACAACCAGGCTCTCCGAGGGCTCCCCTCCTGAATGCCTGACCTCCCCATGTCCAGCAAATTCCCTTGTTTAGGACCACTCTGGGCCCGAGGGTGCCAGACCAGGGACATTCAACCTGTATTTAATATTTTTGTTAGTCTCTAAGATGCAAGAGGACAACTTAAAAAATAAGTTACTTTAATGAAGATGTTCCTACACCGACAGGAGAGCTTCTTCCCTTAATGTAATTAGTTCACCTACCCAAAAAGGGTAGCTAGTTCTCCGGCTAACATAGTGCTGTTTACATGGATGGGTTAGGTCAATGAAACTACATCACTCAGGGGCCGGGATTTTTCACATCCCTGAGCAATGTAGTTATACCGACATCAATATTCCCACTAAGCTGTGCAGCTGCACGACCATGCACAAAACATTCTTCCCCTGCCTACCTCCTCTGGAGAGCTGTGCATCAGCACTTGCATGGCAGGTGTCTGCTCTAGTGGGAAGGGCCAGCTAAGATGGCATGAACTTGTTGCGGCTGCTTGGCAGGAAGCCTGCTCCAATGGTCGGGTCTGCCACGTAGTAGCAGAGCCAGACCTGTCCTGGTGGCTGGGGATGCGGACGGGAACAGGACCTGCCGCATGATGGGGAGGTGTCTGCTCTGGCAGCTGGAAATGTGTGCGTTAATAAAGTGGGTGCCACACATCCAAACCAGCACACAAGACCTCAATATTGGTGCACAAGCCAAAACTGACTCCACTCATGGCTGGAAAATCTTAGAGGGAACACTAACCGACATAGGTCCGTAACGTAGATCTGGCCTAAAGTTCTTGTGTAGGCAACAACAGGATGACAGAAGAGTTATTTTGTTAGTCTATCTTCTCAAGAAGCAGAAGCTAGGTCATCTAAACCAGTGGCAGGGAACCTAAGGCCCAGGAGCCTGTTGCAGTCTCCAGCTTACCTGGATCTGGTCACCAAAGCTCAGGGTCCCCCCCCACCCAGCACTGGAGAGCCTGCACTGGTGCTCCAGACCCTCCTGCCATTCCCCACAAGACTGGAGCACACAAATTTACTAGCCTGGGCCCCTCTAGGCTCTGGTGTGTGAGGGGAATGGGGCGGAGTGTCTTTCTCCTTCACAGTCAGGGACTCGGTCAGTGAAGGCTTGGGGAGGTTTCTCACTCATGTGCAGCCAAGTAATTTTTCTGTGGGTCTTTGGCCCTGACCCAAAAAAAGGTTCATCTCCCCCCCAATCTAAACCAAAAGGAAAACCCTCCCCATTGGTAAAAGTAGTGTCTACACTGAGGCACTACATCGATGCCGCTGTGCTGCAGCAACATTTTAAATGTAACAAAGCCCTAAGGGACTTAGGACTTACTGATGTGCATACACTACTGAGACCATACCATCACAGCTATTTCAGTGTAGCTATGTTGGCATAACCTCCTAACACAGACACAGTCTAGGCCAACAGAAATAGTTAGTGTAGGATCACCATTTCCCTGAACAAAGATAACTACATCAACAGAAGTACTCTTCAATAGACACAGCATTTACAAAGGGGATCAGGTCAGCATAACTCAAAATTTGGGGCTTTTTCACATTATAACCAATATAGCAATGTCAAACTAACTTATGTGTAGACACACTCTAAATTACAGTTTTGAAGTACAACCCAGGTCACAAACTTGTAGGATGCGTCTCTGTTGTGCAGACAAAACTAAGGCGCTGCACCTGTGTCTTTGTAGCAGTGTATCATAGACACTTAATACAACAGACGAGCTTTTTCTCCATTGTTGTAGTATAATCCAACCAATAGTGACAGCTTGCTAGCTAGATGGAAGAATGTTTCTATTGACCAAGGGGTTTATTCTAGGGTTTATGTTCACTTAACTATGTCTATTGGAGGGAAGAATTTCACACACCCAAGTGACATACCTAGATCAAAGTCAGGTTCCCAAACTTGTTTTATTGCATACCCCCTTCCAGATATCTCAGCTGCCCACATCCCCCCCACCCTCCTCATCACTAATACTTTGTGTTATCCTCTTAACATTACCTATGTGCCCATATTTCACTGTTATATCCAATGTATAGTGCAACATACAAAAAGCCCTACTAAGTTTTGAGCTCAGTTAAACTGGAGGTAAAGGTACTGTATTTCAGTGTTCTCACTGGTACATCTTGAAGTAAATTAACCACTATAGTTTATATAACAATTTCCCACAAAGTTGTGTCTGGGTAGCCTACTGTGAAAATGAAATAAAATATTCAATAAATAAAATCCACATTACACTATTTCTCCCATGTACCCCCTGGCCTAAAGGTATCTCATGTAACCTGAATGGTACATATACCTTAATTTGGAAATCCCTGATTTAAGCTTTAGGTTTAAACAAGGCCTGACTCACTCTGCATTCTGAAAATGTAAGTTTTAAAGTTATGGGTGCTCTGAAAATAACACTGTAGTCTACTTAAAGTTTATTCTAACACAGAAGTCGGCAACCCAAGGCATGAATGGCATAAGCCAAATGTGAGCAGCACACAGTGGGAGTTCAGCTCCCCCATACCTCACACAGTGGGGAACCCATGGTGCCTCTGGAGTAGGGATGTTACATTTAGTTTAATCAACTAGTCAACGGAATTTCCATTGACTAGTTGATTAGCCAATAAGCAGCAGAGCTACAAAGGGGTAGCTCCTGGCCCCGGGAGCTAACCTCACTGCAGCTCTGCTTTTTAAACATATTAAGAGCCTGTAGGCTTTTAATACATTTAAAAGTCCGAAGCGCAGCTGGGGGACCTGACGTGAGCCGGGACAGCTGATTCCCAGCTCAAGCTGGGTCCCCCCCACTGCACTTATGCTTTTTAAATGTATTAAGAGCTAGGAGGCAAGGGAAAGCAAGTCAAGGATCACACTACACAATAAGATTTCCATCTTAATTTATTTGTTAATGAAGCTGCTGAAAATATAAATGGCACACAGACTTGTAAACAGAAGTTAAATCTTGGCACACTACTTCTGAAAGGTTGCTAACCCCTGGTCCTATCACTTCTGGGCTAATCTCTATAGAAGTGGAATAGACCAGAAATTAGGATTTTTTTGAAGGCCCTGTCAATTAACTTATTTTTAAAATGTTCTTTGAGGAGATTGGATATCACTTCTATAAGTTTTCATAAAGAAAACAACTTTTATTATAGGCAGCATCAGCTCCAAAATGGGTCAATAGTTTCTAAAATTTATTGGGAAAAAGTAGGTTTTAATCATAAAAATTGTTACAGAGAAGTTGCGCAGAGAAACTTTAGCACATCCATGCTTTGGAGCAAAGACTTAAAATTTGGCAAGGAGTCTCTTCCGTGTCAGGAGTATGCCTTATGTCGTCCTTATGAAAACGTATCCATTTTGGGACATGTTTAAGCTTCTGAAAATTCACTCTTATTTGCTGTTTGGAGATTTAAGAGTTTGACAGCTAAATTTTCTTCAAATTCATCTGCACAAAGCATGCTCCATTCCCAAGCAGCTCCCACTTGTAACTGGACTGCACAAGTGGCATTCCAACAGAACAAGTGAACATGCTCCATCTTAAGGGAGAAGCAGCTGAAGACACTCCTGAAATTCTTCCTCCCATCTGCCAGTTCTCACTTGAGTGCTGGGCACCAGAAATGAGAACACAGAATCTAATTCTCCTGTGCTTCTCCTTGCTGGCACTCAGGCTGCATGGAGGAGAAGGCGGCATCTTGATTTGAATACACAGGGGTGAAGAACCAATAGGAACAGAGTGGGACAGGTGCTGTGAAAGGGATAAAATAGGAGTACAATGATGGAGAGATGAACAAGGACAAGAAGCTATGGAGACCAGGACAAAAGATTCCAACCACTAGAAACAACCCTCCAGAACCCAACACTGAACCTATTATTCTTAAATCTCAATGTTCATTTGCTGTGTAGCAGGCAGCTATAGAACCCATTAGCAAAGTCAGTCTCCATCCCCCTCTAGTGGGCAGGTCCATAAAATAGCTTTTTAATACTGACATTTATTCCATCCATGCAAGTGGTAGAGGACCATATTGTAAATCTAAAGGTATCAATCCTACTGATGATCAGTTCAGAGGAAGGGAAGATGAACATGGTGCAAGTGATGGAATTTCTGTATTTTCAAAATTAAAGGTTTTTGGAAACTTAGGAAATTACACCCCAAAACCTATGTTAAAAGCATGCTAATGTTGCAAAATCAAACTCTGAACATTAAAAATGACAGAATTAAGGTTGCACAGACAACCTTAATTCAGTCCGTTTGATAAGCATAATGATATAGCCTATCACTGCATTAGTACATACTATTTTTTTACATAGAATCTCAACTCATTCAGTGCACAGGACAAACTGTGTTTTGGAAATGAATCAGCATTGTGTACAGAGTGAGGCTGTTATGTTTGTGGGATCCTTGTGTATTGAGAACCAGCCAATGGGAATGAAGAGCCAGAGCTTGGGATAATGGCAGCTTGTGGAACTGAACTGCTGCTAGGAGCTTCCAAGGTGCAGTGTTGTCCCACTGTGCCAGGACGGGCAAGAACCCTGCCTTACCATTCCACTGCATCACTGACCAGGAATCCTCAGAGTTAAGCCTGTGCTCCAACAATCCCATCCCAGTACTGAGCTTCCCCCAACCCAGAAATGCCCTCCTGCACCTCATCCCCAGGCTTACCCTATAGCCTGCAAGAACCTGAACCCACCTGCACCCTACTCTCATGCCTTAGCCCAGCCACTTACTGAACCCCTCTGCCCCACCCTCACCCTCCAACCTGGAACTCCCTCCTGCACCCCAAGCCCCTCATCCCTGTGGTCCCATCCTAGAATCTGCACTCTAGTCAAAAGATATAATTATGCTGGGTCACAGGCATAAACAATTTTCTTCAACTGGGTCATACAAAAAGAGTTTGAGAACCATTATACTAGGATATCAAAGTCCTGTTTCTTATTCAAGGGACATATTCCCAACCATATCCTAGTAATCAGTAATTTTCAGATTTGTAAATGTTAAATTTGAGTAGGTAATGTAGATCACATTGTTAGAGAGAGGTAAGAGGTACACAGCAGTAAAAAACTAGCTAGATCTCCACACTGAACACATTCTCTAAGAAACCAACCCCAACCGCAGCAACAGATATTAGGTGCACTCTGAAACATATGATTCATTATCTCACTGATACAAGGGCATTGAGAATTCTCCTTGTAACTCTCCTTGTAACTTAGGTCCTCTCACTCTGGAGATCCAGTATAAGTAGCAACAGCCAAGTCTGGGGAGAAGACTTCAAATGAACATTGTTATTATTAATGTGTCAACCTGCAAGAAGGTACCAAAATTTTACTCTTATACAGCATATAGACTGTGTTTTTGAGCTTGCTGAGGAAAACCCCTCTACACACTTAGCAACAGTCAAAGCAGAATGTTTTTAAATGATTTCTTAAAACTTGTAATGGGTCTACTTGTTTGTAAGACAAATGCTTTTCTCTTTTCTATTTTATTTATAATTCTCTTGTCCTTTGTGTACAATGTGTTTTTGCTCACTCCCCAATTTAAAAAATATGTACATACTAGTAATTATTCAAGATAACATGTTCACAACTAAAAGAACTATGCGCCATAATGGACAAAATATGTAATTATATTACAACCGAAAACAAACTGACAGTTAACAATTAAGTGATAACACAAACATCCAGAAAACCTGAAAGATTACTTAATTCTATTAAATATAGAAAGTTGAAAATATTTTTACTTTTATGAAAAGCAAGTCAAAATTATGATCTTGGTAATGACTACCATCAGCAGACATTTTTCTTTGATCGTGCATAAAACTTAAAATTAAACATGCTAATTGTATTTAGTTATCTTGTATCAGTATCTCTCAACTAAAAAGTGTGTGCTGAATAGATGTAGTCTCTTCTATTGTATTACTACATCCCTTAGCTGGTCATTTCTAAGCCTTTACACTTGGTAGTTTTTTGAAGCATAAATATTCTACATCATAATAAATCTCCTTCTGGGTGCTAACTTTCCTCAGTAATTTTTTGTTTACTGACAAATGAATAGATTGTGTTGCACAAGACTCTCTCAATATCCTAATGGTGCAAACAACAATGCTAAAGACAAAGAACGTGCATTAGTTGTGAACACTTTAATCACTCTTACCCAATCCTTCTCAAAGCAGGTCAAGATGACAATGATTAAAATGCCAGCAGCCACCAGTGCCATCTCTTTCACCAGAACTCACATCAGACAGAGCTGCACCAATAGTAACCACAAGCGGAAAAGTTTAAGAAAAGGTCTAATGAAGACAAAGCATACAATATAATTGCTTCACTGTATTTTTACATCCAAAAATATCTTGATCTATGCAGACTACAGGCAGTCCCCGGGTTACGTACAAGATAGGGACTGTAAGTTTGTTCTTAAGTTGAATCTGTATGTAAGTCGGAACTGGCGTCCAGATTCAGCCACTGCTGAAACTGACCGCCAGTTCTGACTTACATACAGATTCAACTTAAGAACCTCAAGTCAGCTGCTGCTGAAACTGATCAGCAGCTGATTCCAGGAAGCCCGGGGCAGAGCAACTGTGCCTCGGGCTTCCTGTAGTCAGCGTTGGTCAGTTTCAGCAACGGCTGACTTGGGGACGTCTGGGGCACAGCAGCTGGGGTGCTGCTGGGTTGTTCCAGTAGCACCGCTCCTCGGCGCTACTGGACCAACCCAGCAGCACCCCAGCTGCTCTGCCCCAGGAGTCCTGATTCAGCCGCTGCTGAAACTGACCAGCAGCGGCTGAATCAGGACGCCTGGGGCAGAGCAGCTGGGGTGCTGCTGGGTTGGTCCAGTAGTGCCCAGAGCCGTGCTGCGGGACCAACCGGCAGCGCCCCAGCTGCTCTGCCCCAGGGTCCACAACAAAAGCCTGGTCTGCTGGGGGGGGCACACTAGCTGCGCCCTCCCCCCCCCCCCCCAGCAGACCAGGGACACAGGGAGCAAAGCAGCAGCAGGGGGTGCCTTGCCTCTGAGGCTTTGCTCTGGCACGGGACCGCTTTGCTCCTGGTGCCCCTGGTTTGCTGGAGACGGTCCCCAGCAGACCAGGGGCACCACTAGCAAACCCGCCAGGGCTGCAGCTTTGCTCCCGATGACCCTAGTCTGCTGGAGACGGTCCCCAGCAGACCAGGGGCACCGGGAGCAGCTTTTCTCGCCCCGGAGGTCGAGGTGGCTGACCGCTGCCTGTGAGCTCCGGGGCGAGAAAGCCCCGTTCGTAAGTGCGGATCCTGCCTGTACTAATGATATTTCTGTTCTGAGTTGCCTATACTATGTATTCTTTAAACAACGAAGCTCAGAAAAAATACAGATGCACTTACCAAATCTTCAACATTTTATTTTTCCTGTCAAAATGTAACATTAACTGACATCTACGGACTGCTTGAAATATTTAAGCTACCTTGACTAATATAATCACTAACAACACACCTAAGAAATCCCTTGTATATCACTTCAGATAAACAGTATAAAGAAGGTTTACTGTTTTCATAACTCTGCATGACAACAGGTTTGATTGCGAATTCATTTTGTTTTAAGAGACACTGACCTACAAACTTCTTCAGAAAAAAATGGCATTAAGATAATTCTATTTAACCAAAAAGAGGGTTAAGAGGGGAAAAACCAGGAAAGAAATAAAAAAAACTGATCTTAAAATTCATCTTAAATATACACACTCACACACACACACACACTATATATATATATATTTTTTTTCAGGTATCTCTATGCACTGTTAAACATTAGTGCACACTTGTTTTTAAATAGAGATAGTTGAAGAAATAAGATGACATGCAATAAAACAGAGGAGACACTCTTCCTATTATTTAAGATGACTCCAGATTATTGCTCCCCCGCGCTGCAGGTGCAGCTGCACTCAAAAATTTATGTCTACACTGCACCATTAAACCAAGTGACTGGCACTTGAATCTGGACACCTGGATTAGCCTAACCCAGTAAGTGTACCAGTGTTCCCTCTAACCTGCGCTGTAGCACAGCTCCACAGGTGATTAATTAGCCCCACCCCATCAGAGGCTCAGGGCTCCATGCAGGGAGCTGACTAATGAGCCCTGCTCAGTCAATCACTTGTGAAGCTTTGCTGCCAAATGCACCTTAAAGGGAACACTGGTGTGTACCACTAACATGTCCCATCTGCAAATCCCTATCCTTGTCACTGCTCCTCACCTTCTGCATTCACCTGTGAACATGCCCATAGTTCTTTCTGTTCAGACATCTAGGCACTCTGACTGTGAAGTGGGCAATTCCAGCCCAAATTAAAGTGGAGAATGGTTCTAACCCACACTCTCAACCAAGTAATCGAGACTGGTTTTAAAGTACCTCCAAACTCAGGCCAGGGAGTTGTTTTTTGAATATAGTGGGGAAGGGGAAGGAGGCGGCAAAGGAAAAAGAGATATTAAGATATTAATTCCAGATAAGGAACCCAGATTACACTGCCAGTCAGACACTACATATAGATATGTCTAATTGCAATTAAACATCCTCGGCTGACCCATGACAGAAGACTTGGGCTTGTAAGTCTCAGGCAGAGAGGGGCTGTAAAGCTGCAGTGTGGACATCTCAGCTCTGGGACCCTTCCCCCTCAGAGTTCCAGCTCAAGCATGGACATCTACACAGGAATTTAATAGCCATGCAGCCTAAGAACCACAAGTCCCAGTCATCCAACACAAGCCAGCTGTAGACATTTAGCTGTGATGTAGACAATCTAGGGTTTAGAAGAGGAACTATTCTTTTCCTAGACAACCAGATCATGAGGCAAAAGAGAAGATGAAAACCAGATTACTCTCAATTGAAAGAGCTATCCCCAAAAGTCAAAGTTACACTGCTCCAACCCTCCAGTTATTTTTTGTTATGACTGTGAGATACCATAAGTTAGGTATGTGATGCATTCCATCATTTAATGTAGCAATAAATTGCTAAATGCTTAGGTTAATTCATAATTTATAATTCCGCAAGAGCACACAAATCAAGTACTTGGGAATATCATGTCAAAGATCTCTCTGAGTGCCAGTAAATGCACTGCTATAGGCAGAGAAAAGCCAAAAGTGAAAAGTATAAATTGACCATGAATTTCCCCTAAAGCTGGATTTCAATACAAAAAAAGTCTTATGTATTTTAACTCTGGTTTGCTAAATAAAATAAAAAATTACACTTATCAAACCAAGGTATATACCATACCTACACTGTATGTCCTTAAACTGCATGAGCATTTGCCAAAGTACAACACAATATTTTCAAACTGTTGGTTGTCTTGGACTTTCCAAGAATGCCACTGCAGGATTTTGAACATGGTAACAGAAATTTATCTCATACAGATAAAATGTTTGTTATTTATAAAACGCAGTTATATTTGTTAATAGAGATGTGAGAAAATAACTCCATGGAAGTAAATACAATTGAATATACCATATTGGGTCCAATACAAAAAGAAAATTGGCAATAATAATTTACAGAACACAGATGATATGCTCACACTTTAAGGAGAATATACTAGAAAATTAACGGGATATACTGAAAAGCCATGGCCAATTACAATGAAGTATCCAAACCACAGTTGCCCAAGAATATTAATGGAGATTTTCACCTTGTTCCAATATCTGGAAGAGCACACTGACAAAACTACACACAAAATTAAGATTAGAGTTGCGTTTCTACCCTCACTCATACTAGAATGTTTGAGAGATTTCAGCACTGAAGTATCCTATTCCAGGCAGACAAGATTCTGAAGTTTCCAGAAGCCATTAAGAACAGTTTCCTCCTGACACATCATTAACAAAATTGTTTTGGTTTCACGAGTTCATTTCTACCCTTTTTCAAAATTATACCTATTCTAGCTCAGTTTTACACTTCACACTGCAATATTAACCTAGCACAGCTTCCAAGATTAAACTCTGCAATCCCTTGCCATCTAAGATATTCACTATTCTTTAAATTTTTATCGGATTTCAAAATCATGCATCATAGTAGGAAGAAATGGCAAAAAAAACCTCATATGAATCCACTGACATTATTCCTCTGTTTATTACAAATGGTTCAGAGAGGTAGCTGAGTTGATCTGTAACTGGGAAAACTGAAACAACAAATAGTCTTGCAGCACCTTAGAGACTAACAAAACACATAGATGGTATCATGAGCTTTCGTGGGCATAACCCACATTGTTTATGTTTTCCCTGCTACAGATGGGTTAGACCAGTAGTCTCCAACCTTTTTAAGCACAAGATCACTTTTTGAACTTAAGTGCAATCCAAGATCTACCTCAAATATAAATACCCTTGCCCCACCTTCCTCCTTCCTCTTCTCCGAGGCCCTGCCCCTGCTCACTCCATCCTCCCTATCTTGTCTTGGATTAAGGGATTTGAAGTGTGAGAGGGGCTCTGAGCTGAGTTTGGGGCAGGCTCTGGGATGGTTTTTGGATGCAGGGGTTCTCAGGGCTAGGGCAAGCGTTTGGGGTGCAGGAGTGGGTTCATGACTGAGGTAGGGTTTTGGGATGTGGGCTCCAGCTGGGCACTGCTTACTTCAGGTGGTTCCTGGGCAGTTGTGCAGTGGGGCTAAGGCAGGGTTACCCCTGCCCTGGCCATGGCCCCACTCCCTAAAGCAGCCAGCAAACTCCATCCCAAGTCCTGTTGTGCTCCCTGCCCTGCTTTGTGAAAATAGGATACAGAGTGGGAGGGGACACCCTGACATCAGCAGCCCTCCTCTCCCTCCCCTGCCCAGCAAGCAGGAGGCTCCCCAGGGGGAGGGACAGCTCCAAGGCAAAGGGCAGAAGATGCACAGCAGTAGGCGGGAGGGGCAGCCAAAGTGCTTGCCCTTGACAGCCTCTTGACCAAACCAGTCAGGATCACCTGTCAGAGGCTCAAAGATCTACCAGTAGATCCCGATCTACTGGTTGGTGACCACTGGGTTAGACACAATATTCATTACCTTCACAGCAGTTAAACAGCCCAATTTTCCTTTTAGCCAAGATTCTAGCATCTGTATGCTTCATAACTAGCAGTTTGGGTAATTCACTGCAAACTCTTTGCCAAGGGTGGCTATTGCATGCCTTGTGGACTCACCTTAACCACAGTATTCTACAAGATGACACTAAGATAGTTTTTACTATACTTAAAAACAAAAACAAGTCTCTCCTCCTTCCCCCTCCCACCCAGGCTACAGAGTCCAGCAAACACTGTTCCATTTTCACTACCTGCTGGATTTAGCTGGTTCAACACAGAGCAGTGTATGCAGGAAATATACACACTGATTATGCCTTCAGTGAGTCATTTCATGCAAGAGTGCCAGCTGGGTCAAAATTTGGGAATCCTTGCTCTTAAGATGCAAACCTTAATTCATTTTTATAACATGTGATAAATGGGTTCCTCAAGATGGACTCAAAGGCTTTGATTTGAATGGAAGCTGCTAGATGCAGTGAAAGTTACTAGGTTCCTAAATAAGTGATCTTAAGCACTTTTTTGTAAAAATCCTAAGCAATATAAATTAGGGATGTCATCGTGTATCTTATTGGTTAATGTTCTGACTACATGCATTCTTCCCCCCCTTCCCGCCCCTGTATAAAAGGCAGTAGGTGGGAGGAGGAAGCAGGAGCTCGTGCTGGGGGGAGTCAGCTTAAAAGATGGCTCCCCCAAGGACTGGCTCTGCAGTGCCACCTCCTCCCACCCCCACTGATGCTGCCTCCATTAAAGGCCACTGATGCTGCCTCCATTAAAGGCAGCAGCTGGGGCGGCGGGGATGGGAGTGGAGAGGGAGTGGAGAGCCTGGGTCAGCTGTGAGCAGAGGTTGCTTTGCAGCAGCAATGCCTATCCACAAGGGGTCTGAGCTCCCCACTGAAATAGGCTGCTCCACATCCCATGGAGCAGTCTCTGTCCACGGTGAGCCTGGACCTACTTTGCAGCGGCAGCCCCTTCTCCAGGAGGTCCCAGCTCCCCACAGACAGAGGCTGTTCCCTATCCCGTGGAGAAGCCTCTGTCTGTAGGAAGCTCAGACCCTCGCCCCCTCCCCCACAGACAGGAGCTGCTGCCACCCAGCACTGCTATCTCTGTATCAGCACCCCATGCTTCTGCCTCTGATTTTTAAACTGGCTCCCCTCATGGACCAACTTCCCCTGCCACTCTGTGCTGCTGCCTCTGACACAGAAGCAGGAGGCTCCCTGGGAGTGAAGGCTCCCTGGGAATGGAGGCGAGTGCTCACTGGCTGCCAGCCCTGTCCCCGAAGACTACTGAATACTCGTGTAACCACAAAGATGTCACACAATTACACACCTATTCAATTACCCAATATCCCTAATGTAAATAATTTGTGATACGCAATCTGTTATAAAAATATTCCTATCCATTTTAAAATATATTTCTGTATTTAAAATTTATTACTGGATGTAAAAACATCAAATCTTACATGTGACTTGGCCGCCAAAAAGTAATATGGAGTTGCATCTGGAATTCTTAATAAAAATCTTTAAATAGCTACGCTACCATTAAAAGTATATGAATTTTAAACAATAAAAAGTTAAGGAATCTCTTCTATAACTGAAACAATAGCATGGCTAGATAGTTTAACTGATATTTTAAGTGTTACAAATTAAAGAACTTAAAAAACCCACAAAACAGAACAGGATTAAGCATTAGGGATTTAAATATGCAGGGAAAAAGTTAACCGGTTAGATGATTTAATTGAAAGAGTTTAACTAGTTAACTTCAGTTAACTGGGTAGGGTTCAGCTAGCCCACTGTGCAGGGAAGGCACCTCCAACCCAGCCTCCGCCATCCCCAGGGGGGCTCCTACATCCCAGCAGGCTTAGGGTCCCGCTGCGTCAGCGGATGGGGGGGGGGGGGGAATCCTACAGGCAACAGGGTTCCTGCCAGTTGGGCTGCAGCAGGTGGAGGGCTGCCCCCTTCTCACCCTGCTGGTTAACTGGTAAGCATACCAGTAAAGCAATTCTTACCAGTTAACTAGCACCCAGGTTCAATTCAGGTAAGTAACAGGAACAAGGTGGTATTGTAGGTATGTTTAGTAGTAATGAAATAGTGTAGTCCATTAACCAATTAGCAAAAGCTACATACATTTCCCCCTTCCCTTTGCCAGTAATTTTTTGATCATGCTGGCCAGCAGCCCAGCTCACACTGGGTCAGGGTACAGGGACCTACCCCCACTGCAGCTCTGCATTACAAGTGGATTAGGAGCCGGGGGAGGGGGTAAGCAGTACAGCTCAGTTCCAGCTCACACTGGGTCTGCGAGCTCAGATCCTTCCCCCAGAAAGGGTTTGCTGCCACCCCGTGCTACTGCCTCTATATCAGAGGCAGTAGCAAGGGGCAACAGGCAGCTGATCCACAAGGGGAGCTGTTTTTTAAATTGGCTCCCCTCACAGACCAGCTCCTGCCTGGCAACCAGCAGCGCAGATAGCAGGGGACTTCTCGCAAGTGGGAATGGAGCGCATTGGCTGCCAGCCCCAGCTCCGGGGACTATAGAATAGTGAAGTAACCGATAAGTATTCATGAGCTTAATGGACTATTCAATTAAATAATTGATATTTAATATCCTTACTGTTTAAAACAGTAGGGTTTTTTTTTTTTTAAAAGGACTCAAGTTAAATTTAAAATGGAGATACAGATCCCCTTCAAAAATCTTAGACAATCTGTGGACCCATGGACCTTGGAACACAGGCTGAAAACCACTAGTCAGAAGCATTTTCATGTCAATATCTGAAGGAAATTGAATTAGCACATATTTAGAAGTTTGTTTCAAGATATGCCCTGTTAAACTCTCTATTTGTTGGATAATTCTTTAACAAACACATTACCGTTTCTTTATCTGTCAGATTTCTATCTTAGGGGGTTTATACTGCTGCCTATCACTATCGTATCAGACTGCCTTCCACACAAAAATCAATAGCAATAGCAAAGTCTCTAGTGAGCTTTCAGTACCTAGTTGTCACATAAACCTGTTTATACTGTTCTCTTCTGGCTCTAATGAAACAGTGTTTTCCTACTTCCAGTTTATACAATTTATATGAAATGGAAGACATTCTTTGTAGCTATTTCTGACTGTGCTCCTTTTTACACTCTACTTGTAAAAAGTGTTCTCTCTCAAACTAAATGCTATTATACAACTGTAACAACAAAAAGGAAAGTGCACCAAACTTATTCCTGATTCTTTACCGACTATGAATTTTATCTGAATACGCACTTGATAACTAGCCATTCAGTAGAATTATTTGTAATTTGTGAGGAAAACAAGCACAGGTTGAACCTCTCTAGTCTGGAAACATCTGTCATCTGGAATGATTTTAGCTAGCCAAGTGTTTACTTTTCATGGGTGTGGCCAAGTATCCCACAGTTCCATAAAGTTTTACAAGGCACCAGTCCTAGCTCTCAGTGTTCTATGCTGTCGTTTAGCTCTACTTTACCCCTAAATGTCCTCTAACAGTACAGTAAGCAGTGGAAGTGTTGGTAATGCTGTTTTTCCCCATGGTCCAGAAAACTCCCTCATTCAAAATTGGTCACGTCTGAAGGGTTTCAAGACTACAGAGTTTCAACCTATATTTCCCATTTCATATATTAATTGTATGAACTGAAAAAAAGGAAGAGCACTAATTAATTAGAAGGCTGTTTTAAAACCTCCATGTGAAAAGTAGTTGCAGAAACTTAAAGAAATGGCATCATGTGCCGTTTGGACAGCATTAGGAAAACTTCTTTGCCAAAGAATGATCTACAAATTCAGACTTACAGCCCATATCTTGAAAGAAACTCAGTTACTTTTTATATAAATTAGTCATTCTATTTCATTCTAACACTTAAGTGAAAAACTCCTTGTTAATGGTTCCAAAAAAATATTCATATTTATATTACAACAGAGTTAGGAACACTCCTGCAAAATAATCAGGTGCAAACAACAGAACTGTCACCTACTAATAGAGTACACAATAGATTTTAGTGCTAGTTTCATACTGCTTACGCATTTACCGTTGTTGGTTACTAATATTTTTACAGACCTTTCCATCCACAAAGCTACAAATATGAGTATTATCTCAGTATTACATATGGGAAACTGAGGTACAAATTGGTTAAGTGACTTACAACAGACCAGGCATCCAGTCAGCAGAAGGACCAAGAACGGAACTCAG
Organism: Pelodiscus sinensis; assembly: GCF_052426305.1. NCBI lineage: Eukaryota > Metazoa > Chordata > Testudines > Trionychidae > Pelodiscus > Pelodiscus sinensis. The sequence continues at coordinate 66,278,364 of NC_143052.1, read as the reverse complement.
GTTTTCTTACTCCTGTTCCCATGTTCTGGACTACTGCTCCAGCAATCATAACATGCAAAGTAATATTTTCCATTTCACTACCCAAGAGAGTACAAGTGTTTAATACTAGTTGTATTAGTAAACAAACTATAGCTTTTTACAAATAACTCATTCAACAAACTGTTTGTGTTATCTGCTTCAAGAGCTCTAATAAACCTGAGCAGAATTCTTTAAAAAGGTCTCAAGCACAACTAATGTTCTAACCCAATTTTCTGAAGCTACTACATACAGCAAATACCCGAAATTTAGGGTGCATTACGAGGAGAGAAAAAAAAACAAATAGAAAGAATATGAAAGAAAGACTTTAATGAATTTCAGATTAGTTACTCTGAGCAAATAAAACAAAAAAAGGGAAGCAAATTAAAAGATCACAACACTTAATTATTTTAAAGGCTTTTCAAATAGCTTAGTTCCAAATTTTAATCTATAAACAATCTAGTGAGGAATGCCCTATGGATTTTGATATTTAAGTCTCCCAATCTGTGACATTGTTGTTCACACCCAGATGACAGAAGAGATGAAGTTTAAGTAAAAAAATCATATTTTCAAAGTACTATTGATAACTAATGGGGGAAAGAGTGAACTATTAATAGACAAAGAAGGGGACAGAGGGAAACATTTACAAAATGGAAAACAAAAACTGCTAGGTTCTTTGGGGCAGAGATCATGTTGATGTTGTTTATACAGTGCCAAGTATTGAGATCTTGAGCCATGACTTTAGGTGTTTGTTACTGGTATTATGGTAGCACCTATTTGCTAAATCTGCAATACCTTCTACAAACTTGAAAACAGAGAGGCAAAAAAACTAAGAAAAAAAATGGTTTGCTTTTACTTATGCAGCTGTATATTCTTATTTATTTTAAGATTTCCAGGGTAGGCATTAACTGTATTTTTGTGTATTATAAATGAAGCAGCGTCAGTACTAAAAACTTAAAAAATTGTATAAGTGGGCTAATTTTACTAAAACTAGCGTATCTGTTAAAGAAATACCTAAAAATATTAGCTAGAAATTAAATTAATTCAAACATGACAAAATGTATTAGGATAGCAAAGGATAGCAAAGAATTTTTTTTAAAAATATAAGTCATTAATATACTCTACAGCAATATTAGTCTAAAGTGATGTTAACCACACATTCAATAAGTGACGTGTATTTCGTGTTTGTACATAGCTACAAGCAGTGTAACAGTCTTCAAGCTACTGCCTGATATGTCACCAGTTCTCTCTTTCTATTTAAGCTGAGACACGTGTCAATTAAATTTTTTCATATGAGACACAGAAGACAGGTCTAATATAGCAGCTTTGGCTGGTACAATAATGTCAGCTAGAGGATGTGATTTTAAGGCATTTCTGTATCAGCTCAAGCCTTATTTTAGATGCAGCAAAAGATGTGCCTTTTCTAGTATAGCTGACTTTTTTTTTCCAGGGAACCAGTATAACCCACCCCAGCAAAAACAATCTTTTGCCAGCATAAGCAGCATCTACACAAGGAGGATATACAGACAAACTTTTCTAGGGTAAATTAAGTGTTATAAGCACTTCTGTCTTTTTTTTTTTCCCCAGAGGATGCCACCTAGCCTTTTATCTGCCTAGCCCTAAAACCTGGGAACCTGGACATGCCTATGATGCATTTTAGGATCCTTCTTTACAGCAACAATTATTGTTCCCTTAAATTCAAAAGATATTGTATGTTGAATTTTACATCTAAGGTGTACAAACAAAACAGTACTTTTATTTCTGCAATACTGAATCTCAAAAATAGTTTACACACAAAATTAATTGCAACTATTAGTTCAACATAGACATGGCTCTTTAGATGTCAACTCTCTCTCGTATATACACACCCACAAAACAGTAAAGGGTTATTAGCATGTTTAAAATTGTCCATGAAATGATTTTTGCATTTTTTTTAATGCAGATCTTTTACTGTTGTAATAAAGCTCAATGATACCAATTTTGATATACCTAGACAATACATTTAAATTTTAGGAAAGTCATCAGTACTTAGATTCCAATCCTGCAAATACTTACGCAACTTCACACTTATACAAGGCAAATGATAGAAATGTAGCTGTGTTAGTCTGGTGTAGCTGAAACAAAAAACAGGACTATGTAGCACATTAAAGACTAACAAGATGGTTTATTAGCTGATGAGCTTTCGTGGGTCAGACCCACTTCCTCAGAGGCTATCTGCATGCTTAAAGTAAAGCACAAGCATAAGTGTTTGTACACTCAGAGCCATCACTGACAGACCAATACAGTACTCTTTATTTCAGTAATAGTCTTAAATATAGTACAAAAGAACATTTTGATCTCTACCCAGGAAACTGGAAACAAAACAAGCAAGTCTGAGTCTGGATATAGTATATTTGAAACATCAGAAGAGTTTTCTACTACCAATGCATCTGTAAAATTTCATGGATGATTTTACCATATTTCTAGCATGATTTTAAAAAATATATTAAGACTGCAACATAAGCTAATGAAACTCAAAGGATTCAAGTGTAACTTTAGAATTTCTTGATTTTTGTCAATACATATCAAGCTATATGTTTTATGTATTATGAAAATGATTGACTAACCCTGTGGATCTTACAATATCTGCTTGTTTGTTTCCCTCTTCTCCCCAATGAAATTCAGTTCTGTTTAGACTAGTACATACATAGTACACTATTTGTATATGGGTTTAGGCTTTCTCTGATTAGACTAACATCTAGAAATATGCACAAATATGACAAGTAGTTTACCAACAATTAAAGAAAAACTACCGTATATTGTTTAATAGGAACTCAGACCTGCACAAAAGTAACAGGTTGTATTATAGATTTCTTTAAACACCACTTTAAACACAAGGATTCTGCAGTACTTAAGGCCAAATTCTGGACTCGAATACTCGTGCACAATTCCTGTATATTTCACTGAGATTTGTTTGTGCATTTCTGAAAGAAAAATCTGACAAATCAGTATTAGGCTTAATATTTTAGCTCAAATCAGAATGTCTGATGCAGATTATTTTCATTTTGCCTTTGACAGTGCAAGTATCAGTCACTAAGCTAATAACAGGTACTCACCTCATCTACTCTTAAGACTGGTGAGTTGAAAAAAGTTGTTTACAAATTCTACAAGTTGAGTGAAAAGTATTTTCAAATACAAAAATAACTATGGAAGCTATGACTATTATAACACAATGAACTCTGACACACAAGAGTATCCTGCACCCAAACTGTGCAAACCTGAAGCCTAAAAATGCAAGTTTCTAGTTTCAGATCTAATACCAAGTACCTGGTTACAGGGCATACTTAACAAGCTGGAGACAAAAGCCACGATTTTCAAAAGTCAAGAAAGATTTCTGGGACCTCAATTTTGTAGAGTCAACTGAAGATACCTTAATACTTGTTCGCTTTATAAAATAAAGCCTCTCAAGTTGGACAATTCAGAAAATAAAGCATCCAAAAATCATTAGTCCCTTTTCAAATTATTAGCCAAAGGCATTAGACAAATATCAGAAAGAAAAGATAATGAAACACCACAGATAAGCAAAAAGGCAACAACTCATTTTATCACCCCAATATCTATTAATACTTAATGTTCACAACTTCCCGCAAAAAAAATGCCATCTTCTAGTGAATGGTATTCCAGTTTTTGTTATAAACTATAAAGGTACTTAAATTCCTTCATAATACCAAAAGGATCTAGTCCCTGGAAATCTGGAAGTTGACCATGTGTCAGCTGGAACTCTCCCCCAAAACAGTTATAATGTTATAAAACACTGCAGTCCTCAAGACCTGGATCACACAAGCTTTGATCAACAATAGAAAAAAAAATTAAAGGATATTAGTGCATATGTTAGTCCACAAAAAGGAATCTTTGCAATGAAAACCTAAATTATATTTGATTGTTCTGCTCTACATGTGTCTCAATAGTTTGAACTACATCCATATTTCCAGAAACCTAATGAGGTCTACAGACTGATGTAACAGAAAGTTTGATAAAGTTTAAGCTCTCCTATTACTTATTTAAGCCCAACAGCCAATCACTTCCACCAGGTGTTACTCATATTGGCCTGCACAACAGTATTTCCTTCCTTCATGGACTTAATTCATCCAAGAATCAAATGGAATCATTTTATGTAAGAAATGAAAAGCTAACATAACACTAAAGTTTTGATAATAAGTTGTTCAAACAAAATGTGTTTTTTCCAAAAGTAAACACTGCTGATCCACAATGACGTAATTATGTTGAGATCTGACAGAGTACTACAAAATATTTAAGTTAAAGTCATCTGTAACTTGAATTATAATAAAAGTTTAAGTAACAGGTGCATGTTCTTTGGCTTGCAAATTTCAGGACGATGTACAAGCTACATTTGTAAACAAGAATTCATTCTCCCCTACGACATCTGAATTTTCCCCATTAGTGCTGGTTCACAGTGAAAGCTGCTTTGAAACAGAAACACCACACACACAGGAAGACAAGACATCTTCTGACACAGACAGAGGCAGCACTCAGAGGAAGTGGTTCAGCGTGCTTCAAGTTTGTTTAACAAACATTTCTGAGGAAGAATCACAACCTGTTCCAACGTCATCTCAGCCTCCCTCAAAAAGGCCGGGGAAGAATACACCAGAAATAATTAACCCTATTTCACAGCCCTCTCTCATCTACAGGGCTCACATAACAGGCCGCAAGTCCACACTGGTAAACTGCAAAACCCCAGCATCGCCTATAAGGAAAAACCAGTAGCAGTAGAGACAGTGGGTGGCAGATTTCGCTTCACTGGTTTCTTAACCCGAAGCCACAAGACACGGGAGGGAGGACATTAGCACCAACTTCTCCTCAGACGCCTAAAGAAGTCGAACGTGCGATGGGGCGGGAGGGTGTCAAGAACCACAACTAGGCCAAGGGCTAGGGGGACGGGTCAGATGAGCAAGACACTAGGGCACAGGCGGGAGCGGGAAGGAGGCGAGTCAAGGGGCGGACATCGCGGGTGGCAGCCGCCAGGGCAAGGGGCAGCAGGAAGGGAAGCCGCGGCTGTGTGAGAAGCCACAGACGCTCGCAGAGGATGAGGAGGCCCTAGGGTGCGGGCCCCAGGCTCTGCCGCCTCCCGCAGCGCTGGCCTTTCCCTCCCCGCAGAGCGGGGCCCGGGTGCCGCCGCCGCCGCCGGGCCGGGGATGGCGGAAGCGGCGGGTCCGCTGCCTGGGCTGGGCCTAAGGGCTCCGCTCCCGACTCAGACGTCGCGCGTCCCCCCCTCTCTCTCTCCCTCGGAGACAAAAGCAAACGGAAACCCGGCTGGCTGCGGCCGGGCCCAGTGACCGCGGAGCCGGGCCCGGACCGCCGGGGGCCCCACCCCCAGCGCCTGCGGGCCCCGTTGGGAGGCAGCGGGCAGAGCGCGCCGCGGGGAGGGGGGCAGAAAATAATGGGGGCCGAACTCACCGCATGAATTTTCTTGTCCCGCGGATCCAAGATGGCTGAGTATCCAGCACGGAGGATGCTGGGGGAGCGACCTTTACCCTCTGACCCGCCCGCCGCCGCCGTGACCCCGCCGCCGCCCGGCCTGGCAACCGGAACCAGGGCGAGACGCGAGCTGCCTGCGCGCCCAGGCCCGGCCCGCGGCTCCCTCCGCCCCCACGGGAGGCTGGGCCCCACTGCCGCCTGGCTCCTGCTGGGCCTCGCTCTCCCCGCGCTTAACCCGGGTGGGAAGCCAGGGCGCTGCTGCCGCAGGGAGCCGGGCCTGCCACGGCCGGGACGGGGGCGGCCTCCCCCGTGGGAGGGGAGCGGGAGCCCTGCCACACGCTCCCGCCCGAGAGAGCGGGGACCCAATTAGTGCTGCGGTCCCCCAGCGCGCGGGCGGCAGCAGCTCGGTCACACTCACTGCACGGCAGGGGGGTGAGTCCCGGGTCCCATCCTGCCCACGTGGGGCTCCGTTACACGCCCGCTCCGGGGCACGGAAAAGGGGCTGTTGGGGCCTGGACCCTTCCACTCCCGTGGGAGGTGGAGACAGCAGTTCCCATCACGCACCCACAGGAGACAACGGGGGCAAGAGGGGTAGCACGGCAGCAGCTCCGTGGGCTGCTTGCTGTGTGCTGGAAAATTGGTCCTGGCTACATCACTCAAAGGTGTGGAAAATCCAGACCCTGGTGACAATTAAGTTGATCTGAGTCCGTGTGTAGACAGTGCTAAGGGGTGGATGAATTTTTCTGTTCACTTAGCTACGGCATCTCAGGGGTAGCTTATTTATGCCAATGAGAGAACCCCTTGATCAGCATATCTACATTGAGGGCATGTCTCTGCTAGAGAATTGAAGTTGACTTAACTTACCGCAGCATCCAGCCACAATAGAAATTACATCACTTGTGCATGTCTCTACTTTGCTCCATGTGTTGGCAGTGCATATCCTAACCAGGTGCACTTGTACAGGTTGTACTGTCACTGTGGGGCATTGTAGGATAGATGCTGAAAGCCCGTAACAGTCAATGTAAACAACACAGTGTGTGCACCTACATTGCTTTGATCTAACTAAATCCACATTGATGCTGCTCCTCACATCAGAGGTGGAGTTATGCCTGCATTGCAGGGCAGTTATGTTGGTGGGAGTGAAACTTTAGTGTGCAATTAAGAAAATTGATGTATCTGCCATAGTAACTTTGTAGTGCAGACCAGGTCTCTTAATACTACAACCCTGCAGAGGAACTACTGTATAGATGACCCCTGGAACAACCACACCCTAGGAGAGAATAGGTGGGAGCAGGAGAACAGAAGTTCTTGGGTTACATCTACATAGGAATAAAAAGATATATGGCTGGCCTAGATCAGCTGGTTTGGGCTTGTCATGCTCAGGTTGTGGGACTAAAAATTACTGTGTAGAAGTTTGAGTTTGTGCTCCAGCCAGAGCTCTAGGACCCTCTAAGGGTGAAGAGTCAAAGAACTTGGGTTCCAGATCAAGCATCCTGAGAGACAGAGTAAGCTGACTTGGACAAGCCACAGGTATTTATGACAGTTTAGGCGTAGTCTACACTAGCTCTGTAGGAGTTGCTGGTCGGAAGGAGGGCAGCAACTCTGTTAAATACACTTAATAGGAAAGAATGAAGGTGGATGGAGCAGGAAGTCTGACAATGCAGAGACTTAGGCTACGGTCTATACTACAAGGCTTTTCCGCTAGAGGAAATGCAAATGGAGCACTCATTTGCATATGTTGCACTTGTTTTTGCACAAAAAGGAGCCATCTACATAGCTCTTTTTTGCACAAAAGGGATCCGAAGAGGAAGAGGAAATTTGAGTGTGACATGAGCGCTCATTTGCGTATCTTGCTCATATTTGCATTTCCTCTTGCAGAAAAGCCTTGCAGTATAGACATAACTCCAATCAGATATGATTGGGGCTGTAGCAAAAAAAAAAAAAAAAAAAGTGAAATATGAATGCTACATATTTGAACAAAGTCAGTGAATCCAAAAATTAAAGTTCTCTCAAAAACATAACATCTATTTTACACTAGCTGGAGTTACCCGATGTTGCTTGGGGTGGGCAGTGGGGTCCTGCCGGGGGTGCCCCGTGTGAGGGACAGGAGGGAGTGAGCATGGAACCTACAGTGGGCTGGACAGCCCAGCTCGCGCCTAGGGCTACAAGGGCCACGGGGCAACAACCCCACCGTCCACACTGAAACTTTCGCACCGCTACCTGCTGCACCATGGGGCCGCTCCAGGGGCTCCCCTCTTCCGTGGGCCTCGATGAGCAGGTGCCGGGCTCCCTGCCACACGACCAGGAAGCTGCGCCGGACTCTGGGCTGCTCCCAGCACCGCTGCCGCCTCCCTGCTGGGCTTGCCCCACTGTGCCCGCAACCGCCCCTAGCGGCGGCCGCAAGCTCCAGCCCACAGCTTGGCAACCCTCAGCCGCTGCCGGAGGGGTGGGTCCCGGGCCAAGTGACATCATGGGTGGGAGGAAGAAGGGGGCTCCCCCACCCTAGATGCACCTGTTCAGTGGAATGGCCTGGTACAGGCGAGTGGAGCAGCTGCTGCTCAGAGTGCCTCCCCTCCCGCCTCCACCACCAGCCTTAGTGAGTGACTGTCCCCGCAGCTTCCCCCGGGAAGTTGCTTCTCCCCGCACTGCCAAAAGTACCTTAAAACCTTCTCCTGGAGGAAAGGTTACCCCATGCAAAGTTTGGGGTAGCTCTTATAGCGCCCAAGTTATAGCGCACAAACATTCTCCTTTGTATATTAGGTATAGTGTGTATTTAGTAGCCTAACCAGTAATCACAAATATGTATGCACAATGTGGGCAAGTTATGTTAATTCAGAAACCTTAACTGCTGTATTCCCTTGCGTTGAGTGTTTAATTGTAGAACATTAACATTGCATACACATAGCTTTTGTGTATTTGACTGTCTTGTTTGTTTTCCTAAAGAAAAGGAAAGTTGTTAGCATTTTAATGGTTTGTAATAAGCTCTGAAGTGGATAAATAGTCCACAATTTACTGTGATGAATGGGGAGAGTTCATGCTTTTGCTTCTGTTGTTTATTGGTTGAGCACATTTTTCTGCAAGGATGAGGCCTGTTTTGCACCCAAACTGTGCCTTTTTATTGAGCTGGTATTTCAAACCAACTAAGTTAGGGTATGCCTACACTACAGCGCTAATTCGAACAAACTTAGTTCGAATTAGTTAATTCGAACTAAGCTAATTCGAACTAACGCATCCAGACTAAAAAACTAGTGCGAATTAGCGTTTTGCTAATTCGAACTAGCATGTCCACATTAAGTGGACCCTGAACCGGGATTAAGGATGGCCGGAAGCAGTGCCGGCAGCGCATCAGATGAGGACTTAGAGCGTGGAGCTGCTGCCTCAGGCTAGCCGAGAGCTGTGCTTAAAGAGACCCGACCCCCACCTCGGACAGACAGTTCTCAGGGGTGCCCCGCTTGCAAAGCAGTCCTGGCTTGGAGTGCCCTGAGTGTCCACACTCAGCACATCACAGCACTCGGCCATCAGACCGGCTGCACTTGCCGCAGACTGCCATCTGGGGAGAGGGGGCAATTGGGGGGCTGCAGGAGAGCTTCCACCCCCAGAAGCCCGCAGAGCCAGCCCAGTCCTCCCCATCGGGGGCTCGTACCCCATTCCTCCCTCACCTCCTTCCACTTACCCTTCCCTAGCCCCCCTTCCTGATGTACAAAATAAAGAAAATGTGTGGTCAAAAATAGAATCTCTCTTTATTGAACAAAACTCAGGGAGATGGGAAAAGGAGGTGGGAGAGGCGAAGAGAGAAGGTGGGAGAGGGGAGGGCAACTAAAATGATCAGAGGTTTGGAACAGGTCCCATATGAAGAGAGGAGACTGAGAGGGGGATAGGATAGAGGTCTATAAAAGCATGAGTGGGGTGGAGAGGGTGCATAAAGAAAAGTTCTTCATTAGTTCCCATAACAGAAGGACTAGAGGACACCAAATGAAAGGAATGGGTAGCAGGCTTCAAACTAGTAACAGAAAGTTCTTCACAAAGCAAAGAGTCAATCTGTGGAACTCCTTGCTGCAGGAGGCTGTGAAGGCTAGAACTAGAACAGAGTTTAAAGAGAAGTAAGATCAAGTCATGGAGGTTGGGTCCATGGAGTGGTATTAGCCAGGGGGTAGGAGTGGTGTCCCTGCCCGAAGTTTGTGGAAGGCTGGAGATAGATGGCACGAGACAAATGGCTTGGTCACTGTCTTCGGTCCATCCCCTCTAGGGTCCCTAGGGTTGGCCGCTGTCGGCAGACAGGCTACTGGGCTAGATGGACCTTTGGTATGACCCAGTACGGCCATTGTAAGCTCAGGGTCGGGGGTCTCAGTGGACCACCTTGATTTTCATGCACACCTGCTCCTGGGTGGCCAGGCTGGCAGCTCTCCTGCCCTAGACAGCCACTTTCCTGTGCCTAGTGTGGAGGTCGTGGACGAGGTCCATGATGTCCGCACTAGACCAGGCGGGTGCCCGCCTCTTGCGGTCCCGGGCAAGCTCCCGGGAGCCGCCAGCCTGGTCCCGGGAAGAGAGGGAGGGCTGGGGGGCATCGGGTGGCTGGCTCGAGCCGTGCCAGGTGCAGGGTCTGCTAGCTGGGTGCTGGCAGGCTTGCACCTGGCACGGGCACCGTAGCCAGCCCGTGCCCCTTTAAGGGATCCGGGGCCGGGAGGGGGGCAATAGAGTTTCCCTGGTGTTGGCCAGAGTGGCCACCAGGGAAAGCTGGGGAGGGCTAGCCTCCCACTAGTTCGAATTAAGGGGCTACACAGCCCTTCGTTCGAACTAGTAAGTTCGAACTAGGTTTAGTCCTCGTACAATGAGGTTTACCTAGTTCGAACTAAGCGCTCCGCTAGTTTGAATTAAGTTCGAACTAGCGGAGCGCTAGTGTAGCGCCTATCAAAGTTAATTCGAACTAACGTCTGTTAGTTCGAATTAATTTTGTAGTGTAGACATACCCTTAAATTGCTGCAAAACCCTGTGTGGACTCTAACTTCAATTTAAACCTGGCATATAGCAGTTCAGTTTGCAGCTGTTAGGCTATGTCACCTTGCACTAATTAGGCTAAAAGTGTGTTTGCAAACCTATTTTAGTTAGACTGGTATACGTTTGTATTTAAACACTCTTCTTTCGCTTCCTTTGGCTCCTCTTGGGTGTAAATAGCAAACAAGCCGATGGGAACCCTGAGGTTCCATTACTATGGAGCCTTTAGTTAAACAAATTGGAGCAGTCTGTTAGCAGCTCTCTCAAAGTGGGTCCCGCGCACTGACTTATACCAGAGGGTGAAGCGCCGATGTTGTCGTAAGTAGCATCTTCACTAAACCCTTAAGTCGACATATGCGTTACATAAAATTTATAATGCATGTGTCCACATTACCAAGCTCTTTCCATCAACCTACAGGGCTTGTAAAATTGACTCTTGTACTCACCTTGGTGAGAGGCATAGCACTAGAGTCAACTTTCCTGGGTTGACTTAGGGGTAGTATAGACACAGTGTTGTATAATTTGGGATTGGACTCCACAAGTCATCCCAAAGTGCTCCACGGTGATCGCACTAGACAGCACTTTCAGCTCCACTGCACTTCAGCCAGGCATGCAGTAAAAAGCCCTAGATTCTTGCACCAGTCATTGCTTTCTGGCTGTTACCCTCAGGACACTGACAAATTGGAAGTTTCGTAAGTGCTAACCTCAAGTAATTTGCCAGTGTTTGTTGATTCCCACCAAAAAAAGTGTCCTCGTATTTGCCCTGTTTTTGCTTGGTTGGAAAGGATCATCTCAAACCACAGCTAGCATATTCAGGACTGGAATGATGCCACTGAGTATGTGAATACTGTCCCTCTCCACCCCAAACCCAGTGCTGCTACTTTACAAGAGCAAACACGTTAACAAACACCCAATCACTGTAGTTTGAAGCCATTAATCACAGATGTTTGAAAAGCAATAGCAAAAGACCCCTCATTCATGCTTAAATTCGACACTTTATGCCTAAGTTTAAACAAAGACATTAATTATCTTACCCATTACAAAGATAGCTTCCCCAATTATCACCACTAATTTCATTAGCTCACAGACATTTACCTTCCCCCCTCCCCATCACCCTTCTGTTCTGAAATTTGATTTGTCCTTTTCCTATGTGTTCATTTTTAAAAATTGTATCCTTTGGTATATATGGTTGTGACAATTTTCTTCCACTATTTGATCTGAGGAAGTGGGTCTGGCCCACGAAAGCTCATCACCTAATAAACCATCTTGTTAGTCTTTAACGTGCTACATAGTCCTGTTTTTTGCTCCAACAATGTATTCACTGATGTGAAGTGTTTCATTCACTGCAAGAGTTAACCGTGAGTTTTCAACAATGTATGTTCTGTAAGGCTAACCTTGTAGGGTTGTTTTTTTTTCCTTGCAGCTGGAACCTTGTTTGTGGGCACGTCCTCCACCTCCACAACAGTACAAAGGCTGTACCTGACTAGAAGGAAAAAAGAAAGCAGAATAGGGAAGACATGTTCTGTGATCTGAGGCATTCCTCTGAGACTGACTGGGCCAAGATCAATGCATGGAGGCTTACTCTGTTGGAGAGCATACACACTGACCAAGGGGAAAGGAGAGCATGCAGGGAACAAGTGTATAACACGCAGGCTATACGGGAGTAAACAGACATGTTGAGGCATCCGGTTGAGTTACAGGAAAGGCAGCTAGACCTTAGGACACGTCTACACTAGGAAATTTTGAAATAACTTATTTTGAAATAATAACTCCCAAAATAACTATTTTGAAATAGCATGTCCACACTACAGGAAAGCCTTGAAATTAGTCTGAGGTAGGCTCCCTTAATGTGGATGCACTACATCAACTTAAAGCCCCAGGAAGCACTGGGCATAATCACTTTGAATGACTGGGGAGTAGTTATTTCAAATTAGCAGCAGTGGAGTGTCCACACTATCGCTATTTTTAAATAAGCGTTATTACTCATGGAAAGAAGGAGAAATAACCAGCCTCTTATTTCAAAAGAACAGGCTTGGCACTGTGGATGCTCCGCTTATTTCAAAATTACTCTCTAATGTAGACCCAGGCTTACTGCACCCATTAATGAACCAGTTGCTCTCCTCACAAAGATCCACAGCCTCCTCTCCCATTGGTCCTAGAATCCAGGTGGGAGTGGGCAAGGGAAGTGGGAGATACTCCAGTATCCCTTGTACTCAACTCCAGGGGATGGTTGAAAAAGCATGTTGCATCACATTAACGCCTCATCCCAAAGCAGTGCAGACCAATGGTAACAGTCTAAAACACAGCCCTAGGTTCCAGGGCAGTGTATCCTAATGGTTAGAGTCAATAGCTCAGCCCTCAGTTCTGGGCAGCATAGTCCAATGGCTAAAGTCATGGGCTTGGGGCAGTTGCCCTGGTAGGGAGGCCTCAACTTCCCTTACTCCACAGAGTTCCAACCCGGGGCTCAATTAGTGGCAGAATGATCTTCCACTCAGTGGGGAATCCAGTCACAACACATTGAGCTCACTTGGGTGGGAGATATCACTCACCCACCCTTCCTGGGTCACTTTCTGCCAGATTCAGCATAGGACACTCCACATTGTCTCTAGAGCTCAAGCAACAAGTCCTTCTCCTCCAGTGTCCAGTCAAGAATGAGCTGAATTGCTCCCTTTTATACTGCTCCAATCCTTGGAGCTTGCCCAGTGTGGCTGGGGTGCAAGACTTCATCTGCTCACAGCTTTCCTGGCCCAGTGCAGGATAGACACACCCCATCACAGAGCAGAAGGCTCTCCTTCCCACAGCTTTGATTGTAATTGTATGCAATGTGTTCTTGTCCCTCCCCGCTCCTTGTGTTATGAGGCCCTTAGACGTGGGTTATCTTCACTATCCAACGCTGTCTCTGTTCAGTGGTAGCATAATAAAAATATATGGATTACAAGAGGTTCTTTATTCACTGTGCATACTGGTTAGTGTGAGTTTAGTTTACAGAGCAGTAAATGCAAAAAAGGGGACTGTTTGTTAAGGATACAACACAGGATACTGTAACATCAGTGTTGGGTCATTCATGAAACTGGTTTTCAAAGCGTCTTGAGTGTACCTCAATGTGCTCTTATTGCCTTGGTGTCTGGCTGCTCAAAATTGGCAGCCAGGTGATCTGCCTCAACCCCTCCCCCCCCAAAAAAACTACCACCCCCCGCCCTTCGTTTCACAGCTATTATGGAGCACACAACATGCAGTAACAACAGTGGGAATATTGTTTTCACTGAGGTCTAACCTAGTGAGCAGCTTGTGCCAATGGCCATTTAAGCATTCAAAGGCACATTCTACCATCATTCTGCTCTTGCTGAGTCTATGGTTGAAGTGGTTCTTACTGCTGTCCAGGCTACCCATGTATGTCTTCATGAGACATGAGAGCAAGGTGTAGACTGTGTTTCCAAAGATAACTATTGGTATTTCAACATCTCCAATAGTAATTTTCCAGTCTGGAAAGAAAGTTCCTTCTTTCAGCTTTCTGAAGAGACTGGATTTCTTTCAATTGCACACATCATGCATTTTTCCCAACTTTCCCACACTGATGCTGGTGAAATGACCCTTATGATCCACTATCACTTGCAAAACCATTGGAAAGTACCCCTTCCAATTTATGTATTCTTTGGCAAGATGGTGTCATGATCATGCTGTGCATTTCATCTACCACCCCACCACAGTAAGGGAATCCATTGCAGCAAAGTCATCCACGATGTCCTGCATCATGTTTCCCAGAATCACTGCCATTAGCAGAAGTGTATTGATTGTCTTGACTACTTGAATTTACTCACTCTGAATTGATTCCACACTGATCGGTAGCAATCTAGTGTTGCAAGCTTCCACAGGACTATCACCACTCACTTCTCAGCTGTCAGAGTAGGTCTCATTTTGGTACCATTGTGCTTCATGGCTGGGGAAAGCAATTGGTAAACTTCCATGAAAGAGGCCTTACACATTCAAAAGTTCTGCAGCCACTGCTCCTCATCCCAGAGCTGCATAAATATGTAGTCCCATCAGTCTGTACTTGTTTCTTAGGCCCAGAAACAGCATCCCATCATATCAATATATCCCACTGCCACCAGCATATGTGAATTGCTCTATTCCAACAAACTCAGGTCATGTCTACACTACAAAATTATGTAAACCTAAGTTACATCAGCATACAGCCACTAATAATTAAATCACTGTTGCATATCCACATTACACTGCTGGGTTACGTCTACATTGGCCCCTTCTCCGGAAGAGGCATGTTAATTTCCAACTTCAGAATAGGGAAATCCGCGGGGGATTTAAATATCCCCCGCGGGATTTAAATAAACATGGCCGCCGATTTTTTTCCGGCCTGGGGAAAAGCCGCAAAAAAGCGTCTAGACTGGCACGATCCTCCGGAATAAAGCCCTTTTCCGGAGGATCTCTTATTCCTACTTCAAAGAAGAGATCCTCCGGAAAAGGGCTTTATTCCGGAGGATCGCGCCAGTCTAGACGCTTTTTTGCGGCTTTTCCCCAGGCCGGAAAAAAATCGGCGGCCATGTTTATTTAAATCCCGCGGGGGATATTTAAATCCCCCGCGGATTTCCCTATTCTGAAGTTGGAAATTAACATGCCTCTTCCGGAGAAGGGGCCAATGTAGACGTAGCCCTTGTGTCAGTGGTGTGCATCCTCACCAGGAGCACTTGCATCAACTGTACTGTCATCGTGGGGCATTGTGGGACAGCTTCTAAAAGCCAGTAACACTCAATTTAAGCAAAAAGTGTCTACACTGACACTGAGTCAACCTAACTACATCAGTATTGACTCTATGCCTCTCGTGGGGGTTGAATTATGAAGTCAGCATAGCAGGACAGTTACATCATTGGGAGTGAAATGTTAGTGTAGATACTTAGGTCTGCTACTGACCTAACCCCCATGTTGGCCACATTATGTCAGTGGGAGAGCTCTCATCAGCATAGCTATTGCCTCTGCAGAGGGGTCTTTTTATTTTACTGCCTGCAGATTGTCCCAGCAGCTGTTAGGAAAAAACAAAGGGTTTGTTTTCATATAATGTGTTAAACTTTGTTTACACCTAGAAGAAAACATTCAATGAAAGAATTTTCCCATCATAAATATTGTCTAATAAATTTAACAGTCTCTCCAAAACACAAGTTTTTGATTCTCCATTTCAATAAACACTACATTATAGTATAAAAAGCCAGTATATAAGTATTTGTCTACTTTTTCTATTCAAGGCCTGACTTTATGTTAAGTAAAATAATCAGAGAAAATATCAAGATAGAATTCTGTCCATTATAAAAAAATAGGATTTACAATAGAAAATAAAATGAATGATTTTACAAGAAATAATATGCTTCATATATACTGAATAAAAGAAAAGAGGTCAGCAAAACGAGGCCTGTAAAATAATATTGATTATAGAAAATTAGGACTGCAGACAGATTATATTAATTCTCAAGAGAAAATGGAAGGCTGATGGTACAGACAGAAATTTATTTTCCAAAAGAAAGAATATTACAGATGCTCAAGCTCACATCAGAATCAGTGATAACTGCATCAAAGAATGATTGGTTAGACACTAAGGCTGCGTCTAGACTGGCAAGATTTTGCACAAATACTTTTAATGGAAAAGTTTTTCCGTTAAATGTATTTGCACAAGAGAGCATCTACACTGGCATGGATGCTTTTAGGCAAAAGACATCTTTTGCACAAAAGCATCCGTGCCAGTGTAGACACTCTCTTGCGCAAGAAAGCTCCAATGGCCATTTTAGCCATCGGGCTTTCTTGCGCAAGAAATTAACTTGGCTGTCTACACTGGCCCTCTTGCGCAAGAATACGTGCACAAAAGGGCTTATCTCTGAGCGGGAGCATCAGAATATTTGCGCAAGAACTACTGATTTTGTCCAGTACAAAGTCAGTGTTCTTGCGCAAATACTCGCGGCCAGTGTAGACAGGCGGCAAGTTTTTGCGCAAAGCAGCTGCTTTTGCGCAAGATCTTGCCAGTCTAGACGTACCCATTCAGTTTGTCATCCATCCCAAAATCAACCTTGAGACATGTAGCATTCACATCTTCTAAATGCAGTATTCACATCTTTTGAATGCAAGCCTTGCTGTGACTAACTTCAGAGGCCAGCAAACACACGGCTGGCAACATACAAACCAGAGAAAGCTTCTTTGTGTGGTCTCAGAATTTTATCATTCTGAGACCACACAAAGAAACCTAAACTCTGATTTGCGGGCATAATCAATCAGTAATATTCTTGGATTCCTTTCTGATTTGTGCTTTCACATTGCAACAGCCACAAGTAACGCTTTCTACCATCCTCTCTTGGCTAGGAGATGCCCTTCCATCCTGGCAGATGAAGACCTGGCCTTATTCATGCCTTTGTCACCTACTACAGTAATGCAATACTGTGGCCCAATGACCTCTTGGTGCCTACTAGCAGAGGGCACAGAGAATGCACAGGGTGGTACTGGAACTCCTGGGTTGGAATCTGCATAATAATTCATCAAAGGGTGACACGTGAAACCTCTACCTAGAGACACTAGTCCTCTGGTCATCATTATCTTTGCAAAGAATACAGATAATATTTAAGGAGTTGTATATCTATATTAAAAATTATGTTCTTAAAACTTTGAAGTTAAAACAGATTAAGACTCCTGCCACTGTGAAGAGTGCAGGGGGCCCAACCACTGCTGCCACCCTTTTCTAGCCCTTCCCTCCCCCCCCCCCATAGAATCTGAGGCCACATCCCTTGGGGGATGGGATGCCAGAGGGGGAAAGGGGCGGGGTGTGGCAGAAAGGTGCCTGGTTTGGGGAATGGCAACAGACAGCCCTCCTCCCACTTCCACAGGCTAGTTTGTGGGGGCTGTCCTATGGACTGGGAGTTTGAGACCCCTGACCCAGAGGGAATCTGTGATAGGCAACAACATCCATGAACAGCATCAGCTGGTCTTCCTCTGAGAGGTGCTTTGTTGGGACAATATTGCCACATAAATGTCCACCATCATCTCACAGTTCTGCCTGTGGCCCAAAATAGGACTAAGAGTATGAAGCAGAGAAGTTCTTCTAGCAGGGCAGGAATCCATTTTGGCTTGGCTGCAGGCAGCATGCTGTCCCTACTGAGCCATTTTGTATGTGTTCATGAGCTAAAAACACTTTCAGTCAACTCCTGTGGGACATGCAGATAAGTTATCTTACAGCTCACTATTCCTGAGTTGGCAACTGTGCTAGGAATCCTGGGATCTGATAGTTCTCTACTATAGAAGCTGAAGACCAAGTTCTGACTCAGGTCTTCATAGTGCAGTATGGACCTGCCAGCATGGCTGTGAAGCTTGAATTTCCATAGCAGCATGAATGCACAAGCACAGGCTTGGAAACACAAATATACAAGCCCCTTAGTATGCAATGTATTCATACCTTATGAGGTATGAATCATTCAGTTGGGTAGATCTTGATGGGCCATATATCACGTGTAAAATGTCCTTTGTTTCATGTGGAATCTAATATTCACATAAATTGAGAGAATTTATTTGTGTTTGTGTGATATAAAAATATTGTGCAAACATACAACCATAGTGCCAGATCTGATCTGCATGTTATGTTTATGTGGCCTACATGACATATTATGATTTTGCAAAATATAAGTTGCCTTAAGTTTCTAGCCTGCATGGACACAGAATCTTCCAAATGTGAAACAAGTATCAACTAATGTCATGGTGTCTGCCTGAGGCTATGTCTACATTATGGAGTTTTTCTGGGCTACTGGAGGTGTCAAGGCTTTTCCCCAGTCTGGCACAATGAATGCAGAAGTGGGGGAGGGGAACTGCAAAAGCAACCCAAAATCTGATCTCTACAGGCTTTGGTACAAAAACTCCCCCAAATTCTAATACCCGGATTTGGGGGAATCCGCTGCCACCATGATAGAAGGGTACAGCTTGCTCAGGAAGGATAGACAGGGAAAAAAGGGAGGAGGTGTTGCCTTATAAATTAAAAATGAACACACTTGGAGTGAGGTGGAGATGGGCTTAGGAGACGGAAATGTGGAGAGTCTCTGGGTTAGGCTAAAAGGGATTAAAAACAAAGATGATGACATGCTAGGAGTCTACTACAGGCCACCTACCCAGGTGGAAGAAGTGGATGAGGCTTTTTTTAAACTAACAAAATCATCCAAAGCCCAAGATTTGGTGGTGATGGGGGACTTCAACTATCCAGATATATGTTGGGAAAATAACACTGCAGGGCACAGACTATCCAATAAGTTCTTGGACTGCATTGGAGACAACTTTTTATTTCAGAAGGTTGAAAAAGCTACCAGGGAGAAAGCTGTTCTAGATTTGATCCTAACAAATAGGGAGGAACTGGTTGAGAATTTGAAAGTGGAAGGCAGGTTGGGTGAAAGTGATCATGAAATCATAGAGTTCACAATTCTAAGGAAGAGTAGAAGGGAAAACAGCAAAATAGAGACAATGGATTTCGGGAAGGCAGATTTTGGGAAGCTCAGAGAGCTGATAGATAAGGTCCCGTGGGAATCGAGACCGAGAGGAAAAACAACTGAGGAGAGTTGGCAGTTTTTCATAGGGACATTGTTAAGGGCCCAAAAGCAAACTATTCCGATGTGTCGAAAAGATAGAAAATATGGCAAAAGACCGCCTTGGCTTAACCACGAGATCTTGAATGATCTAAAAATAAAAAAGGAGTCATATAAAAAATGGAAAGTAGGACAGATTACAAAAGATGAATATAGGCAAACAGCACAGGAATGCAGGGGCAAGATTCGCAAGGCAAAGGCACAGAATGAGCTCAAACTAGCTACGGGAATAAAGGGAAACAAGATGACATTTTATAAATACATTAGAAGTAAGAGGAAGACCAAGGAGAGGGTAGGCCCACTGGTCAGTGAAGAGGAAGAAACAGTAACAGGAAACTTGGAAATGGCAGAGATGCTCAATGACTTCGTTTCAGTCTTTACTGAGAAGTCTGTAGGAATGCCTAACATAGTGAATGCTAGTGGAAAGGGGGTAATTTTAGAAGGTAAAATAAAAAAAGAACAAGTTAAAAATCACCTAGAAAAGTTAGATGCCTGCAAGTCACCAGGGCCTGATGAAATGCATCCTAGAAACCTCCTCTATCAGCTCCTTGAGTAATCTGAGCCTCTAGCTATCATCTTAGGAAGGAACAATCAGTTTCACATATACAGAATGGGAAGCGACGGTCTGGGAAGCATATGGCAGAAAGGGATCTAGGGGTTATAGTGGACCACAAGTTGAATATGAGTCAGCAGTGTGATGCTGTTGCAAAGAAAGCAAACATGATTCTGGGATGTATTAACAGGTGTGTTGTGAGCAAGACACGAGAAGTCATTCTTACGCTCTACTCTGCGCTGGTTAGGTCTCAGTTGGAGTATTGTGTCTAGTTCTAGGCACCGCATTTCAAGAAAGATGTGGAGAAATTGGAGAGGGTCCAGAGAAGAGCAATGAGAATGATTAAAGGTCTAGAGAACATGACCAATGAGGGAAGGCTGAAGGAATTGGGTTTGTTTAGTTTAGAAAAGAGAAGATTGAGGGGGGACATGATAGCAGTTTTCAGATATCTAAAAGGGTGTCATAAGGAGGAGGGAGAAAACTTGTTCATCTTGGCCTCTGAGGATAGAACAAGAAGCAATGGGCTTAAACTGCAGCAGGGGAGGTTTAGGTTGGACATTAGGAAAAAGTTCCGAACTGTCAGGGTGGTCAAACACTGGAATAAATTGCCCATGGAGGTTGTGGAATCCCCATCTGTGGAGATATTTAAGAGTAGGTTAGATAAATGTCTATCAGGGATGGTCTAGACAGTATTTGGTCCTGCCATGAAGGCAGGGGACTGGACTCGATGACCTCTTGAGGTCCCTTCCAGTCCTAGTATTATATGATTCTATGATCAAATGCTTTTGAACCCACAAACAGGTGTGGACACTTGAAACCAACCTCAGGACACCCCAAGCTCTTTTCTTCAAAGAGATTGAAAAGAAAAGAAAAAATACACACTGCAATCTGTGATTACTCTCTCCCCGTCAGAGGCATCCAAATCCCTCAGACAGATTTTCCAGGATACAGAAATGAACCAATACCAAGTTAATTTAAAAAAGAAAGAACTTTTATTATTAAAACAATACCCCAGATACAAGCATAGTTGGAATGCCGTGATGGTAAGAGCCACCAATTAAGAGGATTCCCATGGACTCAGGACTTAGTTGCAAAAGAAAGGAAAAAACATTTCTAACAGCACAGACATCAGATCCAAATTCCCAAACCAGAAAAAAACAAAACCTGATGTATTTATCTAGACTTTACCCTATTTACACATGATGAAGAGTCTTTTTCTTGGAGAGAGACATGTCTTCTGTCTCCCTCAGTATCTAGAGAGCAAAACTGGCTCAGAGACAAAGGAGGGAACACCCAAAATTTCCTTTGTCTCAGTTTGAAATCCCTACCTGCATTTCTATTGGCTGAGCAGATACCTGGCTAGGTACAGGGACATAGTTAACCTCTTAGTCCCTAGGCTGCTGGCCATCCCTCAAAGTCATGACAGGAGGTATCCCAGAAAAACTCCAGTTCATCCAGGAAACACGTTTGCTCTTCCAAAACTTTTTGCGGAAGAGCAGACACGCTCTTTCGGAAGCCTGTAAACCTCGTTTCATGAGGAAGAAGGGCTTTTCTAAAAGAGGAGGGTTTTCCAAAATTTGGCCCAATGTAGACGTGTGAAATTTCAGAAAAGCCTCTTCCAAAAAAACAATTGGAAAAAGGTATGAGAATTGCAGAGTGCAATTTGCATGCCTTTTTCCCAAAAAGAAGCGTAGTGTAGACATAGCTTGAGTTGGCAGATAGTCTGAAAAAATGGTTCAGAGCTATGAAGACTCTGACACTTATTAATCTCATTGGAATTTCAGTTCTAAAGGCCTGTGATAACACTTCAGTGTTAACATGAACTATTCCATTGCTGATCACTCTAGTGGATAGAATGGCATACACAATAGAAGTGAAGTCTTTGAGTAATGGGAGTTGGGAGTTGCAGCAGAGTAAGGAATACAGAGAGAGAACAGAGGAGGCAAATGAAGATAGACAAGATGGTTAGAAACAGAAAGGAAGATGTGAAAGAATTTTCCTAAGTACTGGTGGCATAAACAGGGAGCAGATTTTCTTAGTAACTGACACTGAAAGAAACAATAATGCACTGACTAACTATGAAAAAGAATAGTTACAAAAACTGTATTCTCTTAATATCTATGCACATCTCTCATGTCTACACTACAAAGTTAATTCGAACTAACAGACGTTAGTTCGAATTAACTTTGACAGGCACTACACATACAAACCGCTAGTTTGAACTTAATTCGAACTAGCGGAGCGCTTAATTCGAACTAGGTAAACCTCATTCTACGAGGACTAACGCCTAGTTCGAATTAACTAGTTTGAATTAAGGGCTGTGTAGCCACTTAATTCGAACTAGTGGGAGGCTAGCCCTCCCCAGCTTTCCCTGGTGGCCTCTCTGTGCAGCACCAGGGAAATTCTTCTGCCCCCCTCCCGGCCCCGGAGCCCTTAAAGGGGAACGGTCTGGCTACGGTGCCTGTGCCAGGTGCAAGCCTGCCAGCACCCAGCCAGCAGACCCTGCGCCTGGCATGGCACGAACCAGTCACCCGCTGCCACCCAGCCCTCCCTCTCTTCCCGGGACCAGGCTGGTGGCTCCCAGGAGCCTGCCCGGGGCCGCAAGAGGCGGGCGCCCACCTGGTCTAGTGCGGACATCGTGGACCTCATCCACTACCTCCGCACTAGGCACAGGAAAGTGGCTGTCTAGGGCAGGAGAGCTGCCAGCCTGGCCACCCAGGAAGGTTTGCATGAAAATCAAGGTGGTCCACTGAGACCCCCGACCCTGAGCCCTGAGCTTAGAACGGCCGTACTGGGTCAGACCAAAGGTCCATCTAGCCCAGTAGCCTGTCTGCCGAAAGCGGCCAACACCAGCTACCCCGGAGGGGATTGACCGAAGACAATGACCAAGCCATTTGTCTCGTGCCATCCATCTCCAGCCTTCCTAAACAGAGGCCAGGGACACCATTTCTATCCCCTGGCTAATACCACTCCATGGACCCAGCCTCCATGAATTTATCTAACTTTTTAAACTCTATTCTTGTTCTAGCCTTCACAGCCTCCTGCAGCATGGAGTTCCACAGGTTTACTATTTGCTTTGTGAAGAAGAACTTTCTGTTATTAGTTTGAAGCCTGCTACCCATTCATTTCATTTGGTGTCCTCTAGTCCTTCTATTATGGGAACTAATGAAGAACTTTTCTTTATGCACCCTCTCCACACCACTCGTGCTTTTATAGACCTCTATCATATCCCCCCTCAGTCTCCTCTTTTCTAAGCTGAAAAGTCCCAGTCTCTTTAGCCTCTCTTCATATGGGACTTGTTCCAAACCCCTGATCATTTTAGTTGCCCTCCCCTCTCCCAGCCTCTCTCTTCCCCTCTCCCACCCTCTCTCTTCTCCTCTCCCACCTCCTTTTTTCCAGTCTCCCCGAGTTTTGTTCAATAAAGAGAGATTCTATTTTTGACCACACATTTTCTTTATTTTGTACATCAGGAAGGGGGGCTAGGGAAGGGTAAGTGGAAGGAGGTGAGGGAGGAATGGGGTACGAGCCCCCGATGGGGAGGACTGGGCTGGCTCTGCGGGCTCCTCGGGGTGGATGCTCTCCTGTAGCACCCCGATTCACCCCCTCCCCGGATGGCAGCCTGCGGCAAGTGCAGCCAGGCTGATGGCCAAGTGCTGTGATGTGCTGAGTGTGGGCACTCAGGGCACTCCAAGCCAGGACTGCTTTGCAAGCAGGGAACCCCTGAGAACTGTCTGTCCGGGGTGGGGGTTGGGTCCCTTTAAGCACAGCCCTCAGCTAGCCTGAGACAGCAGCTCCACGCTCTAAGTCCTCCTCTGATGCCCTGCCGGCACTGCTTCCGGCCATCCTTAACCTCGGTTCAGGGTCCACTCAACGTGGACATGCTAGTTCGAATTAGCAAAACGCTAATTCAAACTAGTTTTTAGGTCTAGATGCACTAGTTTGAATTAGCTTAGTTCAAATTAACTAATTTGAATTAAGTTAGTCCGATTTAGTGCTGTAGTGTAGACATACCCTCAGTGGCAGATCCCATAGTGGATTGAATGGAGGATGAAATCCTGAATTTATATACCAACTAACAAATCATAATGAAACCTGGCTGTTTCCTCTGAATTCATCTGCTGCTGCTAATTGTAATGATTTTATCATATGTCTGATGATGTTTGGTGTTTTTCTCAAAGTACTGCTTCTGGGGTGCTGTGAATACATGAGAAATGCAAAATTTATTTTTATATGAAGGGAAGTTTGTAGACCTTTTGTTGGTAAGTTTACTGATGACTGTTTAACACTGCCTCTTATTTTATGCCGTTAAATCACACCAAATTAGAAAATTTGTAACTTGTAAATTGTAATTAAAAGTCACACGTGATGCTCATTGTTGTGTGGTTCAATTTTTAGATCCAGGGGAAACCAGGATACTTTAGAGAGACTTAACCACTTTTTCATTTCAAGCTTTAAGTAGTTAATACAGTTGTCTAAATTTTACAAGCCTTAAAAACAATTTATATACAATTTAAACCTTAAATACTATACATTCTAAAGCAATGAATACAGCACAAAGCAATGCAAATGCAATTAATAGAATATTATTATTATACAATAATTAAGCCTTGTTTACTTACACTTCACCAGTATGCTTCCTACAGTACCAGGCAGGAGGTCGTGGTTCCTTTGATTCCCATGAATCGGAATGCCATGCACTGGGGTTGCCGGTGTGAAGCGTCTATTACTTCTAGTTATAACGAGTAGGACCTATGGGTCAAATCCTGCTCAATCCCTCCCATCGATTCTTCTTACTAAGCTCATTTTATAGCGAAGCAAGACTTGGTCATTCTAATAATATCTACCTATCAACTGGATATTTTGTAAGATACCTATTATGCCAATATTTGGGGTACATCCTGCCACTCAGGATGCTGCAAAACTAAGTGTTGAATTAACAGGTTTATGGCTGTATCTGGAATTTTTTGCTTATCAAAAAATGGGATGTACCAGTACCAGATTGTTTCTGGTCTTCTTGACATGGTTTCACAGTACAATGAAGTCTCTGCATGGCTGTGTAAAGCGTTCCTGCCTCTCACAGCTTCCCCGGCCTTATTTGCATGCTCACGTGCACCAGACTTGAGATAGGCCTAGGGTTTGATTTGTTAAAGATCCATAGTTTGGGCAATGCCAGGACAGGGCCTGACAATGCAGACATTGTTTTGGTCAAGGAAGTGCTGTCTAGGCTCCCCTACACTCATCTACTCTAAGGCTAGTGAAATGTGCAGATTAACTTGAAAAAGAACAAGCAGCAAGTTGTGCTTCAAACCATCACTCAGTGTTTTACATTTTATGACAGTTTGAAAAGAAAAGCTATTGGATTAAACCAGAATAATTCCTTCCTTGTATTCTCTAGACTAGGCAACCAACTTTACACTTCTCTTTTCTAACACACATTTAATGAGCACTGGGGCCAAACCCACTCACAGCAAAGGTATTAACCTACAATTGCTTTTAAGGGTTATGTCATATAGATTTGTGAATATCATACTGTTCTGCTTTCTGCGATGATGCACAGATCGGTTTTGGTTCCTCTTTTCTAAATCACTTTCCTGAGATGAAAAACACACTAGTTATCTGTGTCTTAATATATCACAGGAGAGCTTTTTGTTTGTTTGCTTATGAAGAGAAGAAGAGGTTGCTAACAATGCCTCTTGTGCAAACATTTTCCTCCAAAAACATTTTTTAACATTTTTAAACATTTTTAAATAAAGGGAAAACAAAATTTTCTTAAAATGTTACATGAATGCACTCGTCTGTTCAAGTATATCCAAAAACTGAAAAAGCACTCAGCCATTAATGGAATTACTTCTATGGCCCACATGTAAGTTTCTTTTTACAGTCTTGAGGCTTTACTAGAGAGGACACATCCCAATAACTGTATGTCAAAAGCTATGGGGAAAATACTTCAGCTGTATTTAATCATAATTCCCAAAAAGTTACAGTTCTCACAGGTGAGAAATAGAAATGTCATCACTGGAGGAACACAAACATTACAAATGTTTGTGTTTCCCATTTATTCTCTTCTGTTTTAGTTATAAATATAATGTTGTTTTGATAGTTGGATTAGGTACCTGGGGGATATTTTTCTGTTTCTCCATTCACATAAGTCACGTGCAGTAATTTTATATTCAAAACATGTAAGAGGACACTCTAGGCTAGCCAATGTTTCAGACCACCTACACATGCTTTTTTTTTTAAATTATTATTTTAGCCCTACTTTTCTGGATTAAATTCTGGAGCTGCATAAAAAGCCTGAATAAAGAAATATTGCCCATGGGAATTCCACAGAGGCTGGAGTTAGATAGTCCGCCTAGAATCATAGGGTTGGAAGAGACCTCAGGATGTCATCAAGTCCAACCCCCTGCCCAAAGTAGGACCAACCCCAACTAAATCATCCCTGCCAGGGCTTTGTCAAGCAGGAACTTTAAGTCCTCCCCTGTCCCCCCAAAAGGACAGCACAGGACCCCTTGCCATCAGGGGTGCCATTTCAGATTTTGGTCGGGGGGCCAACCTGTGCATGCCATGATGGAGAGAGCATAGGGAGAGTAAGAGCATGTGGGGGTAGACTGAGGCTTCAGCAGTGTTAGTGGGCATGCTCAATACAAGCCAAGCACCAAATGGGGCAGGGGAAACCAACCCTATCTGCCCTGTCCCACACTCATATCATCTCTATCCAGGGGCCACTAAGGCACTGAAAAACTCTAGGTTTTTTGGCAGACAACTTAGCAGTTAGCTGACAAGAGCACTGTATCTAATTCCCATATAAAAGAAAGAAAATTAAATAAATATTAGACCCACTCAGCGCTAACACTGACACATTCTGACATCTTGTGGCAAGTCATTTAAGGGACACTGGTTAGCCTAAAATGTTAATGCATATTTTTACTTTGTTTCTAACACTGTGGAGAAAGACGGACCCTGTCAGGACTGCTGGGCTCTCTCAGCCCTGGAAGGGGAGTGGGGTTTAGTGGGTTACAGCAGCGAGCAGATATAGTTCATGCATATAAGAACATCAGAATGGCCAGAGTGAGTCAGAACAAAGGTCCTTCTAGCTTACTGTTCTGTCTTCCAACAGTGGCCAATGCCAGGTGCTTCAGAAGGACTAACCAGATGAGGCAAACATCATGATCCATCCCGTTGCTCATTCCCAGCTTCTGTAGAGGTGGTAGCTATGTTAGCTTTTCCTTATTTCCAGCTCTTTTAACAGCCTTGCTCTTTGCAGAATTTTGGTGTTTGTAGAAACAACTGGAAGGAAGAAGAAATAGTACCATGTGATCCTCCACTTTTCTAAAAATTATGGACCACAGTTTTTACCTGCTGTCCAAATAATACAGATTTTGTAAATCTACTATGGTTATAACTCCTTTCCTGGTTATTATCCTCATCATTCTCATTATGTTGATGCAGTATAAATAGGTGTTTATCAGCATTCAACAGAGACTTTCAAGCCTTACAAACTCACACCAGGACTTAAAAAACGCCTTTAGTTATCAAAACCAAAAATGAAGCTAAAGAGTACTTTTGATGTTAAAACTTCAAAGAAGCTGCAAAGGCTGTGATTATATTTCTAGCTTATAGCTGCATCAGCTTTTGCTATGATCTCATCAGTACTCAAGTTCTGCATGGTGGGGCCTGGTCAATACCCATATTGGACACCCGAGTTACAAAACACATGAGGTGACTCATAAGTCGACACACTTCCTTCTGAGTCACTGATGAATCAGTGCAAGGAGATATTTCACTAGTAGAGGTGGGTTCTGGCTCTTGAAACTGAAAATAATTTAACCATTGATAGACAATAATATCCTATTGATCTTATCTGTAAGAGTGGGGTGGGTGATGGTAGGGAACTGAAGCGTTAGAGCAGATTGAAAAAAATCTAAATCATTAATATGGACAAATTTGTTTTTCTACGAGCTCTCCTGAACATCCTTCCTTCAATGCTGATTGAGGGCAACTAGACCAGTTTTTTGAGATCTCTCCCTGCAGTTTTCAATTGAATATAAAATGCTTCAATTCTAATCTTAAATTATTAGGTTGTTAAATACTACTAAACAGCTGATACCTTCTGACAGGCTTAATTCCATTGAGGTGTGAAATAAGTTTTCTGTACCTATAATTTGTGGCTGTTTACCATGAAAGCTGTGTCAGTAATATATGGCAAGCTTGATTTGCAATCTTCTGACAAACTTCAGCAGGAAAGGAGCTGACAATGGGGGGAAATAGTGTAGTTATCTGGGATGCTGATGATCTCATCTGATGTTAAAGAAAATGAGCAGCAAAGTGCAACAACTGCTATTAAGCAGTAACTATGGTAACTACAGGTGAAAGTAGAATAGAAGGATCATCTTAGGTGATATAGGCCGAGATTCAGAAAGCTATTAGTTACTAAGTCTCAAATTTAGGCACATAAGTCCCAGTTTCCCCCTGAGTGCAATACACAGCGCTGTGGAGGCTATTTAAAGGGGCCTATGCTCCAGATGCTACTGCTGCTGCAGTTGTGACAGTTTTGAATCACGGGGCCTTTTAATACTTTGAGAGCACTCTAGCAGCCCTCATGTTATTCCAGAAGCCAACAGAACCTGCCATAACAGCAGTGTATATGTAGCTTGGCTTTTCAGTGTATTGTGGCAGAATCAGTCCCACTCCTGGGTCCCAGAGCCCTAGTCAGTCTACTATCCCACAGTCTAAGTCTTGTGGACAGGCCCTGCGTGCCCTTGCCAGGGCTGGGCTTTGGTTCTCCGGCTAAACAAGTGTGGGCGCAGATGCCCCTTGGTCAGCCTGGGCTGAGTGACCAGTTCTCCCCCCAGCCACCAGTTAGAGTTTCAGGATACTGGGGCAAGGGAGCCCAAATACTCCCTGTCAAAACCCCTCACCTTCCCCTGTTGTGTCTGGCAATGCTGATGTTGACTTTCTCAGCTTCTTTCATGTTCCTTATCAGTTACAAGTGCCTCACCACCTCCAAACGCCTCCTCCACTCTCTTTCCCCACACCTAAAGGGAAAGGCATTTTAAAAGGCCCTGTGACTGCCTGAAGTCAAATCACGTGGCCCTTAATCGATTTATAGAAGCCCCACCGCCGCAGCTTCCATTCTGCCCTTAATAGCCTCAGGTTAGCTGCTCCTGACGGCCCTGAAGTAATCCTCTCTCTCACCTAGTCTGCTAGATTGCCCTGGCATAGTATATACGCATGGTATCGGGATCTCACTGAGCCCATGCAGTTCCTTCATATTACACACATTGGCTGCGTCTAGACTGGCATGTTTTTGCGCAAATACTTGTCACAGAAAAGTTTTTCCGTTAAATGTATTTGCGCAAGAGAGCATCTACACTGGCACAGATGCTTTTGTGCAAAGCACATCTTTTGCGCAAAAGCATCTGTGCCAGTGTAGACGCTCTCTTGCGCAAGAAAGCTCCGATGGCCATTTTAGCCATCGGGCTTTCTTGAGCAAGAAATTAACTTGCTGTCTATACTGGCCCTCTTGAGCAAGAATACTTGCGCAAGAGGGCTTATCCCTGAGCGGAAGCATCAGAATATTTGCGCAAGAAGCACTGATTTTGTATAGTACAAGGTCAGTGTTCTCGTGCAAATCCTCATGGCCAGTGTAGACAGGCGGCAAGATTTTGCGCAAAAGCATTTGCTTTTGCGCAAAATCTTGCCAGTCTATACACAGCCATTGTGTAAAGAGAAAAAGACAGAACGCATAGCTTATCCCAACTCAAAAGCCACATTGCTTGCCTTTTTCTAGAACGCAGAATCATGCATCCTGTGTGGTACTCAGGTTGGCAGCTCCTGGCATGCCTGCTCATATCTCAGGAGGAATCTCAGGTATCTATTTGAACTACAGGCATTTGCTTCTCCAGGATGCCAAGGGCTGCTGCTGTAGCATCTGCTGAGCAGGCATCGAGGCCATCTCTCTGCTAACCTTTGTGTTGCATCCCAACCAGGAAAGAGGCAATGGTAGTGGGGGATGGTGAATAAAAGCAAGAGACAGGTCCGTCAATTCTTGGGTCTAGCTAACTATTATAGACGATTCGTACCCCACTTTGCATCACTAGCAACCCCCCCTAACGGACCTGACCCAAAAAGCACGCCCTAACAAGGTGGTGTGGACAGAGGCCTGCAAGAAGGCCTTCCAGACACTTAAAAACAGTTTGACCGGGGCCCCCATCCTAACACAGACCGACGCCTCAGAGGCAGGGCTGGGGGCAGTCCTATCGCAGGAATGGGAAGAAATTGAACACCCGGTGATTTATATAAGCCGCAAACTGTTCCTCTGTGAGCGTAGGTACTCAACCATAGAGAAAGAAGCCCTGGCCGTAAAATGGGCGATAGAGACGCTCCGCTACTATTTGTGGGGCAGCCGATTTACGGTAATGACAGATCATGCTCCACTACGGTGGCTGCAAAATATGAAAGACTCAAACACCAGGATCATGCGCTGGTATCTCTCTTTGCAGCCATACGCGTTCGATGTGGTCCACCGAGCCGGAGCACCGAGCCGGAGCACCGAGCCGGAGCTAAGCACGCGAACGCTGACTTCTTCTCCCGAAAAGAAGGCCCCCAGGAAGACCCGGACCAGGGGATAAAGGGACCTTTAAAAGGGGAGGTATGTGACGGGGCAGAGGCACCCCGCACTAAGGACCCCCAGTTGACCGCCTGTTTGGCGGTTCTCGGGGGAAAGCCGGGGAGCCTTGAGCGGAGCAAGGCGCGAACGGCCGCCCGTGCGGCGCCCGCGCAAGCCGCAAGCCGCTGCCCCAGCTGTTTGGCGGCAGCGGCGGCGGCGCGCCAGCCGGGAACACCAGGGATCCCCCGGGATGTTACCAGGCTGGTGATGTCACAGGCGAGGCGGGACGCGGCACGGGAATTTAAACGCCCGCTGGGAGCGAGACTGCAGGGGAGTGCCGAGAGCGTCCTCCCCCTAGAACAGCTGATGGATGGGCCCCAAGCCAAGGAGGTAAGCCCCAACTCGGCGGGCCAGACCTGCGTGGGGAGAGGAAGCAGCCCAGGGCGGGCGAAGGGAGCCTACGGACTGGCGTGTTTTGGCTATGGCCTCGCCAGTCGGACCTGACGAGAATCACGTCCGAGTCCTTAGGGCCCTGGGGTGGGGTCCATGAGAGGGGGCGGGCCCGGACCCCCCTCTCCCGATCGTGGAAGTGAAGCCTTCGGCGTTTCGAAGGAGACCCGGAGGAGTGACAGTACGATTAACTTGGACGCCGGGAGGCGATCTTGAGGTGTTGGGATCACGGGACAACGGTAACAGAAGGGGGGATAACGGACAGACCCCGAGGGTGGCGGGGGCACGTTTACAGTGACATACATCTGAATCCTGATTCTTCAGAGCCCTGGGCCTTCTTATTTATCCTCTCTAGTCCCTCATGCATATAACTGCCAGCACAAGATAGGTGCTTGCCATTTAAAGTCCATAAATGTTCATATTCTGGTGCAGGAAAGCTGAATCTACTCACTGCTAGAAAAACATTGTTAAATCCAACAAGATCAAATAGAGTTTATAGACAGTAGAGCATGGCAATAAAATTACCTCTTGTTTTTAGTAAGAGACCTATGACCATTTGGCATTCAAGAGATCAATGAAGGTTCATCAAAGATGAAGTACAGCATAAAAGTTGGAAAATGTCATCTATGATGTCTGATTTCAGGGTCCAACTGTCACGTTAGAACATACAGTATGGTTAACTGAGCCATGAGTTGCCACTGTGATAGAAGTAGAAAGTCTTCACTCTTGAGTTCTTCATCTTTAACCCATCAGACTCTAAGTAAATTCCAATGATCATGAAATACCCTTAAAATCAAGTTTCTGAAAATCTGGGGAAGAGTTGAATACATGGGCTAGATCACCTTCTTTTCGCCCATGCTTTGCTAAGTAGAATGGACAGAGATGCAGTAGATCTCTTCAGAGGTGGAAAGAACGAGATTCTGCTCTCTACAACATTAACTCTTTCCCCACCCCATCCACAGTCCCTAGTCTCTGAATGTCATTTTGGAGGGATGATGCCAGGGACCAGACATTGTTTCTGTATTGTTGACCCTGGGGAAGCACTGTTAACTCCTGCTGGACTTCTTTGTGGTTTCTACTGCATGGCCATGTAGAATTCATCCTGAAGAAGCCACAATACAGCAGACACCTCTGGATTTGTGACATTGAAGCTTCCTTTCACCATGGATCCCATGATGGCAGGGTTGGGAGACCATGTTTCTTGTATTACCTCTCCTGCCTGAAGGAATGCTTATCTAGAAACACTACAAAGTGGATGCTCATGGTCTTTCCTGTCGGTTTCTCCATGAGAGGGGAGGGCAGACAATGGAAATCCCTCAGTTCATAGCTTTAGCTCTTCATGAAAGCATAATATGAAACTATGATTTTAGTATAGTTCCAATTGAAAGGATCTTCAAATATCATATCAGGATTAATGTATAACTAACAAGGTAGCAATTTCAATCAAAGTGTTTTGGTGACAGACTAGCAAGTACAAGCAAATGCTTGTTATCAGACTCCAACCTGGAATCACAGCCTCTACTTACACTGTGGCATATTTTAAATATAAAATACCCACTGGACTAAAATTGATTCTTTCATTCTGCAGGCAAAAGGCCAGATATTTAAAGATAGGTAGGTGCTTAAAATTAGCCCCAAATTGATCAGTGGCAGTAGCGTCATGTGACGGCACTTGTATCTGAACCAAGAATATAATAGCAGGGTAGTGTCTCTTATTACAGGCCCACACAAGCACTCTGAAGTACCTTTTACTGCTCCTTTTATCAGGAACAGTATACTTCCTAGATCTGCTGCCTGCAGGAGTTTGCTGTGGATAGCAATGTGTATTTTTGCTGCATTGTGGACACCCTGAATATCTTTTCCTCTTTGGATGTCATGTATTTATCAACACGTTTGCTGAGCATACTGTCCCTGCACACATGCTGATGTAGAATTTTCTCTAATCCATCCAAATTACACAGGTTCCAAGTTAGTTTTTAGTTTTCTTATGGTGTTTTCAGGTGCCAGTAATATCCACATCTCCAAGATCAGGATTTGTCCTTAAGTATTCTGAGCTCCTTTCTGCCTTTTTGTGCTTTTTCATTCTGTTCTTTTTCTCCTAGTCATTTGGTCCCTCTCTGGATACTATCATTTTTCAAACTATTTACATTTATAAAAAAAGGACACACTAAGATCTGAATTACATTTGTAATAGTATGTACCTTTCTGGAAGGTATAATTTTTTTCTAATTGCAATGCTGAACAATATGCATAAAATATATTAGTTTGTATAAGAAATGATTTATCCTGCCCTCCCCCAGCTGAACAAAACAAAGCTCTAATTCTAAATTCTGACCACATGTCACAAGAGATTCTGACCACATGTCACAAAAGATAAGCATGAATAGTTTGTTCATGTCACCAGCAATAGCCTGCCTATGATTGTTTGATAAGTACATTCTTCAATACTTTATGTATATTATTTTCAACATCCCCCTTCCTGTTTCCCAAGCTCATCTCTGAGCTATTCCAAACCAGTTTCACCTTCATGGGTCTTTTCTTATCTTCCTACACAAATTCCCCATCTATGTTACCACCCCAAACCTCTCAGTGATGCCATGAATATTAATACTGTTTACATTCCTAAAGACATATTATTTACATTCCTAAAGATACCACAGAGGTAGGCACTGTGTAGAACCATTAGACAGATAAACATTTGGAGAAAGAACAGGTTAGGAACTATTTAGAAAAGCTAGACATACACAAATCCCTGAGTCCAGATTTAATGCATCTGAAGATACTGAGGGAGATAGCAAATGTCATTGCAGAGCTTTTGGCCATTATCTTTGAAAACTCGTGAAGATTGGGAGAGATCCTGAATAATTGGAAAAAGGCAAATGTAGTGCCAATCTTTAAAAAAGGGAAGAAGGACTATCCAGGGAACTACAGACCTGTCAGTCTTACCTCAGTCCCCGGAAAAATCATGGAGGGGATCCTCAAGGAATCTATTTTGAAGCACTTGGAAGAGGGGAAAGTGATCAGCAGGGCTCGACAGATGAGTGAATCTACTCGCCTGTGGAGAGTAGATTTCAGCCAGTCACCCTGTTCACCGGCGGTACGCGCATGCACAATGCACGTCTTGTTCATGCGCGGTGCGGGGTTGGCAAGTAGATTTTCCCATAGTTTGTCAAGCCCTAGTGATCGGGATTAGTCGACATGGATTCACCAAGGGCAAGTCATGCCTAACCAATCTGATTAGCTTCTATGATGAGGTGACTGACTTTGTGGCTATGGGAAAGTCAGTGGATGTGATGTATTTTGACTTTAGCAAAGCTTTTGATACTGTTTCCCACAATATTCTTGCCAGAAAGTTAAGGAAGTTTGGATTGGATAAATGGACTGTAAGATGGATAGAAAGCTGGCTAGACTGTCGGGCCCAACTGGTAGTGATTAATGGCTTGATGTAAGGTTGGCAGTCAGTTTCTAGTGGAGTGACCCAAGGATGGTTTTGTTCAATATCTTTATTAATGAACTGGATGAGGGGATGGATTGCACCCTTAGCAAGTTTGCAGGTAACACTAAGGTAGGGGGAGAAGTAGGGGATAGGGTCCAGAGTGACCTAGACAGATTAGAGGATTGGGCCAAAAGAAATCTGATGGGGTTCAACAAAGACAAGTATAGAGTCCTGCACTTGGGACGGAAGAATCCCAAGTATAGTTACAGTTTGGGGACCGACTGGCTAAGTAGCAGTTCTGCAGAAAAGGACCTGGGGATTACAGTGGATGAGAAACTGGATATGAGTCAACAGTGTGCCCTTGTAGCCAAGAAGGCTAATGGCATATTAGGTTGCATTAGGAGGAGCATTGCCAGCAGATCTAGAGAAGTGATTATTCCTCTTTACTCGGCTCTGGTGAGGCCACATCTGGAGTATTGTGTCCAGTTCTGGGCCCCCCACTATAGAAAGGATGTGGACGCATTAGAGAGGGTCCAGCGGAGGGCAACCAATATGATTAGTGGGCTGGAGCACATGATCTATGAGGAGAGGCTAAGGGATTTGGGTTTGTTTAGTCTGCAGAGGAGAAGAGTGAGGGGGGATTTGATAGCAGCCTTCAACTTCCTGAAGGGAGGTTTCAAAGAGGATGGAGAAAGGTTGTTCTCAGTAGTGATGGATGGCAGAGCAAGGAGCAATGGTCTCAAGTTACAGTGAGGGAGGTCTAGGTTGGATACTAGGAAAAACTATTTCACTAGGAGGGTGGTGAGGCACTGGAATGGGTTACCTAGGGAGGTGGTGGAATCTCCATCCCTAGAGGTTTTTAAGTCTCAGCTTGACAAAGCCCTGGCTGGGGTGATTTAGTTGGGATTGGTTCTGCCTTGTACAGAGGGCTGGACTTGATGATCTCCTGAGGTCTCTTCCAGCTCTAGGATTCTACGATTCAATGATTCTGTGATCTATTTTCCACTTCTCTGATGTCTCTTTAATATAATAGCTTCAGATGCAGAACACGAAGGGTATTTTAAAAATAAGATTATTGGTGTATTTCTCTCTCTCAGAAGCTGGGAATGAGGCCAGGTCTACACTGGGAGCAATGTCAAAATAAGGTATGCAACTCCAGTTACATGACTAGCATAGCTGGAGTTGATATACCTTAGATTGAGTTATTACAGTGTCTCCACTGAGTCTTCTCTTACTCTTCTTGATCTAGTGGAGTACCAGAATTGATGGGAGTGTGATAAAGGGTTGATTTAGTGGGTCTTTACCATAGCACCAATCTCCCGGTAAGTGACGGAATGGTTCTCTTGATGGTTACCTGTTCTGTTCATTCCTTCTGGAGCACCGAACACTAGTCTCTGTCCGAAGACAGGATACTGGGCTAGACAGACCTTTGATCTCATCCACTATGGCCGTTTTTATGTTCTTATGCTCTGTCTTAGTTATCTTTGTACCTTTTCTCACATACCCTCTCTATTCCTGCCTGTCAAGACATTACCCTCTCTTCATTCAAATCTTCTCTAAAGACTTTCTCCTATAAGAAATTAGTCCAAAACATTTATAATGGCCCATATTGGGCCCCAATATAGCTATGCTTAGGGGGATCAAGTAGATTTCCATGCAGCCATGGAGCTCATCACTATTTCATCTATATATTTTGAGTTTTTTGTACACTGTCCAGGTGCTAATTAGTGAGTAGAGACTGGATGTGAGAACCTTTTTATTTTGTATCTTGCACAGCACGAAGGAAACAGTCTGTAATTCACAAAATTACATATCCCCAAGTATAGTAACAATTCTATACAATAATATATATTACATTGCAGAAAACCAAATATTTTACCTACCATTAATTTCACACTTGAACTAATGTTTACAAGTTCATAAAAATCTCTGAGATGTGTATAGACTTTTATGTACTTGTAAGGGTTATAAATCATTCTACATACAGCACATACAGAAAGAACAGTTATGTACTGTAGTATTGTACCTGTACCTGTACCTTTACCTCTTATTTAAAGAACCAATTCAAGGGAACATTTTTTTGCACAAGCTTGTGGAAATTTTGGGTTTTTCTTTTTGTAAAAATATTAAAAAGAAAATGTCACTTCATGTGACATTTTTCACTTTTTAACAAAAAATTCAAAACAATATTTTTTCAAAACAAAAATTTAATTTTGCTTGAAAATTTCATTTGAATTTTATGTCCCTTTTTTATCCCCTCCTTTTTTCTTTCATGTGAAATAAAGGGGTAAAGTAAATAATGAAAGAAAGTTTGTATATGTATGGGGGAGAGAGGAGGGGCTTTTGAAAACTTTTCCAGCAGAAAGTAATAAAATGGTGAATTCTCCATTACTAACATCACTTCACTTTATTCCAAATTTTATTTTTCAGTGGGGAAAAATAAACAATGCAAGAAGGCTTTTTAGACTTCCCTCCCTTTTTTTTCTAATGAAAAAAGTTTTAAATAGCCCAATTTGTAACCCTGTGTAAAAATCAGTACCCCAAAATTTAGGGAGCCTTGTAACATAGATTAGTTTAAGTAAAGTAGTTCATCCCACAGCTACAGCGTGATTAAAGCTATAGAAGCACTGAACTCAGTAATTTATCCTCAGATGAAAAATACATTACTATATAAATCTGCATGGTGCTTGTAATTGTGAAATTATAGCCTAACAAATGAAAACTTACTTGAAATGCCAGGAAAAAAAATATTGGTAGGGCTTCACATACACACACTCCATTGTCTGTTTAGAAACAATAAGCTAAAAATTCAAGTCTCTGAACCACGATTACACATTTTCAACTCTGTTATTCCCAGTGCTTTGCAAACCACAGTGCATGACTAAATCATTCATGACTCTTTGTGCATTTAAAATCTATAGATTCAGACTAGGTTTGATTTGGTGATCATTTGCTTAACCACAAAATAATTTTCTACTTCATTGAACTCTGTGAAAGTAGAAACTTTATGGTGTGAATGTGTATCTGCACAGTAAATACAGTATTGAACCCTGTGATTATATAAAATATGATGTTAATATTCAGAAACTGTTTCCTTTCCCATTATTAATACCCATATTTCAATATAAAGTTAATTCACAACTGATCTATTAAAACTCTTTCAGCAGAATTGGCTTTTTTTGTGTTGCAGGGGCAATTCATAAGGGGAGCACAATTTGTCTGATGGTATAAAATTTAACATAAGACTGAGAATGGAATCGCCCAAGATAACCTTTGCAATATGAAAGTGAGCTCTGTGACTCAGATAACAAGCTTTGTACTGCACATCCATGTGGGCAGACAGACCCCTTTTGTTGCATTTATTCTCACCTGCTATAATGAAGGTAATTACCTGCCAAAAATGTTACTTTTTAAAATAATAAAATGTAGCTGCTTTTTTCTCTAGAAAGTTTTATTAATCTATTATCAGCATTTTAACAATCTATAAAGACAGATTATACATCCTTCAGTTTTAATCATGCCTTGTTTTGTTAGCAAATTTGATTTCATAACATGTAGAAAGGAATGGCAGCAAATAACCCACTTACATAAAAATTTCTCTAAATCATGCTTTCATTTCACACTACCCTACATAGTAGTTTTACTTGCATGTTTAATGAATGTTTCAATATGTGACAGAGCACTGACAAATAAAACATCCACAGTTTCACATACTTCTCTTTAACATTATAAATATATGTATATTACATGTAGAAGAACTGTACTAATAATACAGCTGCATATCCAGAATGACTACTGTATAAGCATTCTTCTCCAACACATTGTATAATTATTCTATACAGTTTCCAACTATTACCCTAGGGGATGTTGATTTGGTGGAGTACATTAGCATAGATGAACTGACTTGAAGCACAATGGTACCAGAATGTTTTTTCATGCATATGGTTACTAATGGGCTGAAATATAGTTAATTATGTAGCTCTGCCACATAAGTGAGCAGCTACTGATAGCTTTGTGAAAGCATAAAACAGTGTTAGCATACAAGCAACATATTACACTTTTGTGACTCTAAGGGTGCATTTACACTGCACCCGAAACTTGAAATAGCTTATTTCGTCATTTGATGCTGTCTACACAGTGCCAAATTTTGAAATAAAGCACTATTTCAAGCCATCCCTTACTCATAGAATGAGATTTACAGGGATGGCGAAATAGCGCATCCACTATATTTTGAAATAGCGGACATGTTCAAAAGATACCTCTGGTATCCTGAAATAACTTTGCTGTATAGACATACCCTAAGAGTTCTTCAATGCTAAAGGGCTTGCTGTACTGTAACTCATATCAGACCTGATGAGGTCCCTACACTCAACACAACGTAGTCATAATGTATAGCTAAGAGGAGTTATGTAAGGTATCTTTCATAAACTGGCCTTGGCTGGCCAAGAAAATCCTTGCATGGTGTACGTAAGGACTGTGTGTAAAGAATTATGGATGTGAGCTGGAAATGTGTTTTGAAAATGTGTTTTGAGGCTGTGAATAAATCAAGTCTCTCCTAGACAAAGGTATGTGGATTTACCTATCAGACCAGCTTGTTTAAAAGCAGAGAACAATGAAAGGACATTTACATATAAGGTAAACAATACAATTAAGCTAATGAGTAACAGAAGAAACAATATACTGAGCACTCAAAGGATATGACTTCTGAATCCCAGGAAATATTCCTAGTTCTTGAGAGGAAGACAACGGACTTTGGAAAAATCTAGGAGGGAGCAAAAGACATTCTGGTTATTCCTTAGGCTATGTCTATACTACGGCTTTTGCCAGAAGAGGCAATTCAAATGAAGCACTGATTAGCATTCTGTTGTGCTTAATTTGCATAATTATTCATATGCATAATCTATTCCAAGCCGTTTTTGCGTGAGGGGTTTTTGGGCAAAAACAAGCAGTGTGGCCGTGGCCATTTTGCGCAAAACCCCCTTTTTGTTCAAGATACTTATGTCTCCCTGTCATGATTATGAGGGTTAGCCAGCAGACTGGGGATTAAGGGGTTAACTACACCTAGCCAGGTGGAGTGACCAGTAGGAATGTAGGTAGGACTTTCAAACTGGGACAAAGGAATTTGGGTTTTCTCCTTTTGTCTCTCTGGGTGAGTCCTCTGCAGCTACAGCGAGGGACAAGCATGTCTCTCTCTCCAAGACACCATTCTTCATTTTCTATAAGTAGGGTAAAGTTTAGGTGGTTTTGTTAGGCTTTATTGTTTTAAGGGTTGGGTATGGGATCTGAGATCTGGCACTGTTTTAAAGATGTTTTGGATTTTCTTTGTAATTAAGTTCTAGGCCCATGGAGTTTCTCCATGAGTATATTTTGTTACCTTCCCATCTAGTCATTATGCTTGCAACAGGAATATTGTTGTAATAATAAAAGTTATTTCTATTCTTTTTATTAACCTGGCATTGGTTAATTGTGTGCCCTGATTTTTATTTTAGGGGTGAGATTTCCCAAATGATCTTTCCCCTGATTTCTTTATCAACATTTGGGTGGTGGCAGCGGAAGTTTTATTCCCAAGATCTAGGTTTTTAAGATTTTGGGGGAAGTTTTATACCAAAGCCTGGTAGATAAGGCTTTGGGGTACACTTGCTGGCCCCCACTTCTGCATTTATCATGCCAGAGTGGGGAAGGAGCCATGACACTCCCGAAAACCCCTTGTGCAAAAACGGCTCAGAATAGATTATGCAAATGAAGTGTGACAAAATGCTAATCAGCGCTTCATTTGGCAGAGATACTTTTCTGAGGAGCTTGGGACCTGGCATTCTCTCACTGTTACCTGCAAGGTGACTAAAGACTGGTAGAATCTTGAGGAGTTTGCTGAAGA
Source organism: Pelodiscus sinensis (assembly GCF_052426305.1). Lineage (NCBI taxonomy): Eukaryota > Metazoa > Chordata > Testudines > Trionychidae > Pelodiscus > Pelodiscus sinensis. Next base: position 66,238,350 of record NC_143052.1, on the reverse strand, counting down.
GGTAGACAGACTAGTATGGCAAGGATCAGGCACACAATCTATTTTCTCACAATGCATAGTCTTGCTAAGGCTCATGGGTAACAGCGGCTCATGGTTGTAGGTGTCCTGAGCAGAGGATTGCAACACTGGGACCTCAGTTATGCCAAAATTATTGAAATTAAGCTAAATTCTATTTAAAGCCAATTATCTGGTACTTAGGACTGTTTGTTCTGAGACACCCTCGCCTGAGGTTGATCTGCTCAGGGTAGGAACAATGAGGCTATGTCTAGACTGGCATGAATTTCCGAAAATGCTTTTAAAGGAAAAGTTTTCCGTTAAAAGCATTTTCGGAAAAGCATGTCTAGATTGGCAGGATGCTTTTCCACAAAAGTACTTTTTGCGGAAAAGCGTCCGTGGCCAATCTAGACGCGGTTTTCCTCAAAAAAGCCCCAATCGCCATTTTCGCGATCGGGGCTTTTTTGCGGAAAACACGACTGTGCTGTTTACACTGGCCCTTTTGGGCAAAAGTCTTTCCGAAAAAGACTTTTGCCCAAACGGGAGCAGCATAGTTTTTCCGGAAAATCACTGATGATCTTACATGAGATCGTCAGTGCTTTTCCGGAAATTCAAGTGGCCAGTATAGACAGCTGGCAAGTTTTTCCGCAAAATCAGATGATTTTGTGGGAAAACTTGCCAGTCTAGACACAGCCAGTATGTTTGTACTTATGAATGTTTAGAGACTTGGACTAGCAAATACAACATGCTAAACTATTTTTATCTTGTACACTTATCACCAACATTTTAGTAAGTATTGAATACAGGCAGTCCCCGACTTACGCGGATCCGACTTATGTCGGATCCGCACTTACGAACGGGGCTTTCTCGCCCCGGAGGTCGAGGTAGCGGATTGCTACCTGCGAGCTCTGGGGCGAGAAAGCCCCGTTCGTAAGCTGCTCCGGTGCCCCTGGTCTGCTGGAGACCGTCTCCAGCAGACCAGGGGCACCGGGCGGGTTCCCGCGCTTCTGAGGCTTTGCCAGAGCAAAGCCTCAGAAGCGCGGGAACCCGCCCGCTGCTGCCCGCTGCTGCCGCTTGAGTCCCGCTGCTGCCGCTGCCCGCCTGCTGCTGCCCGCTGCTGCCGCTTGAGTCCTGGTGCCTGTGGTCTGCTGGGGACGGTCCCCAGCAGACCACAGGCACCGGGACTGAAGCCGCAGCCGCGGGGGGCGGAGAGGGGGGGTCCCGCGCCTCTGAGACTTTGCCAGAGCAAAGCCTCAGAAGCGTGGCACCCCGCTGCCGCTGCTGCTCTGCTCCCCGTGTCCCTGGTCTGCTGGGGGGGGGCGCGGATAGTGTGCCCCCCCCCAGCAGACCAGGCTTTTGTTTTGGACCCTGGAGCAGAGCAGCTGGGGCGCTGCGGATTGGTCCTGCAGCACCCGCTCTGGGCACTACTGGACCAACCCGGCAGCACCCCAGCTGCTCTGCCCCAGGTCCTGATTCAGCCGCTGCTGGTCAGTTTCAGCAGTGGCTGAATCAGGACGCCTGGGGCAGAGCAGCTGGGGTGATGCTGGGTTGGTCCAGTAGTGCCGAGGGGTGCTACTGGAGCAACCCAGCAGCACCCCAGCTGCTCTGCCCCAGGCGTCCCCAAGTCAGCCGCTGCTGAAACTGACCAGCGCTGACTACAGGAAGCCCGAGGCAGAGTTGGTCTGCCCCAGGCTTCCTGGAATCAGCGCTCATCAGTTTCAGCAGCAGCTGACTTGGGGAAGCTTGGGGTTCTTAAGTTGAATCTGTATGTAAGTCAGAACTGGCGGTCAGTTTCAGCAGCGGCTGAATCTGGACGCCAGTTCCGACTTACATACAGATTCAACTTAAGAACAAACCTACAGTCCCTATCTTGTACGTAACCCGGGGACTGCCTGTATAATAAGCATCAGAAAATACTTAGACAAATATCAGAAAGTCCCTAATCTGTCACAGGGAAGGTTGCAGCTGTGTTACCCTGATGCAAACTCTCTCCTGCTAAACTGTCCTTTACAAGTAGTTGGTTTGTATCCAAGGGAACTGGAATGCCTTTAGCCTAAAATGCTGGCAGCCACGGCACTGGTAAATAGTTAAATTCAAATGAAAACTGTCTTATAATCATGTGATAGTCAACACTTCCTTGATCACAGATTATGGGACCTGTTCAGCCCAAATTCACCTCAACAGCTGCTGATGATCTGAACCATACACAGACAATGGCTATTTTCCTCCCCCATCCCTCCCGATGCAGCCATGTAATGGCTCTTTCAGTCTTCTGCAATCAAATCCCATATTCCTCTCAGCCCAACTCAAGCTCTGGCTCTAGATTGCTACCACCCCCTGAGCTGTTCAGCCGATTCTTGCTGTTGAGCAGATGTGTGATTTTACACAGCCAGCTCATCATTTCTCTGGATAGCTAAAGCTGCTATGCAGCAAGCAGATGAGGGCTTCTAAAATTGTCACATTCCAAAATCTTCTCCTTTCTGGACAAGCCCCATGCTATTGAAAACTAACCAGTCCAGTAATCTTTCTTTAACCTGGGTTATCTATCTACTTTTGCCTCATACATAACTGTATAAAATCTCAGGTACTTTTCTTCATTTTTAATGAGTCTGTCCACTCAACCTTCTTCCCTAGCTAAATTCTGACATGACGAATGAAACAAGCAATTCAGTAACTCTAACAAACAATTATTTCGATAGAGTGAACTCCTCTGTAATCTTCAAATTCTTCCATGTAATTATACTTTCATAATCCTTTCTAATTTCTTTAATTTCACAATACTTGGATTTTCAGATTTTTCAGCATAACAACAGCTACCCAGAAATCTAACACAAATTATCTTCTCAAGATTATCATATTAGTATAATATATTATTACTTTAATAAAGTTAACATGTCTAAACTTATCGGCTCTGTCTAGACTGGCCAGTTTTTCCGGAAAATCAGCCGCTTTTCCGGAAAAACTTGCCAGCTGTCTACACTGGCCGCTTGAATTTCTGCAAAAGCACTGACTTCCTACTGTAAGAAATCAGTGCTTTTTGCGGAAATACTATGCTACTCCCATTCAGGCAAAAGTCCTTTTGCGCAAAACTTTTGCACAAAAGGGTCAGTGTAGACAGCTCAGATTTGTTATCCACAAAAAAGCCCCGATCGCGAAAATGGCGATCGGGGCTTTTTTGCAGAAAAGCGCATCTAGATTGGCACAGTCACTTTTCCGCAAAAAGTGCTTTTGTGGAAAAGCGTCTGTACCAATCTAGATGCTCTTTTCTGAAAATGCTTTTAACGGAAAACTTTTCCATTAAAAGCATTTCCGGAAAATCATGCCAGTCTAGACACAGCCATCTAGTTTACAAAAGGGACTAATAAACCTGTTTCTAAATATGTTATCCAATAAAACAACTGAAACTTGGATAGATGAATTAGGTTAGCAGTCCCCAACTGCCAAACCACAGACTGGTGCAGGTCCATGTACCGCTGGCTGCCAGGCCATGGCAGCTCAGTTTCAGCAGTCGTAGTGGCTGATTTTGCCTGCTGGTGGCGTTGGGGCAGAGGTGGCGGTAGGAGGAGGCGGAGCAGGAGGCGCCTCTCTCCCTCCCACCCAGATAAGATGGTGGCTTGGGTGGCGCTCCACACTCCTCCCTCCCCCTTCCTCTACCCATGGGGGTGTGAGATGCACTTGGGGAGGGAGGAAGTGCAAAGGAGGAAGGAGTGTGTGTGCCACCAATGGCCGCTCCCTTTGACCGTGAGGTAATAACAGCCACACTCCCTAGGGGGAGAACCTGTCTCTGGAGAGTGCGGGGGGTGGGTCAAAGGGCAAAGGGGTGTTGGCATGGGCCATAGGGGTCAGAGATTAAAGGGTCAAAGGGCAAGGGGCATAGGAGTGGGAGGGTCAAAGGGTGTTAGGCACTGGGGAGCAAGGGGCTGGGTTGGGGCTAGATGGAAAGGTAACATTTTATTTCAACATTTGCATATTCATTATTTGCATAATGAATATGAAAATGTGTAAATAAAATATTACCCATCCACCAAAAGTTTGTGAATGGGTTTGACAGTCTGCAGTATAAAAAAGGTTGGGAAACACAGGATTTGGTAATTTCACTGCTCTATTTCCTTTACAGTATTGGGTAGTGTTTATTCTTAGCCTTTTTCTTTCCCAGGTCTGTGCTGAAAACCATCATTGTCATGACACCATGTCATGCTCTTAAGGCTTTGTCTACTCTGCCAGCTTTTGCCAGCAGAGAGTATGCAAATGAAGCACCGATTAACATTTTGTTGTGCTTCATTTGCATTATCTACTCGAGCTGTTTTTGCGCAAGGGGTTTTTGCACAAAAACAAATGGTGTGGATGTTTCCTTTTTGCACAAAAAAACCCTTTTTGCGCAAGATCCTTATGCCTCTCCCAGAGGTATTTTTGTGCAAAAAGGAAATGTCCATGCCGCTCGTTTTTGCGCAAAAACGGCTCAAGTAGATTATGCAAATGAAGTGCGACAAAATGCTAATCAGCATTTCATTTGCATACTCCCCCAGCAAAAGCAGGCAGTATAGATGAAGCCTACTGTACTAGCTTTCAGTACTCCCTGCCAGTCACTGCCACTACTACAGACTACTGAGTAGCACCTCAGAGCTGCTGCTATACTCTTAACTCATTCTTGGTTCACCTGCATTTCTTCTGCCCCCTGTATGAACGAGATGCTGTTGGTGAGGAATACACTTTCTCCCATTCTCATCTAAGCACCTTGAGATGACAGATGGGCTCAAACAAAAGACCCATCTCCAACTCCCTTGAATTTTGAGGAAATACAGTCTGGAAGTAAGATCTGAACTTCACTGTTTGGAATTATATCTGTGTAGGATCTACTCTTCCCCTCCACTGTTGGCACTGGACCCTGGGAGTAACTCACCATTTGTTGTGGTACTGACTGGTCCTGTGACTCTTTTTCGGAAGCCATTAACTTCTTTCATGATCATGTGGTTACCCCCAGCCTGCAGGACTGAAGATTCTGCTCCTGAGTATGGCAGAATGCGCTAAACCCCAGATGCTTTTTGCGATTCTCCTCAAGAACTGTGGGGATTACTACTAACCTGTGAGTCTGAGGCCGTCTCAGGAAATGTTGCTGCTGGATGAATTGCTTGTCAAAGAGGCTCTGTTGAATTTTGTCCCCTGCTGCTAGAGGCAGACTGAAATGGCTGCTTTCATTTTTGAGAAGCTGAAGTTATAATATAAGCAGCAACATTAGCAGAATAAAAAAGTAACTTCTCTAGAATATAAACTGTGTACATAGCTTCTGTCCAAGTCTGCTGTGTTGTGTTTTTCCCCCTCTGTAAAATGATAGTAAGCAAGGCACATCCACTTCGTTACCTGTCAAAACTTTTATGCCAACTGAAAAGTTTCTTTTCCTCAACAATTAGGTGTTCCTTGTATTAAGGTACTTTATAATGCAAGTCACTGAATACATACATCAGAGTCAGCATTCACCATTTAATATGCACATACCCTGAACGTGTTGTGACACAAAGGCCAGACTTATCCTGGGTGTGATAACAGTGAAGTCGTTGGGTCACAATCAGAAATGAATGTTCCTCAATGTGTAGAAGAATTGAAGGGATTCAGAACTTGCATTTTAAAAAAACCCTCTAAAATCAGACTCATCTTTTTAATTATATAATGTCTACCGATATTTTAAATAAACAACTGCTTTCCTTTCATGCTCATCATTACTCTGACCATGCTGTGGAGCCTCATAAATTTCAAAGGCTTTCAGAGCCTTTTCACTGCTTGCAGAGCCTTGAATGGCCACAGCAATGGTCCTTTGAAGACAAAATGCCAGCAGTAGACAAGCTAGGCTGCTCAGAACCTGGCTCATACAATCTTAACTGTGTTAAGAAGCAGCAAAGAACACCGAAAGGGGAAGATGCAGGCCACCTGCAAGCAGCTAATATGGGATCAAATTCTAACAGACACAAAAGTTCTGGGGTTACAGCAGATGAACACTAAAAAGTGCAGGGAGCTGGGCTGAGGGAATTCAAATTATTAAAATACTTCTAAATAATTCACTGACAAGCTTTATGTCCCCTTTTTTCACCCCACTCAATTGAGGTGGAAAAATGTCAAATACAAGAAAGTGCTGAAAAAGGAAGAAAACTGAAAACAGTATGGGCTGGCATAATGAGCTGGCTGGGTAGGGGATATGGTTATTCAGCGAGCTAGACTCATCATAATATCTAAAGTTGCTTCTTATAGTTCACTTATACAGATGACAAGCGCTATAGATCTTAATTGTATTTATGCTTGTTTCTAAAGCACTTTATCTGGATTTTATAGAGGGGGAAACTGAGGCACAGAGAAATTAGAGGTACTTTGGCAAGCAAAATTAGTGGCCACTTTTGAAAACCAGGAAATTCCAATAGCTTTCAAAAGGGGTTGGCATGTGCAGCTTTCATTTAACTTTCGTTGCAAATGTGAGCCTTAGTGGCTCCCCCAATTTCACACAATGAATCAGTAGTTAAGGGAGGACCAAAAGCCAAGTCTCCTGACTCTTAGTCTGGGGGCCCTATCCACTGGTCCACACTGACCCCTGACTGGCATTCAGGGGATGAGCATCAATCAGATGCTAGCTTTTGTTCAAGCTATTTTGTTAAAAATAAAAATTATTATATGCGGCATGAAAAGCTGAGGGTATGTCTACAAGTGTGTTGTAACCCCCTGTGTGTGGGACCTGGTCTTCTGGACTTGGTCTTTCCTAGCCTGGCTTTGAATGTCCACACTCCACTGCAAACCTGGTTTTGTTGCTGGAGCCAAATCTCATCGCTGTGGTGATGTGTCCTACTGCATTACACAGCCCTCCTGACTCAGGCCTGTGGCTTGAGCTCAGCCACGTGCCAAAATGACAGGGTTTAGATCTAAGTCACAGTGGGCCTCAGGTTCTACCATCTGATTCACCCCTTCAGTGCAGCCTAGGATTTGCATGCTTTCTGACCCAAGCAGACTGAATTGTATGTGGGCAGAAGGGGGAACTGGTCTCACACCAGAATCAGGGCTTGGTCTTAGGGTTCTGTGCTGACATATGCTCATAGGCTGAATACATTTGATGTGTCTAAGCCCATGCCTTTTAGCTTTTCTGCCTGAAAATAACCAACAATTAATTCAAAAGCAATACTACTATTAATTTGCTCATAACTGACACTGGCAATAGTGCTTAGAAATGCCATGCTTTGAGTCTAAGTTACAGCTTCATTCCAGTTGTAGAAGATTATGGATGTCAGTGCATTGATAAATTTGAGATTTTTGGAAGCTGAACCAGTTATCTGTAATTTGGATTAGAACTGTGTAATCTATGTTGGCAAATCTCATTGACTCCTGTTTGATGGGATTGCTTGTGAAAGTAGTAGGAATTGATCTGATCAACAAAGAAATAATATTGAAGTTTTAAAAGTGGAAATCAATGTTCATGAAAGCTGCCAAGTTAACATTTTAGAACTGCAGTGCTCTCCCCTCATAATAGGTAAAGCAGCAGCAGTGCCAACGTTCCTGCCTTGACAATGGGTTTTCTCACCTTTTTTTTCTTTTGCAACCACCTCCAGAGAGCAGATGGTATGATAGGTCAGTATGCATATTATTCATGATCAGCCTGGAACGAAAGGCCCATTCAGACCAGTGGTTTATTTCCTAGACAAGGAGGTGAGAGTGGTGTTCTTGGGATACAGGAGTTAGAAGGGGGCAGGACAGCTCTGAGGTAGGAATCTTAGGAGCAGCCAAATCTGAGGACATGTCTTAGTGGCACTTTTCATTATCTTCATGTATTTTTTTACCAGGAAGTCCAAAACCCCATGAGTGGGTGGTTCTTTGATGCTATACAACATGTGAATCTGGTTTAGAACAAGTTGGGTAAACACCAGTTCACACAGCCCTTCTGCTGTTTGCTGAAACTGCCAACTTAAGTGCCAGTTAGTGCAAACTGTTTTGGTAGGTTTTATTGCAGTTGCTAACTATCTGTATAACTAAGACTACCAACTCATTTCATCTATGGCAGGCCATATAATAGCAGTCAGATGATAACTCATTTTCATTACCACTGATCTGGGTTGCATTCAGATAGCTGAGTTGGGGAATGGAAGTTTCTATATCTTATTACCCATCCTCTGACCCAGACAGTCTATGGATAAAGTGTCAACTGGAAATCAAGCACAGTTTACTCTTGCAGAAATAATTCAAAAGAAAAGCAAACATGAGCTCTGGTTCTCCTTAGCGTATTTGCTACAAACTAATATTGTGTTCAGGGGGCATGTGATTTTTACCATGAGATATAACTTACTTGGCTCTTGTGTGTTTGACTTGACAAAAGTCACCATTAAAAATATTCCATGGTAACTTTCAAAAAGTTGATTGCTTCTGGGTCCCAACAAATATGTATCAAATTGTCCTCCTGGGTCTTACCTCAATGTAGAGATTTTCATGGGCCCAAATCTGGCCTGGGAAAAGGATGTGATGTTTCCATCTCCAAACAGGCTAGTACATTCTGGTCCTCAGCAGTTGATGAATAGGCCTCTCTCCTTACAGATAAACTACAAGGCCTTTGCCGAACCGTGGAGCAGATCCATCAACCTAGCCAATATGCCTCTTACATTTCTTGCCATGTATGTACATACAGGGGAAAAGCGGTGTCTGTAGAACAACATTCCCATAAGTTTGTGGGGCAGCCAGTACTGGAATTGACATTTTTTGCAGTGTACAAACAGTATGCACATGTTCTGGACAAGCAGGATTTGACCCCATATGTAGTACACCAATGTATACCTTCTTGTAAAAATAAACAAAAAACTGCAATTGTCTACAGTAATTCATCTTTAAGTTTACAAACATGATCCATTCTCCCCTGTATTTTCAATGTAGCTCCCATCAACATTAAGGAGAATTACATATATGAGAGTACAGTAATTCCTCGCTTAACACGTGCCCGCTTAACACGTTTTCGCAATAGCATGATTTTTTTTGAACATTTTTCGACCAACACGACCCTTCCCCGCAATAACACGATTTCCCCTAGGGCCGGCCGGTGGCCAGCAGCTGCGTGAGGCTTTCCCTGCAAAGCGGCAGAAGTTCTCCACTCACCGTGCTATTCCCCGGTGATCCCCTCTGGCCGGATGCTTCGCTCCCTCTCCTCCGCCCCCCGTTTGCAGCTGGCGGCTGGGTTTTCCCAGCTCGCCGGTCACCGGTAGCTGCACAGGGCTTCGTCTGCCTCCTTACAAAGCTGCGGAGCTTCTCTGCTCACTGTGCAGTTCCCTGGTGACCCCCTTTGGCCGGATGCAATGCTGGAACTGCTAGCGCAAGTGCACTTGAAACGCAACCCCCATCTTTTCCATTATTTTCAATGGGAAAATTGACCCCAAATAACACGTTTTCTCTTAGCATGATCATTTTCTGAAATGTATCTACCGTTCTTGAATCTCCAAGTATCAGACCACTGTATTTTTATTCTAAAAGTCTGAGGGAAAAAAGTGCAGTGGACTGTTTGTGGCAGATTTAGTCCCCTGAAAGCTATTAAATCCCAGCTCCTTATGAATACAATCAAAGGGAAAGAGAATGTTTTATTTCAAACACACAACAGTGACCAGGTACAAAATATATTTTAAAAGACAATTTTTATTTCTTCCCATCATTGTCATTTTCTTCTGTTTTTCTGTTTTTCACTCTGGGTCTGGCTTGTACTATTGGCTGGCAGTAGATATACATGGGGATATTTTTAAAATAACTGGACACCCACGGCCTGTGAGGATGGAAAAACACAGTCAAACATTTCATGTTATATACACATTCTTCTATCTTTTGACTCAAAGCCAAAGGAGACCTTTCTTGTGTTATCTATCTGCCGAGATGGTGTTGCAAGCTTGTAAAGGCTTAGGATATTTTCTAAGTGTTAGATGACGGGAAAGGATTGATGATATTCATGCAGGTGCTTCAGAGAACTAGATCACACATTCAACTTATTAAATTAATACTCAAAAAGGTTCTATAACTAAATAATAGAACAATCCCTAGAATGCATTCATCTACTGGATTTTTTTTTAGAGATCTTGTAATAGCCACATTTTTCACTTCTGGGTCATCAGTTTAAATCCAATGGTAATGATGGAATATAGTTACCATTTCTCAGCTGTTTGGCAGTCCTTGTGAAATGAAATGGTGCATTTGTTCAAGTTCCTAGTGAAGAACTATCTATGTTCCAAGAGTACCAATCTCAGGGTATGTCTACACTGCAGAGGCCGTTTTTCCGAAAAATATATACTGACATCCACACTGCTATTGCATTCTTTCGACAGAAAGTCGAAACAACGGAGGGGCTTTTCTGACAGCAGTAACCTCTTTCTACAAGGAATAAGCCTTTTTCTAAAAGAGCTCCAAAAGGCATGTGTGGACAGGGAAAAGGGGAAAGGGTTGGTTTTTTTTCGAAAAAAGAGGCCTCCAGGAAATAACTCAGGTGCCCTAGTGGCCACTCCATCCAAAGTAATCAGAACTCTATAGTTCCTGCCTCCTGGCACCTTTTAAGGCTGCAGGCACCCTGGACAAGCCTTGTGGCAGGAAGTCGGCCCTGGAGCAGCACCCGACCATGTGGCTCTCCCTGCCACAGGCATTGCCAGCCATAGCCCAGTGTGACGGGTCGCGCCGCCCCCACACCCCACCCGGCGGCCCGTCCCGCACTCAGCCCGCGATCGCGCTGTCTCTCCTGGGCGCCACCCAGGGAGCGCGGCGGCACTGCGGGGCCTGCTCCCTTGCCGCGGCCCGGATGACGGGCAGCGCGGCAGGGCGGGGCTACACCCGGACGATGACGCACGGCGGGGGCGGAGCCTCGGCGACGTGGCGTCTGACGTCACCGGGCACAGACGCACGGTGGGGGCGGAGCCTGGTGACATGGCGCACTGCGTCACCAGGACTGGACGCCGGCGGGGAATTCAAAAAGAGGGGGGGAACGGGGGAAGAGGGGAAGGACGGAGGAGCAAGGAGGGGAAGGAGGGAGACGGAGAGCGAGCAGGGAGGAGGAAAGGAACGGAGAAGGAGGAGAGAGCGGAGGAGGAGGAAAGAGCGGAGGAGGAGGGGAGAACAGAGGAGGAAGGAGGCACAGGACACTGAAGGAGAGGCACGCAGCACAAGAAGGAGGGAAGTGGAGGAGCACGAGTGGTGAGGGGGACTGTAAAAAAAAAAGGGGGCAAGCAGAAGCGGCGGGGGGGCAGGACGGGCTCCCGCGTTACACCCAGTCACAATCCCCCCCAAGATCCTCTTGGCCCTCGCAGGGAGCAGCACCAGGGCTCCTAGGATCCAGCCAGGGGTAGCATGTGACAGGCACCCTCCTGGTCCGGCGTGGAGATCCTGTCCCTCCTCGAGCTGTGGGGAAAGGAGGAGACCCTACAAGATCTCCACTTACAGTGCCAAAATGCTGAAATCTATGGGTGCATGGCTGAGGCCCTGGCAGAGAGAGGACACTCCCCAGATCTTAGAACAGGTCCAGAGTAAAGTCAAGGAGCTTCACCAGGGCTATGCCAGGACCAGGGAGTGTACCTCATGCTCTAGGGCAGGACCCCACTCCTGTCCCTATTACCAGGAGCTGCACCTTTCCCCAACTGTGGTGACCAATTCCAGCCTTAAGACACTCATTGTCACCTGCCCAGAGGTCGTGGAGGAGGAGGAGGGACAACAGGGGCAGGAGGAGGAGGACATGGCCAGCACTGTGACACTGAGCCTGGAGCCTGTACCCCTGGGACTGGACATCTCTCAGGCATCCTCTGATGGCGGGGAGAGATCATTAGGTGAACGCTCTCAGTTTTGCATACACACAGGGTGGGGAAGGGGGAAATGGGGTGTGATTGTCGCTCAGCCTGCTCGCCATGGACATCGTACTGCAGTCGGTGCATGTGAAACCACATGCAGTGCCAGTGTGCGCCACGCGGCCTCGGGAGGCAGCCCCGGGCACCCCCGGGATCCTATTCACAGGCTCAGAGGAGGCCACACACACGTCTGACCCCTGATCCCTCCCACTACCAACCACTGCTGGAAGCAGGCTGGGCACAAGGGCACATGCACAATCCCAGATACCCTGAGAAGAGCCACACACAGCACACACACTTGCCTGCCTGCGTGAGGCAGCACCTGCACCCACGGACAGCACTGCCAGGTGCAGGCGTGCATGCGGGCCCCAGGGAGGGCCAGACTGGTCCAGGCCCTTATCCTACCCATAGGATCCCACTGTGGCTGGACACTTCCCTTTCATGGTTGTCAGTGGGTGGAGTTGGGAAACGGGCATCGTGGTCCCCATGGCACCTCGGGGCCCCTGTGAGGCAGGGCCTGCTGTGCAGGCTATAAATGGCCTTGCTACCAAAACATCCCCGTCCTCTGGCCCGAGGACGGTTGCTCGCTGCTCACAGAGGAGGGCATGGCCTCAGGGACAATGTCTACCTGGATGACAGACTGCCTCTCCCTCTTTATTCTCCATAGCCAGACGAGCTGTCACTGAGGGGCAATCCATGCCAGCCGAGGCAACCGGCTGACCCTGGGGAACCCGAAAGTGCATGAGAGTCCACGAGGACCTCCTGAGGCATCCTGCAGGCATCCTGTGCAACATGCAACAGATACTGGCACAGAAGATCCGGGAGGATGCTGAGTGGCGGACCCATACGTGGGAATACCTCATGCAGCAGGGCAACAACATGTATGCCATCATGCCACAAATGATTGCAGACACTACTGCTGGCCCTGTTCCTGCCTCCGACCCTCCTGACTCCCAGTCTGCCCATTCCCACTCCCTCTGCCCCTGACCAATGCCTATGCCCCCTCCCCAAGTGATGCCTATGCCCCCTGCTCCTGCACCCCCTGCCATCCTTGATCCCGCTCCAGCTCCCCCTCCTGCGCACCCTGCTGTTGTCCCAGGCCCCACCCAACCCCAAGTTCACCGAGGTCCCTGGACCCGAGGTGGCACTTCCAGCTTCCCCCCATGCCACTCCCAGCCCTGAGTTGCCCCTTCTCCCTCCTCTCCAGGTTCTCAGACCCCCTCCTCCCCAGTTCATTTTATTGAAAGAAAAATACAAAGTGTTTTGTGTTGAAATCAAAACAGGTGTCAAACAGAGGTCAGGGAAGGGGCGAAGGGAGGGTTGTAGTGGGAAAGGGTTAGTGGAGCAAGGCACAGGCCCCTAGTGGGGAGGTCCGGGGGAGAGTTACTGGGGTCCTTAAGAGAAATTCTCCCTCAGGGCCTTCTGGATGTGCACCCTGGCCTGATGGGCCTTGCGGGTGGCAGCTGTACGCAACTGCCCGAAGGCCTCCCCTTCGTGGCTGGTCTCTTCCCTCCACCCCAGTAGCAAGGCCTCCCCCTTCCTCTCCACGATGTTTTAGAGAACACAACATGCTGAGATGACCCGGGGATGTTGTGCTTCCCCACGTCAAAGCGGGTCAGGAGGCACCTGAACCACGCCTTGAGGTGCCTGAAGGTACATTCCACCTGCATCCTCGCCCGGCTGAAGTGGACATTGAATTAGTCCCTGCTGGGGTCCAAGTGGCTGGTATTGGTTTCATAAGCCACAGCATAAGGGGGTAGGCCACGTCCCCTACAATGCACAGTGGCATGTGTTCATCCCCAATGTGAAATTCATGTGGGGGGAAGAATGTGCCTGCCTCCAGCTTCCCGTACAGGTTTGAGTTCCTAAATACACGGGTGTCATGCACCCTGCCCGACCACCCGAAAAAAATGTCAGTGAACTGTCCACGGTGGTCGAGTAGGGCCTATAGCACCATCGAGAAGTACCCCCTGTGGTTCATGTACTGAGCTGCTTGATGACTTGGTGCGCAGATCAGGATGTGGGTTCCATCAATTGCTCCACCAGAGTAGAGGAACCCCAGGGTGGCAAATCCTGTGACGATCAGGTCCAGGTCTCCCAGGCAGATGACCCTGTGCAGCAGGATGGAATTGATGGCCCTCACAACCTGCAAAAGGAGACAAACAAACACACAAAACAGAGAATGAGAGAGGGAGTGCCTGAGCCCCTGGGAGGTGCCTGCTCCCCTCTCTTCCCCACCTCAAACACCCCAAGAGCCACCCCCTATGAGGCTGCCTCTCTTGCAGCAGGGGTATGTGAGGGTGGGATGGCACAACCCCCTGGGACGGGGCTTCCTCCCCCAACCCTGAACTCTCCTACCCCCCTTTCCCTACAGTTCCCTTTCCCAGGACTCCCCCCCCCCCCCCGCCCATACAGGGACTGCGGCCCGAGAGTGCCTTACCTCCATAACGAAGGCCCCAATGGTGGATTTCCCCACGTTGAACTAGTTGCCCACCGACCTGTAGCTGTCTGGGGTGGCGAGCTTCCAGAGGGCGATGGCGACCCGTTTCTCCAGGGGATGGTGGGCTGCAGGTGGGTGTCGCATTGTTGGAGGGCAGGGGTGAGCCAGGCACGCTGCTCCCAAAAGATGGCCTTCCACATGCAGAAGTTTTGGAGCCACTGATGGTCATCCCACCACTCCATGACCAGCCAGTCCCACCAGTCAGAACTGGCTTCCAGCCTCCAAAACCATCTCTCCACTGTGGGGTGTGGTTGCGAGGGTCTTGTTCCCACACAAAGGGAGAGGGTCTCAAGAATGAGCTCAGTGTTGAGCTCATGCAGGATCATGAAGGCAGCCTGCAGAAACTGCTGTAGAAACTGCAGCATGGCTGCATGGAGCCATCACATACGCAGGGGCAGCTCCACTCCATGTCAAGAAGAATGCTGCGGCATCCAATAGCTGGGCAACCAGGGCACGCACTGCTACAGCTTTTCTGTCCCTCAGAGAGGAAGGCAAGCATGCAGCAGAAGCAGAGACATGGCTGTCCAGGGGGGTCCCTTTAAGTACTCCTCTCAACTAGGCTTAGGCAACAGCATTTGGAAGCAACTATTGACCTAATCCCCTGCCTGAAGTGGTTCCGGGTGGCCTTATATATGAGTGGCCTTATAATATCCAATCAATGTGGACACTATCTTTCAAAAAAGCAGATAGTTTTTTCGATGTGCTTTTGCTCTGTAGATGTTCTCTTTCAAAAAAAGTTTTTCCAGAAGATCTCTTCCAGGAAAACTGCTTTCGAAAGTAGCTTGCAGTCTAGACACAGCCTCACTCAGCACTAAATGGCACCCTGTTTATCTCAGCACAAAGGCTAAGAAATGAGAGGGATATCAATACTGAAGCTGAGATGGATGCCACTGAACAAGAATGAGGCATATGTTGGCAGGAAGATACGAGGAAGCTTTCCTTCTCACTACTGTTATATCCATGGTGGGTATGAAGAGCCATTCTTTCCCCAAGGACTGCCAATTCCACACCTTTAATAAGGACTAGTAGAAAACCTGTTCTTTGGAGTCAAGGACTGTACACATTATAGAAAGCCACTTATTGTACAGCCCATGTTTAGGCTGGGCTTTGATGCAGCCAGAGTGCCACAATACAATAGCCTCATTAGCAGTACAGTAATTTTTTAGTGGCAGGTAAACCGAGCACTTCAGTTTTACATTCATATTTTTAAAGGCCATTTACAGAACAGTTTGCTTTTCATTTTGCTGAATGTCTATTTTACATAGAAGCTTCTCACTCGTTATCTGTTCTTTCTACTCCTACCAATTTGTTTTGATTATTCCTGGCCATCAGGTTTAAGCTCCAATATATTGGCTTTGAGAGGGTTATTAAATAATCTTTTGATATCTCCAGTCTTCCAAGAATACTATTAAGGCTTATACACTAACATCTTGTTTTCAGTATGCTTTCTAAAACCGAGCAGTACCCTAAACCTCTGCAAGACTGTATAGAAAAGCAGAACCCAGGACTGCCTATGACCTTTCCTCTGTTTACATTAAAAGTAAGTAACCTAGAGTCAGATGGTTTATATTCAATCAGGATTACAATCTGCTAGCTTTCGTGGGGCAATGCAGGAAGAAGATAAATACAGATTTTTATCCTTTATGTATTTGTTGGATAAGCAACTGTAGCTAAATTAAAATAACTAGAAATATAGTCATTCCAAATATTCTGCAAGTCATGTAGGTTCAGATTAAAATCAAAGCAAACAGCTTTGCAAGTGGCATGCTGAAGAGTATTAGTTGCAACAATGGTTTAATCTCCCTACTCAATGATCTTTCCTGAGCTTGTTTAAAATAAAAATGTTGTGCCAGTGGCTAAATTCAAGGGGAAAAGCTGCAGATCATTGATTTCTTCACAAGTGCATGGCAAATCATGCAAGAAATTTTCCCTTTCTTTTCAGCTTTAGCTTTGAAAGCCTTCTTTGGTGATCCTATGTACTTTCAGCAAAGAATCATCAAAAATGTAGGGCTAGAAGGGACCTTGAGAGATCATCAAGCCCAACCCCTAAACTGAGGCAGGAATGAGGAAACCTAGATCATGCCTGACAAGTGTTTGTCAAACCCATGCTTCCCAATCTTCAGTGATGAGGTGCTACATCCTCCCTTGGAAGTTTATTCCAGATCTTAGCTCCCCTTATAGTTAGAATTTTTTTCTCATGTCTAAGCTAAATCTCGCTTAATGCAGATTAAGTCCCTTCTTATCCTCCCTTCAGTGGACACACGGAACAGTTGCTCCAGCCTCTTTATAAAGGCCGTTACTATATTTCAGTGTTTCTCCAAGTGGTCTTTGCTGCTACTGGGCTGTTCCAGTTTTAGTTACTGGCTCCCAGCCATGGAGCCTTGCGGCTCCCATTGGCTTCAGTTTGCTGTTTGCAGCCAAGGGGAGCCGTGGGAACCCATTAATGAGGGGTTAATCTCTCATTTTCCACACAATCCTAAAGAAGTTTGTTTAAACCGGATAGTGGCAGTCAGGAGTGAAATCTGTAACCATCCTACAGGACACATTAGAGAAATAGTCCATCTTTACGCTGAATAATCTTCTGTTTGGTGTTATATATATGTGCTGAACAATTAATATCCTTACCTGCTGAAGTGCTGGTTCTGTGTGATGTAACACAGATTCCTCCATCTGTCTCTGTTTTCTTCCTTTTGCACCTTTGCTTGTTCTTTCTGCTGATTCCGTTGTTTCCGTGTCCTTTCCTGGGTTTCTGATTCAAAGTAGAAAAGCTGTGCCAGAGATACACTAATTATTCAAGAAGCAAGTGTCTCTTGTACAATTACGTTTATAATTCCATAATTACAAGCTTTGGTAAACACATGTTAGCAAGCAATTTGCTTTCTTCTGTGTCTGTCCCATAGCACAATGGTACACCAAACAAACAGATCAAGTAAGGTATAACTTACACATGTCCTGTAAAAATAATACCAGGACACAAATAATATCTTCACCGTCTGAAGTAAGAAAAGCAAGTATGTGATTATCTGTACACTTTGAAACAGACTGAGGAGCACAATTTATTTATGTTTATGCAGACTCAATATCCCCCCCCTCCAATATTTTAATTTTAGATTAATATTGTTTCTGTTCTTTGAATTCCTGGTATCCCATTTCCCCACATGTGAGAACCACAGAGGGGTTTTAACATGAAATAATTTTTAAAAATTCTTTCCTTTTCTTATTATTATAATATTAAAAATAATGTAGGGTTTCAGTTCTGTGGCTGTGAAGTGAGTTTTGCTTGCTATAAACCACCAAGCAAGATATTCTTGTAATATTTATTAATGTAAGCAGGGGCTGAACTGCTGCTTGCTATCAGCCAACTAAAAGGAGGGGTGGGTGTGCCCACTACAATTGTTTAGCTCTGCAAGGTAATTAACTGTTAACTGTTGATATGTAAATACAGCTCAGGAGAGAATCCGAGGTGTGGCTATGTAAATCCCATTCAGCCAGGGCTGATGGAGGGTCAGTGCTGGTAAGTGCTTTTGCAGAAAAGTGTCCGTGCCAATCTAGACGCTCTTTTCCGCAAATGCTTTTAACGGAAAATGTTAAAAGCATTTGCAGAAAATCATGCCAGTCTAGACGTAGCCAATGAGTTTAAGGCAACTGAAATAATTTGAAATTCTGTGAAATACAATCAAATGTGAGGGCAGGTTTATATTACTGCTTACAGTGAAACCTTTGTTATCCGGCACTCTGTTAGACAGAAAACTTTGTTAACCGGCATTGCCCCCAGCCACAATACTGTCACATCTTCAGGCGCACAGGCCTGGCTTGGTTTACCATGATTGGTTTAACAATTTTTTATTTAAGAAGTACTAATCATCTTTAACTCAAAATAGAAATGTGAGACCAACTGCTTCACACTACAAAACTGTCAATATTAAAAATTTTAGTTTTACTATAATTGTCCATAAGTTTTTCCTAGGTTGATGGGACCCTCAGATAACTGGAATTTTTAGATAACTGGAACACCCTAATCCCCGAGCGTGCCAGATAACACAGGTTTTATAGGTATAACTTACATCACTCCCGGGGGCTACATCTACACTGCATCCCTCTTGCACAAAGTCTATGCAAATGAAGCATGGATTAGCATATTGCTATGCTTCATTTGCATAATTAATTTGGGACTGTTTTTGTGCAAGAGGCTTTTGCACAAAAAGGAGCCGTCTACACAGCTCTGTTTTGCACAAAAACATCCTCTTGCACAAGAGCCGTTCTTCCTGAAAAAATTGGGAAGAGCGGCTTTTGTGCAAGAGGGTGTTTTTGCGTAAAACGGAGCCGTGTAGATAGCTCCATTTTGCATAAAAGCCTCTTGCACAAAAACAGCCCCTAATTAATTATTCAAATGAAGTTTAGCAATATGCTAATCCATGTTTCATTTGCATAGGCTTTTGCTCAAGAGGGATGCAGTGTAGACGTTTGGACTGGCATGGTTTTCTGGAAATGCTTTTAACGGAAAAGTTTTCCGTTAAAAGCATTTTCAGAACAGAGCGTCTAGATTGGCACAGACGCTTTTCCGCAAAAGCACTTTTTGTGAAAAAGCATCCGTGCCAATCTAGACGCGCTTTTCCGCAAAAAAGTCTCGAACGCAATTTTCGCAATCGGGGCTTTTTTGCAGAAAACAAGTCTGAGCTGTCTACACTGGCCCTTTTGTGCAAAAGTTTTGCGCAAAAGGACTTTTGCCCGAATGGGAGCAGCATAGTATTTCCGTAAGAACACTGATAATGTTTCATGAGATCGTCAGTGCTTTTGCGGAAATTCAAGCGGCCAGTGTAGACAGCTGGCAAGTTTTTCCGGAAAAGCGGCTGATTTTCCAGAAAAACTGGCCAGTCTAGACACAGCGTAGATGAGCTACAGCAGGGCAGCTCCACTGCTATATTATTTCTAATGTAGACTAGCCTTTAAAGTTAGTGCCAGTTGGCAGCACTCATTTATTTGAATCAGACTTCCTTTTTACAACAGAACTAGACAACTACTGTCATGAGAGAGAATAAGAGGAAAGAACAGAAAAAAAAATCAGCTTCTGCTTTTGAGGCTTGCAGATCACATGACCCTTAAGCCACTCCTGATTGTCAGCTTTACTCCCCTGACACTGGAAAACCTTTGGTGGTGTTATTCTTATTTTCTTCTGTCCCAGACTGTGGACAGAAAAGACTGCATCACAATATTAGATATGCTCCAGCTGGTTACACTGGACTTTTATTAGACTAAAGGCAAAGATGACAGAAAGGAGGCATGAGGTATAGAATCATAGAATCACACAATCCTAGAACTGGAAGGGACCTCAGGAAGTCATCAAGTCCGATCTCCTGTCCTCATGGCAGGACCAAGCACCGTCTAGACCAGTGTTTCTGAAAGCGTTCCATGGAATCACTTTGAGAAACATATTAACTGGCCACCCCGGTTTGTTTATTTATCAACACTGCAGCCACGGAGCTTCGCAGCTCCCATTGGCTCCATCTTGTCCTTTGCAGCCAAGCGGAACAGCAGGAAGCATGGGCCGGGTCACCACTTCCCACTGCTCCACTTGGCTGCAAAGAGTGAAACGGAGCCAATGGGAGCCACGAGGCTCCTTGGCCGCGGCGTCAGTAAATAAACAAACCAGAGTGGCCAGTTAATGTGTTTCTCAAAGTGATTCCATGGAATACTTTCAGAAACACTGGTCTAGATCATCCCCGATAGACATCTATCCAACCTGCCCTTAAATACCTCCAGTGATGGAGATTCCACAAGCTGCTTAGGCAACTTATTCCAGTGTTTAACCACCCTGACAGTTAGGAAGTTTTTCCTAATGTCCAACCTAAAGCTCCCTTGCTGCTATTTAAGCCCATTACTTCTTGTCCTATCATCAGAGGCCAAGGAGTATAAGGCGAAGCAGTTCCTCAGGGCCTAGCTATGGAGATGGTGATGTTGTCTAAGTCCCATTCCTCAGCGGTGAGAACATCCAATAGGATTAGGAAAAAAAAATGAAGACCATTGGTGAAAGTGTAAATCTGTCCATCTTTGGTGGTAGTAGTCGACAACCCGAGAGTCAGTGCTGGTTAACATGATGAAGGTGCTGCTGCCCAAAGTTCCCTGTTCTATCTAACAATAGGTAAGTGGTCCCCAGAAAAAAATGCCCAAAAGGTGCAGTAAGCTTGTACACCACTAGTGCCCTCAAGCAAACTTCTACACAGTCACAGCATCTCATTTTAAGATTCTGAGCTGTTGCTGTAACAAATTTGTCATCTCCACAGAAGCTTTGGAATCATCCTATCCACAATTCTGTCAGTGCAAATAAACATTGCCCACCCTTTCTTTATCATCTTTGCTCAATTCCACCTAATCTGCTTATGAATTAAATATCCCTTCCTTCTACTCCTTCTCCCCCATTTTGGACAATGTAAGACTTTGACGCAATGCCAAGATGCACAGGATCAGAGTCTGGTGTCCCTGCGGGGGCAGACAGAATTCTGGATCTTTGGATGGGGGAGGGGAGAGGAACACCTTATTAGCGCCTTCAGTAGAACTGATGTGCTGATGTGTAGAGCCTGCACACCCAGCTAGATGGTGAGGTACTGATTAGGTGAGTTGAGTAGAGCGCCATAGGGTATATTCCTTCTGCAGAGCTCTAGAGGTCTAAGCAGGGTCTCCCACTACTATACTGCTATTTTTAGCAATATAGCATCCCACCGCCTTTCCTGGCCATAGCAAAAGTGTCTTCCTGTGGGGAAAAACTCTGGCAGATCCATCCTGACAGATCCTTTTCCTGCTGCCACCTGCCTGCCAGAGCCTTTCACTGCTATGCATAGCTATGCACTGCAGAGCGTATGCCACATGTAGCTACACATGCCCTATATGCTGCCACAAGTTGAGGCAAGTGTAAATAAGGGCAATGGTTTAAGGTTCACTTGAAAAAGGTTGTTGCCACTCCGCTATGTGCTCCCCCCAGCATTCCTTACAATTTCTTGCAGAATGCCTTTTGCAGATGCAGTTTCCCTTTCCCTGCCAATCCCTTGCTACTGTACCAGTGGCTTCTGAAGATCATATTTTACCATTAAAATGGCTGATTGTTTAGCTCAAATCTGCTTGTGGTTAATACTTTATGTTGTGTATGCAGTTAAATTACTATAATTTTAGTGGTGTCATATCTGTTAATTTTGGCCATGCCATTTTGCTGGCCAAACTTGTGCACGGCACTGGAAGCTGCATCAAGGTGTACAGGATCATATCCACAAACAGCAGCCTCCTTTTAGGGCAAAGGAGAAAATGTCTAATAGTACAAGAGGTTATCTCATTCCTACTATCTCCGTTGTACTCTCAAGCCTCCTTCCTCTGGGTCGTGATATTTCCACTCTTCACCACCTTCCACCCCCAGCAGCAGCAGCCAGACATTGACCCAGGGCCACAAAGTATATTTTTGTACTGTACTTTGGTGCTCTTTCCTGTCTCCTGAATTAAAATGACTCTGCTTGGTGAGGCATTGTCAAAACTTCCTTGGACAATGACTTCTTTTGAATAATAGATGATCAAAGTGAGAGGTACTCGTGATCTATTATTCAAATGATGGCATTAGTCAGAGAAGAAAAAGACCATGATCAGATTCAATATAATCACAGGATGGCAATCAACCTCCAGACACATACTAGTAGCTGCTTTCATGGCATAACACAGGGCCTGAGGACTGGCGCCAGAATGTCAGATTGGCAAGATTTAATTAGTACTTAATAAAATGAAAAGGTGTAATTTATACTTCTTTGATACCTTCGTTAACAAACTGTATTCTTCTTGCTGCCTTTGGTCCTCTAAGGGTCGTGGGCCTTCCTGTTTTTCTTCTGTTCTGAACAGCAGTTGGGAGAAAAGAAAATACAGCAACAGCTGTGGCTGTGTGAAATGGTAGCACTTTTACTGCATCAAGCTAACAAAAGTAAGCTGCATATTTTTTGTACAGTACACACCTTACTAAGCTACATAAACCCGAGAACAATATTTCAACTCAATCTTCAGGATAACGGAGATCTTCAGCTGGCATTAATTGGTGAATCTCCACTAAAGTCAGTGGATTTGTGCTGATTTACACCAGCTGAGAAGAAGCTGGGCTTAGGGATCTACAAATTAATAGTATTCTACATTGCCATATCTATTCAAAGACATATGGTCCATACAAAAGAGGGGACACAGCATTCTAAAAGTTAGATTAGATGGTGAGGAGTTAGAGTTTCTACAATTTATACCTGACTCTGCCAGTGACAATCTGCAAGACCTTAAACAGGTCATTTAACATATCTTTGGCTCAGTCTCCCCTTGTTTAAAGCACAGATGATTATACTCCTTATAGTACCTCCTAAGGATGTTATGAGGCTTAAATCATTACTGCTTATTATTATTTGTTATTTTACTGTACCACCCAGGAGCTGCAGCCACTGATTAGGACCCCATAGGACTAAGCACTGTACAAATGCAGAAAGGTCCCTACTCCAAAGACCATTAATGCTTTAAAGCCCTTTGAAGTTCTTCAAGTGCTACAAAAGAACAAAAGTCTTGTTGGCATTTGTTACTCAAGTTATAATAAATGGAATGAAGAGTCATGCTGAAAATAAAGAGAAAACTAGTGCTGCAGATAAACTCATCAGATAAACAATGTGCAAAGGCAGTACTGTATCAGGAGACAAGAGTACATAGTCCTGGCCCCACTGAATAAATGGCAAAACTCCTAACAGTTTTAATGGGATCAGGGTTTTCTCACTTGGTTCTTCTGCCATATTGTCTTTTACAGTCTTTCCATCAAAGTCTTTTTCGACTATTACTCCACTGTTTAGAGGGCTAAGAGATTTAGACACTGCATGAACCAACACTGAATGTTTCTAAATATTTTTAGCTTAACATGGATTTGCAAGATTCCTTGATAAGAGGTATTTGTTAAGATTGCCATGTTTTTCATGGACAGAATAGCTCAGAAAAAAATTAGTGCAATGCCTCAGATTAAATAAAAGTAGTGCTAACTAATCTCTTATTTTACCAGAATCTGGGAAGAAAAGTCTGTCATTGGCCTCCTGAGTACTTCTGAATGAACAAGTAAATTGCTTATTGCATTCATATATTTTATAAGGAGTACGTCTTCAGAATTTCCTACCTCATTACCTTATTCCCCTTAAAAAGCTTTCCCATTTTCCTTTCCATATCACCTGCCTTGATGCTTGTGAATGGCTTTTTAATGACCAACATTGTTTTCACTCAGGTATCCCCTTATGGAACAACCCATAGCAATGGAGGAGGAAAGGAAGCTCCATTAAACACTGAGAATACTTATTTGAAGGCTGTTCCTTTTTAATTATTTGTATTACTGGAAGATTTACCCAGTGTTGTTCGAGTCATTAACTCAAATAAGTTCTGTTTTTTTTTCATTTAAATCATTGTTCCGGGGTGGGGCTGGGAATGAGGAGTTCAGTATGAAGGCATCCCTTTGGGGAGAGGACAACCTAAGTTTTCTCTCACTGGAACTGGTTGGGGCCAGCTGAAAAGTGCCTGACCATGGATGCTGTGGCTCCAGTTGGCACAGATGAGGGAAGGGTGCATATCTCCCTAGCTGGGGGACAGACATGCAAACAGACAAACTCTCTGAAAAATATAATAAATAGCTGTCCCTTTCTCTACCCATGACCTCTGCTGGCACAATGAGGTTGTAGCTGTTCTGATCCCCATCTCTGGCACCTTGCTGTCCTCTTGTGGTCATTCTGCAGTATAACACCCTCCTGCCAGACGCCTCCCTTTCCACTTTATGACAAAACAGTCAAATTCCATGCACTTCTTATTAACCTGGTACAACCAAACCCTAATTTTACTTTAAGTCATGATAAAGTATGAGGAAGCTGCATACCAAATTTGGTGGTCCTAGCTCTTACCATTTAGGAGGAATTATTGAATAAATGAACTCACAGATGGACAGACAAACATTTCTAAAATATATAGTAAGATATGCATAGTCTTCAAGTATGGCAGTAGTCCAATAACATGCGGTATATGGACTGTTATTAGGAATATAACATTCTATTTACAATTACATTTTACTTTGTTCTAATTTTTGCCTAAATATTGTGAATTTCTGAAGCTAAAATATAGTTAGATACTTTAAGTGGAGCCATGTAGATACTGAAAAAATTGTCAATGTTCTTTCATATCTAGATTCACTGGTTCTATATCAACCCAGTGAAAAATTTTGTAATCTAACACCTTTTCAATGGGGCCTACGTGAGAGTACTTATGATCAGAGTCTAGTTCAAAATGAGCAAGTGTCTATATTACAAATTGTACTAATTAACATATTTTATGGTACCTTCCAGCAGATACCAAGAACTGAATACTTTGTCTCCAGCTGCAGCATCCCTATGGTATACAGCAGCCTTCTGAGTCATGGAGAATGGGGTGGATCATTATGCTACTATTATGATTTATACTCATTTTCCACGTATCTTAGAGAAACAACCAGACCTGAAGTCTAAGGCTTTGTTTACATACTGAGGTAGTTAACACTACAGGCACTGATTTCAAAAGTGCACTAATGTGCTCTGCATTAATTTGCCTGTGCGGACCCTAATGGTATATACTAATATTCCTTAGAATGCTTTAACACTAAATTAAAACACAGTGGGGATCATTTAATGTGCACCAACAGAGACTACACAGACCAATAAATACAAAACACGTTAGTGGGCTTTAGAAGCCCTACAGATTTTCAAAAGCACTAATGTGAATTGGGAGCACAAAGTCCAAGGAAACTCATGCTTGAAAGTTCCACTGAAAACATTCAAACTTTTGAAAATCCTACCCAAGATAAATAAAGATTTTTCATTGACTTAAAAACACAAACTTCCCTTCAATAGGAACAGTGGGGTCAAAGCCTATTATTTACTTAAAAGCACTTCAGGGAGACAACCACTTCCTCAAATTTCAAAGCATAGAGCTTCTGAGTCACAATTTACATTGAAATCATCAGCAGTCAGTGCATCCAAGACCTAACCATCTACGATAATGTATAACATTTATTATGTGCAGATTGATTCCTACCTGCTGCCATAAGCTGCTGTTGGTCTTTCTTCAGGTTCTCCTGGCACGGTTTGGACTGTTACTGGAAGGATCTGGCTGACTCCCATCAGAGTTTAGCCATTCTGCCTAATCCTATGGAATAGGAATAAAATTACCCAGTACTTAAACAAAATCCTTCATTTTAGACTTCCTATCCAGGTGCTCCTGGAGCATTCATCCCTGTGGTATCTAAATGCTGAACCTACTGGGCAGGACAATGGCAGCTGCAGATTAGAACTTAAATCCTGGTGAGGAAATTTAACCATCAACTTTCTAACTAAGTAGTGAGAGTGCTACCATTGGAACACTGAAGAGACATGACATAAAAGTGAAGGAATATGTGGCATTGGGGGTATAGCTGCTGAAGTAAGAGGCAAAATGTAAACCCAATTGAAATCACAGTTGTTTCTTAGTGTTCATAATGTGGTCACAACTTTCAGAAGACTGAAGTCTGTGAAGTCCATTGAAATTTTGCCTTTGACTTCATTGAGAGCAGGTCTCGGTCTTAAGTGAACTAGCACATGCTGTGATCTCCAGAACTTCTAAATATTGAACTTCAATGGTGGCAGAGGGGGAGGGGATATTCAATAGGCAACTAAATGAATCATTTATATAAAAAAATGAAACTGGTGTGTTAAGCTATATCAGCAGCAGCTCAGTTTACTTCTGTAACCATTGGCTACAGTAATGAAATCTATCCTCATTTTCTGATTGCTCTCATATCCTGCAATATGACCCCTGTGTTCCCTCAGCAGACAGCAGTTATTTACAGTAGTATCTTCAGTCAGGACCAAGATATGATGTACCTAAATAGTATAAAAAAGGGAAAGATTACTAAACAAGCACAGATCTGCAATTACCACTCTATTTAGAATATAGGCATTTAAATGGAAGTAGCTGAGTTTCTATTCATGACAGATTTCCTTTTGATGACTTCATAGTATTTTATACAACTCTGCATACTGTGGGATGAAAATGTACATGTGTAAAACAAAGTCATTACTGAAAAAGAAAGTTAATTGTTAGACATGTTCCATTTCTCTCTTTGCTATTGCTTAATTGCTATTTTTTCAAATTGAAGAATCATTATTTCTCAGGACTCATTTAGCACATGTTGTACATTTTATATGCTGCAATGCTCAGAATTGCCTTTTAAGTACTGAAGGAAGCTTAGCAGGTTTTTTTTTATTGTTTTCATCTCAGTCCATTAAGCTCCTAAAATGGATAAAGTCTAAGGCTGTGACATGAATGGAATAAATCTCTGAGCTAGGTTCAATGAATGCCAAGATATTTATTCTAAATAAATGATTACCCCAGTTAGATATTTGTAATGCTTGACGCTTCAAAAAAGCCTCCTACATAAAAAATTCAGCTACCACTTTACAATTGAAAAGCAGTCGTACTCAGAAAATAATGTTAATCTTTCTCTCTCTCTTGAAAGAAATGTTTTAAATTGAATTATATTTTTATTTTTCAATTGTTTTCTAATAGTTTAAAATTACCACATCAGTTTTGAAGGGTGATCTCTTTAGCTTCCTCAGAGACTATAAAAACTAGCTGTTCTTTAAAGATGGTTGATATTTTTCCATTGAAATGTTGATACTAACATCATCTGTTTTTTTGTAAAAAATTCATTTTATGTAAAAAATGCACTTATTAACAAAATTAGTTTTAGTAGAAATTGTTTTAGTGGGAATGAGACATGGAGACTCAGGACTTGTTGACATGGAGACACTCAGGAAAGGTAATCCAATTAATAAAATATGTAAATTTAGAGCACATCAATCAAATGGAATTAAATCTTTGCATAGACACTAATTCAGAATTCAAGTGGTTTTACTTCATTTTAGTTTAATTTACATGTTAGGCCACGTTAGTTCTGAGATTGTCAGCACAGAGGTTTAAAGCCGTTTTAAAATTAAATTTACATTCACAGCATTAGTTACTTCAGATTAAATTTCCTGGGTGTCCCTATGTAGACAAGTCCACAGTGACTACTCAAGGTCACACAAAAAGTTTGTGCAAGAAAAGGGACTTAAAACTAGGTCTCCAGAGTCCCAGGCTTAAGTCCTAATCAGATCATCCTTCCCTGCCTTCCAACATTTCCCAAGATCCATAGAAGTAGGAGACCGTACATCTAGGGCAGTGTTTCTGAAAGTGGTCTGTGAAACCGCTCTGAGGTATGTCTACACTGCACGTTTATTTTGGAATAAGCTATTCCCGAAGATATATTCTGAAATAGCTTATTTCAAAATAGAACACACTCTACAGGGAAGCCTCAAAATTAGTCCGAAGCAGGCTCCCCTAATGTGGATGCACTATCTCGATTTAGAGCCCCAGGAGAAAAATTCCTGGGAGAAATTACTTAGAAGAGCCTTGGTGAGGCTCTATTTCAAAATGGCAGCAGTCCACTGGAGCATCCACACTGAAGCTAGTTCAAAACTGCTAATTTAGTAGAGAAGTTATTCCTCATGGAAAGAGGTTTACAGAAGGCGGAATAAGCAGCCCATTATTTTGAAGTAATGGAATTGCTGTGTAGATGTTCGCATTGTTATTTTGGAATAATGCTAGTTATTCTGAAATAAGAGTGCAGTGTAGACGCACCCTGAGAAACCTAACTGGCCACTCTATTATGTTTATTTACTGGCTCCGCTGCCACAGAGCCTCGCAGCTCCCATTGGCTCCATTTCGCTGTTAGCAGCCAAGGGGAGCTGTGGGAAGCAGCAGCCCGTCCCACGCTGCTTCCCAGACTCCCCTTGGCTGCAAACAGTGAACCAGAGCCAATGGGAGCTATGAGGCTATGGAGCTGGTAAAGAAACACACTGAAGCTGCTAGTTAGCACGTTTCTCAGACCACTTTGCCAAACCCTGATCTAGGGTTATATCCTGGCTCCATCAAAGTTAATGGGACTTTTGCTCTGACTTCAGTGGGGCCAGCACTTCATTCCTTGCCTCTTTTGTACTCCCCAAAACACATCATAACTGAGGAAATGATAGTCTAGAATACGTGAAAGATAAAATTTGTAATGATCTGGTCTACTCTGTGGGTTTCTTCAGGGCACAGGGACAATCTAGGACGTGGTGATCCATAATTGAATTTCTATTAAATTAATTATTTGTAACTACATGAAAACTATATGAATTCATCTTAATTAGTGTTATCACAGTGATCCCCAAAGGAAGAGAGAATGATTTCCAGCTTATTCTCAAGGGCTGCTATTTCTGCTGACAAAAATTGGATCTAAAACATCTGACAGAATCTTCTTTTTTTTTCTTTTCTTTTTTTGTGTGTGTAAAATGATATGTTTGGAAGAAACACCAATTTCCCCCTCTGCTGTTTTTTGATACAATTCCTCAAACAATGAAAAAATGATCTGCATTTGTGAAGAAATGTGGAAAAATACACAAATGTTGCTACAGGGATGTCGTAGCTGTTGCAATATTAATTGATTATATTACCTTGACCATTAATTCTTAAAAACAGGGATCATAACACACACACTGTGAAAATTAAACTTCCTGGAAGAAAGAATGCAGATGGGTTTTATGTAAAATGTAAAATTTTCCCGGAGGACATAAGTACATTTATGGCAACCAAATATTAGATAGGATAGTGTAAAGGACAGTGGTCAGAAAACCAGATAATTCTACAGCAATATAGAGCTTTTTATTGAGATGGAAAACAATGGCTACAATTTCTTACCTTTATTTTGTTACCAATTCAATTTGATTGTTATAGCTACAGTACAGAAAAATAATTTCAAGGAATGTGACAGTTGCTTAATCATTAATCAGTTTTTAATAATGTGCCAATTTGATTACTTCTTGTAGTTTACTCAACTATTTGTTATACACAAAAATGCCATGCCAAACTTCTCAGGACATCAGCAGCTCACCACCAGCATAATTTGACCATTTATTATTCCAGAATTAAAAACAGACTATGCTATCAGGATTTTACCTTTGTAGTTTTCTTTTTTTTCTTTTCTCTTTTCTCTTCCCAAATTCCTTTTCTTCCTGTCATGTAATGATGTCCTTTTCTCTTTCATCTATTCTTTCGGCATACAGTATCCTGCCCTTGCTTTCTGATGTAGCTGTGTCTTATGAGCTACCACATTCCTAAATAATGCATTGAGATCAATCTACAGTTTCTCAGCCAATCCTTAACTGGAGCATAAATTCTCTTCTATAGTAACTATCGTATTCTCAGTCAAGTCAAAGTCACTGTTTCACTGGCATAAGTTACCCTTCAGTACTAATTATCTCACGGAGACCAGCTCCTTTGAAATAAACTGAAAAACATAAGGTACAGTGAAAACACAAATGTGGGAACTGAGACATTTTCAAAATAAGTTCAGCTTATAAAAATACAAGATTATATTTAAACTACCAGGAACAGTCAGCCTGAAAAAGAAGTCGGATAGCTTAAATAGCTCTGGAAGGAAAGGAAGTGCATTGCAGAAATGCTCCCACAGTTTGTTACAGTATCTGTGTGTCTGATCTTGCTCCCACATCAGTCAATAAAGCTTTTGCTACAAAATTTCAATGAGAGCAAAATCAGGCTGTAACACATTGTATTTTTGAACACAGAAACACGTCTCATTTCCATCGTTAGCTTCTGGATTTCCACGGTACCTTGTGTCTCCTAGTTTCTCATTTCAAACACACACACTACTTATTTTTAAAAACTATACAAGAATAATCTCCAGGATTTGTCTACTGCTTCTAGTAATGACACTGCAGTGTTTTGGGTAATAAATGGCCCATACAGTCATATATTTTTATTTATAAGGAGAAGTATTTTTTAAATGAAACTCACCTCCTTTTTAAGTGGTTTGTCTTATTCAGCTCTCTCAGGCTGTGTCCAGACTCGAGGGTTTTTTTGAAAAAAGGCTACTTTTTTCGAAAAAACGTCTCCTGCGTCTAGACTACAGCCACGTTCTTTTGAAATTAAATTGAAAGAACGCGGCTTTTCTTTCAATGGCGGAAAACCTAATTTCACGAGGAAGAACGCCTTTTTTTGAAGGCATTCTTGAATGCAAACAGGGCTTTTTCGAAAGAGAGCGTCTAGACTGCCTGGGTGCTATCTTTCGAAAAAGCGGCTTGCTTTTTCGAAAGTACTGCTTGCAGTCTAGACGCTCTTTTTCGAAAAAGCCTCTTTCGAAAGAGGCTTGCAGTCTAGACGTAGCCTCAGTGATTTAGCTTAATTAAGTCCTGATGCAAGACACACATTGAAAGAGAGCAACATAAACTTGGTCCATATTCACTCCTAAAATGCCTATTGTGAAAGCTTTCCTATACGGTAAGAGTGTCTGTGCCTCTAGCTTTCTTCTTTAGAGAAGCACTCAGTCTTGTGTACTGGATAAGTGAGGGGTTAATTAAAAATCTGGACCTGGATGCTGCCCAGATGACACAATCAATAGAGTAAGTAGGACAGTGTGTTGTAGGCTCAAGAAACTGTGTTCCACATGGCCCTATAGACTGAACACCTTGTGAAAGCATACTTTAAATAAATCTGGAACTGGCAGAAAAACAAATGAGCTACGTCTAGATTGCATCCCTTTTTCGTAAAAGGGATGCAAATTAGACGTATTGCAATTGCTAATGAAGCGGGGATTTAAATCTCCCCCACTTCATTAGCATAAAAATGGCTGCCGCTTTTTTTCGGCACAGAGTTTTGCCGGAAAAAAGCGCCAGTCTAGACGCGGATCTTTCGGAAAATAAAGCCTTTTCCGAAAGATCCCTTATCCCTCTTAAAATAAGGGATAAGAGATCTTTCAGAAAAGGCTTTATTTTCCGAAAGATCCACGTCAAGACTGACGCTTTTTCCTGGCAAAGCTCCGTGCCAAAAAAAAAGCGGCAGCCATTTTTATGCTAATGAAGCGGGGGAGATTTAAATCCCCGCTTCATTAGCAATTGCAATACATCTAATTTGCATCCCTTTTACGAAAAAGGGATGCAATCTAGACGTAGCCATGGGACAGAACTCCATATATTCGTTCCCTGACTTAAATATCAAAGTATTGTTATGAGCTGGGTTAAACCTTGGAAAGCTTTGAGTTAAAACCTCATTGTAAGAGACAGTTAAGATGGACATACTTAAAACAAAACCCAACAGAGTAGACCTGTAGCACCTTAGAGTACATCTACACTGCATGGCTATTTTGGGATACTGAAGGAAACCAAAGGTATCCCAAAATAGCTATGCTGCATCTACAAAAGCTGTCTGTTATTTTGAAATATTTTTCGAAATACTAGGCACAGTATTTTGCTAGCCCGGTAAACCTCGTTGTACAAGGGTTAAGAGATGGCTCAAAATAGCACTTTATTTCAAAATTTGGTGCTGTGTAGACATGCCAAATTTCAAAATAAGCTATTATGAAATAGATTCAAGATAAGATACACAATTTGCATAGCACAAATTGCATATCTTATTTTGAGTTTAGGGTGCTGCGTTGACGCGCCCTTAGAGACTAAGGGTATGTCTACACAGCAAAGTTATTTCGAAATAACAGCCGTTATTTTGAAATAACTTTACCAGCATCTACACAGCCAAACTGCTATTTCGAAATTAATTTGAAATAATGGAGGGCTTGTTTTGAAATTGGTAAATCTCATTCCATGAGGAATAGCACCAATTTTGAAATTGCTATTTCCAAATAAGCGCTGTGTAGACGCTTATTTCAAAATAGGGGGCCTCCAGCCCTACCCAGGTGCCCTGGTGGCTACTCTGAGCACAACCAAGAAAACTCCTCTCCCTCCTCCCCTCCCCAGAGCCCTTAAAGGGATAGACTGTAGCCACAGTGCCTGTGCCAGCTCCAAGCCTGTCAGCCCAGAGCCAGCAGTCGCTGCACCTGACCCAGCCACCCCAGCATGAGCCAGGCAGGCAGTGCCAGCCAGCCTTCCACCATTCCCCAGGACCAGTTTACCAGCTCCCAGGAGCCTGCCGGGACTGGAAAAGGTGGGCACTTGCCTGCTCCATTGTGGAGATCAGGGACCTAATTCACGTTTGGGGGATGCCTCCAACATCCATGATCTCAACACTAAATGGAGGAAAGCAACTGTCTACAGGCAGATGGCTGCCAGCCTGGTCACCAAATGCCACATGCGAACCCAGGAATAGATTTGCCTGAAAATAAAGGAGTTGCGGCAGGCGTATGCCAGGGCCACAGGGGGCAGCTCCCATCCAGGGGCAAACCCAGACCCCTGCCCCTATTTTGATGCCATGGACTGCATCCTGGGGGACAGGATGGTCCATGCCCCCCAGGTGGTCATTGACCCTGGGGCAGAGCTTAGCTGCTCCAGCCCCTGCTGCCTCCTCAGCTACTGCTCCTCCTCCCACTTCTTCCTCCCCACACCCCCGGGGATGCCGAGGCCCCCACACCCGCAGTGCTGGGAGATAGTTGGGCCGGTGAGACTCCCAGCCTTGATCTCTGAGCTTACTCATAGACTCATAGACTTTAAGGTCAGAAGGGACCATTATGATCAGCTTCTCCTCCCACTTCCTCCCCTGGCCTCTCCCTGCCAGATCCCTCCTCCCAGGTTTCCCCCTCCCCTCTCCCACCCTCCCTCCTCCTCTCTCCCACTTTCTTTCCCCAGTCTCACCTCAGTTTCATTCCCACCCACCTCAGTTTTGTTCAATAAAGAGGCTTTGTTGTAATGAACACATGTCATTTATTATACAGCAGGAAGGGGGGTTAGGGAGGGGTAAGTGGAAGGATGTGAGGGAGGAATGAGACACAAGCCCCCAGTGGGGCACACCAGGGAGACTGCAGAATGTGCTGCCAGGCTCGCAGCAACATGTCCAGGAGAAACACCAGAGAGCCCAGGGGCGGCTCCAGCTCCATGTTGCAGAGTGCTGTGGTGTCCTGAGTGAGGGCAATCAGAGCACGCAGAGAAAAAAATGCTTTGCTGTCCCTCAGCGAGGTAGGCAAGTAAGCAGGGAAACCTTAGATCCGGCTGTCTGGGGGATCCCTTTAAGCACAGGTCTCAGATAGCCGCAGGCAGCAGCCACACAAGGTAACTCCTGACCTGAGGCCCTGCCAGAACCAGTTCCGGCCAGCCTTAAATGCGATTCAGCATCCTATCAGTGTGGATGCACTATTTCAAAATAGCAAAATGCTATTTCGAAATGCATTTTGTGTCTAGATGCATTATTGCGAAATAAGCTATTTTGAAATAACGCTATAGTGTAGACATAATCTCACAGAAATAAATATAGTATCATGAGCTTTCAGGGCAAAACCCACTTCTTTACATGAGCTTGAGTGGAGATCTGAGGAAGTAGGTTTTGCCCACAAAAACTCATGATCACTACCTGTTGGGCCCGACAATCTAGCTTTATATCATTTTACAGTCCATTTATCCAATCCATACTTATTAACTTGCTGGCAAGAATATTGCAGGAGATTTTGCCATAAGGCCAGGTCCAGACAACCTCTGATGTGCTAGGGAAGCCTTAGGTGTTTTAAAGTATATTAACCAAGGTCAGCCTGTACAGTTTATAGTGTCAGAAAGAAATTTAGAAACAACACAAGATTTTCAAATTTGAGTCCCTGAAGTTAAGGCCAAAATTTCAGAGTTACGGAGCTGGATCCAGGCTGTGGTGTGGTTGTTCCTGGGGCTAGGAAACCCTGAACCTCTCTGCTCCCATCCCACCCCCAATGTTTCCTCTAAGATTTCCTATCCAAGAGTGCAATGAGTTTTGTCTCACCATTTCAGTCCAAGCTTTCAGCAGTCCTGAAAATCTTATCAATTAAGATGCTTCTCTCTCTTTATCTTAAAAAAATATATATATAATGTGCCTGACTTTAGACAGTCAAATTTGAATATTTGAGTCATGCAGCCTAATTTGATGCATTTGGCAAATTACCAGACAACATTGTAACAGTTTATGAGAGATTGGGGCAGAAAGAGCAGAGGTTGTAGAAAAAAGGGGGTTAGACCAAGTTTGCTCATCCTGGAATCAATCTGTGGTGGCTGGACCCCACATTTGAGCTGGAGAAGCCTTGTGATTGCTCTAAATTATGCTGACTGCCCAGAGCTTTTAAGAGGATATTCACAAAATGGTGAACCATAGAAGTATAGCAATGAATGCCTATTCACACTCTCAGCACCAGAACTTCTAAAGGGGGTGATGGTAGGATTTACTGGCTCTCTAATTCCAAAGAATTCCTAAAGGGGTTGGTGAAAGGCATTTTTCATGGCTGCTTTGCTAGAGCGGCCTGAAGCAGCCAAGGCAGGCTAAAAATTTGGCTCGAGGTCTTTTTGAATTCCAAGTGATCAAAAGAAAAAGAAGTGATCACCATGTCACATCCCACCCAGCAAGGTATTCTCATGTAACAGTCATGTACAATAACTAGCATTGCACATTTATTTCTCATGCTTTGACAGTGCTTTCAATAATAAATAAACCCAAACAGTAGAGGTGTTTACACAATCACGTAAATGCATTAGAAAGCAGGTCAGTGGTCCATTCTCCATGATTAGAACATCATTTTCTGTGATTCAAGCTCTCCACAATTTAAAAGAGAATACTGTTGCAAGCCACAAAGGGAATCATTAATGACATTGTTAAACAGTATGAAGCAACCAGATGCACTATAACATGAACCAAAAACCTTTGTATTGTCCCTCCTTGGAAACCTTGATACCCTTTATCCATCTGTTCAGTTTGCAGAATTTCCTGGTATAGCTTTCCCAGGATCATCTTTAACTCTTTTTAGAAAGTGAAAGGCTAATTCAGAGTCCAATAAGACAAAAGATTTATCTATATATACACAATGCCTAACTTTACAGAATAAAACACAGGCAGCTGAGTTTGCATTCGACTGAGAACACTGGTATAGAATAGAGAGCCATGTGCTATGTAAAACATATTTTAAATTTCCTAGGGACAACAGTGTTTTTGTTCTGTTTGTTATTAACAGACTGCTAGTTAACCGTATCTGTCTGTGCCTGGTGTGCTAGTGGTTATATTGTATGTCTATAATGGAGTGTCTGTTGGGGGAGATTTAGGGGTACATGTCAGTGACAAGAAGGGATAGATTGGCTGGCACGTGTATTAATTGCCAAATATTTTTATTATAGTGCTGTTAAATTTACCTGTGATTTACAAACTAGAGTGCTAACCCTGCAAATGTTTATTAGTGTGCCTAAATTTCTGCATGTGAGTAGTATAACTACAGTGAGCAGGAACACTCACATGTGGAAAGTCAGTCAGTCAGTGAGTGCCAGTAGGTACAGGGTGTTAGGGGCACAATCCCACAAATTCCCATACTCCTTCAAAAGTGTCCATAGACAGTAGAGGTGCTGGATCTATAGACACATTCTCTAAGGAAGGTTTTTTTTGTTTGTTTGATTCACATGACAAAATTGCTCACATGGCAGTGAGCCTGCAGGCAACGCAAAGGACACTGGAATATCTACTACCCACTGTGTGCCATGCTGTTATCAAGACAGTGTGCTGCTGTGTGCATAGCAACACGCTCTAGGGCAAGACACGCAGTGTGAGCACACTCTACCAAAAGAGTTGCTTCAATTGCACTGCAGTGGTATATCAGTATGACTTCTGTTCATGGACAAGCCCTGAGGTGCTCAGTAAGAGAGCTGATGCCTAGAAAGAGATCTATTACACTTGAAGAACAGAAATGACTTCATTCTAGCAGCTATTAAAATCTGCTCCCCATCATTAAGATCCAATAAAACTGTTAATACTAGTTCGATTTTTTTTCTTTTCTCATCGTATCAGCTTTCAGGTTCTCTGTAGTGTTTCACCATTTATTCTGTATTTTTAAAAAACAAATTAAATATCCGGGGTAAAATGAGAGGAGATCAGCTCCACTACTACTGGGAAAATCTGGTGCAGCGGAGATTCGCTCAATAAATAGTTTGTCTGGACCACTGCCCGGTTCTTTACCCCTTCCAACTTTCTTTCCATATGTTTACATTTTCTGAGCAGGCAGTTAGTGCTCAACTTTGCCTGTCCATCTTTGTTCTATATTTTGGCTTCAGTTCTTTCCAGACATTGCTGTACACTGCTGCTGAGCATCTCTGTGTTGGGAAGACTTGCTGATGATTGCTGTATCTTTTCTGGGACCAAAGAAAGTGTGAAGCTGGGATCTAATGCCATAAAGATGCAATATCCCTCACCCCAGCTCACTGGAGAAGCTGTCTTTCTTGGGACATGTAGTGAAGTCATGCAGGGTAAGCTGTGACACATCTGCTGCATCAAATGAGGTAGATTCACTCACCGTTTAAATAAATCACTGTTATAACTCTTATGGTTTGGTATTCTGAATATCGGGTCCCAGATTTATGATTATGAGAGAAGAGGCTAATTTGAAAAAGCAAGATGATGACGATGATAATAATAATTAATGATAATAAATAAGCAAGAGATGATAGAATCCTGCCCATTTTCCAACTACTGCAGCTCTGTCCCCTCAAGCTCTTTCTTTGCTAGGCTTGTGCATTTCAGACTTACAGTATAACACATTACCTAGAAGGGAAGTAATTTCCTCATGTAATTCTGCTGAAACAGAAATTCCGCTATGGGGAAAGAGAAGTGCAATTACTGTAAAAGAAAACACCTGCAAGGATGTGACGGATGATGCAGAAAGGAGTGTGAAATGCACAGTGGGCACTGGCTTAACTGACTACTTTATAACTATTCACTCTTTACAAATAAAAATGATGAAAAGAACAACAGAGAGGGAGGGAGCAACCCAGCAACCAGGCTGAAGATTTTGTGGGTGCTCAGGGTATGGCTTGAGTACAGAACAGTGAAGTAACTGACTGCTCTCTGAGGGAGAGACTATGGACCAGGACATCCACCCAAGGCCTCCATCTTCCTCTCCTCTGGAAAGCACCACAACTGCTGGCAAAGGCAAGCAGGCCAGTTAGGGGTGGAGTGAGAAGAGGTAGGCATCCAGACTGATCTGAATCTCCACTTGCAGCGATGTATGGCAACCAATTACCTCAGTACTCTCTGCTGGAATAGTATTTGTAACTTCTCACAAAAGTTATGAATGAATGAATCTCTTTAGCCTTTCCACAGAAATAGTATACATCCCATTCAGGGGACTATTTCTCTTCTTTCAAGAGTGGTGTGTGACTATCACTGTGATAAGAGCTGTGCTAAATAATGACATAAGCTTCTCGCTACAGTGGCACCACTAATGGGTTCTGCCTATAGGGGCACTGCTACTTCAATAGCCATATGGAGACTTAAGGCAGCCTCCTCTGAAGCAATCGGGGACATTAAAATGGCCTGGGAGCCATCCCTGTGCAATGTTGGGCTTTGCTCCTAAACAGGGCTCTGGGGGGGGGGGGGGGGTTAAAAGATCTGCTACTTTCATCCCATGTACTATCATCCTCAGCTAACTGAGGCAGTAGAGGCCACTGCAGCTCCAGGGCTTTATTTCAGACTGCAAATGCATATTCAAACATATAATATGACTCTGAATAACATGGATAAACAACATATCTGACTTGTTCCTGATAATTCCAAATTAAGAACCTGATTCGAAGACAGGGAGCCAAGCCTCACTTAAATTAGCTGTACTCAATAAATTAATGGTCACAAAAATCTTTGTGAAATATTTAACTGCATGTTGAGAACACTAATTAAAGGAATTAAACAGCCACAAATATACTAAATCAGTTATGGGAATTCACATCATAAACTGAGACACAGCAACTGTTGATGAGCAGACGGTACATAAACGTTGCATGGTAGAACCGGAAAAGTAGTTTATACAGCAAGACTGTAAATATAATATACCCCTAAATATTCTGCACATACACACACTTTAATTTACAATAATCTCATGTCAATTTATATATGAGTCAGTTAGAATTATACTACTTACACTGGGTGCAATAGCAAGGGATGAGTATTACACGCAGGCAAGAAAAGCCAATGTACATTTGGAATCTAGTTGTAAAAACAGAGAGGAGACCACTTTCATTAAGTTTGATCTCCCCATCATCAGACACATTGGGACTTCTTGCCATATGTGGCAGTAGGATAACGATTTAGGGCCAAATTCATGTCTTTTTTAACTCCATTGACTTCAGCTGAATTTCAGCAGGGATTAATTTGGTCTTTACGTCTGTCTTGTGAGGCAATGCCAGTATTCAGAGGGCAAATTATAGCCTGACTGAGGCAAAGGAATTTACTAGGAAGAAAGAGGACTGATTTCTCTTGAGAATGTCTATTTGCATCATGCTTTGAAAATAACTTACTTTGTGATCACAAATTCAATCAAAAGCAGGACGCACCGTGACTGAAGCGCCCCCCCCCCCCATACTATACAACGCACACATCTTACACTTCAAAAAAAGTTTTTGAATTGAAGCAGCACTGACCACCTTAATTCCATCATTTCCTATATTTTTAATGCTTGATTATATGACTGTAATTAGGGATGCTAAAATGTGATTACTTCCCTAATCAAATAACTGATAGATTTTCTGTCGACTATTCGATTAGTCAACAGTGGTAAGCAGTTGGGGTGCTCAGCCTGGCTTGTGCTGATTCACAGCAAAATCTCCCCAGCTGTGACTCTGCATTCTAAAGTCCAAGGAAGTCAGTGCGCTAGCACGGCACCTGCTCTGCAGGTCTCTCTTCATTCAGCAGATCTCACACACACACATACACCCAGCTGCCGCTCCGCATTAAACAGCCCAGGGAAGATGGTGTACGAAGGCGCGCGCGCGCACACACACACACACACACACACACACACACACACACACACACACACACAGAATCTGTTGAATGAAGAGAGACCTGCAGAGCTGGGCCCAGCTAGCACCATCATGGGCCGGCTTCCCTGGGCTTTACAGGTCATGTTTTATAGACCTTTAATCATTTTTGTCACTCTTCTTCTCCAATTCATCCAAATATTTACTAAAATGTGGTGCCCAGAATTGGGCACATTATTCCAGTTGAGGCTTAATCAGCATGGAGTAGAACAGAACAATTACTTCTTGTGTCTCACTTACAACGCTCCTGCTAATACATCCCAGAAAGTTTGGGGTTTTTAAGCAACAGTATTATTGTTGACTCATATTTAGCTTATTTAGCACACTTAGCACAATGACCCCCAGATCTCTTTCTGCAGTATTCCTTTCTAGGTGGTTATTTCCCATTTTTTATATGTGCAACAGATTGTTCCTTCTTAAGTGACGTATTTTCCATTTATCCTTGTTGAATCTCATCCTATTTACTTCATCCATTTCTCCAGTTTTCTCAGATCATTTTGAATTTTAATCATATCTCCCGAAGCAATTGTAACCCCACCCAGTTTGGTATCAAATAGAACATGGGTGATTGGTGAAAGTAGGGCTGGGGGTTTGCCCATCCTCAGCCCCAGCCCATCTTCTGAGACCCCACACCCCATGCCTAGTCACCTCCCTGTGCCCCTCCCCCCACCATGGGGAGGGGAGCAAGATGGGTGAGTGCATTGCCCCAGCCACACAGCCCGGAGCCCGGGGCGGCTGGGGAAGGTGCATGGCTCCAGCCTCCCAGCCCTGCAGCCCAGGGAGGGCAGGCAGCTCCAATCTCTCCAGGCTTCATATGACCCCAGCTTGTCTGGCTTGGAGAATGGGGGAGGGAGGAAGGTGCTTGACTCCAGCCTCCCTGGCCCTAAAGCAGGGAGGGTGGGTGGCGCACTGCTCCTGCATCCCAGGCCAGAGCCCTGGGGAGGATGGAGCGCATGCAGCAACAGCCTCCCCAGCCAGGAGCACAGGGAGGGCAGATGCTGGGGGGGGGGGGAGGGTAGCAACACTCTGCCCCCAGTACGCCTAAGGTAGATGTTCTGGGGGCGGAGTGTGAGCAGAGCCAGGCTGGTGGTTTCGGAAGGCTGTGCCTACCCACATCTAGGATACTGTCCAGCCATGATCCACAGACTTTATAAGTGTCCTCTCTATGCCAGTGTTTCTCAACCAGGGGTACGAGTACCCTTAGGGGTACTTGAGAGAAGTCTGGGGGGTACGTCAACACAACTGAAATTTGGAGAAAACTGAATTTTTGTTTTAAGTTTTACAGCACTTTATTATTTTTGTACTTTTTACATACAAAAATTTTATCGCCTGCCCGGCTAGAATTAAGTTGTTTAAACAAATGTGTTCCAATGGTAGAAAAAAATTGTGTGTGTCTGAAAACTGTAGGCACTGGGAGTGCTTATAATTTTTTTAAAGGGGTACTTATTTATTTATTTTTGGAAAAAGGGGTACTTTATTTTTTTTAAAAAAGGTTGAGAAACACTGCTCTATGCCATTATCTAAATCTCTGATGGAGATATTGAACAGAACCAGGCCCAGAACTGATCCTTGCAGAACCCCATCTAATATGCCCTTCCAGCTTCATCTTGAACTACTGATAACTGCTCTCTGACCTCCTGTATCATACAGGCCACAGAACTTCCCCAGAATAATTCCTAGAGCACAGTTTTTAGAAAAACATCCACTTTTGATTTTAAAATGATCCACAATGAAAAATCCACCACATCCCTTGATTAATTGTCCCAATGTTTAATTACTATGACTGTCAAGTTATTTAAAAAGTAATCATGATTAACTGTGCTATTAAACAATAATATTTAAATAACATTTATTTAAATATTTTGAATGTTTTCAACATTTTCAAATATATTGAATTCAATTACAAGACAGCATACAAAGGCACAGTGGCTCACTATATTTATTTCTGATTACAAATATTTGCAGTGCAAAAATGATAAAAGAAATAGTAGTTTTCAATTCACCCTTTACAAGTACTGTCGTGTAATCTCTTTATTGTGCATGTTGAACTTAAAAATGCAGAATTATATACAAAAAACTGCATGAAGGGGCATATGAAAGTTTAGAATATCTGGAAAAGAAATACCTTGCAATGCCAGCTACAGAAGTGCCATGCAAATGCCTGTTCACACTTCCTGATGACATTGTAAATAAGAAGTGGGCAGCATTATCTCCTGTAAATGTGAACAAACTTGTTTGTCTGACTGATTGGCTGACCAAGAAGTAGAACTAAGTGGACTGGTAGAGTCTAAACCTTTCAGTTTACATTGTTTCCTTTTTGACTGAAGTTATCTAACCAAAAAACAAAATCTACATTTGTAATTTGCACTTCCACGATAAAGAGATTGCACAATAGTACTTATAAGAGATGAATTGAAAAATACTATTTTAAAACCATTTTTACAGTGCAAATATTTGTAATCAGCAATAATAATATAAACCGAGCATTGTGCACTTTGCATTGTGTGCTGTAACTGAAATCAATGTATTTGAAACTGTAGAACAACATCCACAAATATTTAATACATTTCAGTTGGTATTCTATTATTTAACAGTGTGATTAAAGCTGCAATTAATCACAATTAATCTTTTAATTGTAGTTAATTTTTCAGTAAATTGTGTGAGTTAATCAACAGCTCTATTAATTGCCCTCACTGTTCAAAATAAACACCTTATTTGCAGTCTGAAAACATCCAGCTTCAACTTCCAGCCATAAGGCTGGCTTAGAAATCATGAGTTTAAAATCAAAGGAAATAAGCGGGTGTTTTTTTTTCTTGTGCATTGTGGTTTCTGAGCCTTTCAAATAGAGTCCTGTTCTTAAAATTTTCTCCACAACCAGGAGAAAAGGAACAAAGGTGAGATGCTCACGTAATCAATTAGCTCCTGGACCTGGAGCTATAATATCAAATGTCACAAGACTCATGGTAAGATCAAGAGAATTGACAATGCTGTATGAGTAATGGGCAAGTTATAACCTATCTATCAGAGGCATGTCAATCAGGATGTTGATGCTGATTGTACTGAGCAGCTCCCACAACAGTTTCTACTGCTACATCTATACTGTGCACCTTACAATGTCTTGGCTGTGCCCCTGCAGCTGTGCAGTTGCAAACCCACTCCCAGCTTTGTCACTGGGAGTGAATCGCCCACTGATGAAGCACTGTTCACACTGTATTTTACACCTCTGAGTGACAAAAGTTATAACAATAAAAGTGCTAGTGTAAACGTAGCCTCAGTGATTCAGGGAAGGGGGGTAAAAAGCATTTGGAAACAGACAATGAAGAAGGCTGGGCTTGCTTCCCAGAGCCCTCAGTACAAAGTAAAGTGAGAGCTATAAGCAGTCCTAAGGATTCCTTCCCACTTCATAGCAGAGCAAAGGAAACACAGTCAGTCTATAAGCAAATGAAGTCTTGGAGTTCCTTCTTGATTCCAGATCAAACAAATCAAAGCTTGCGAGCAAGCCGATAGCAGAGAGAGTTTTTGGAGTTCCTTTTTCCCCTCCAAACACAAGCAAGGCTTGGAAGCAAGAGGTTTCAAAAACAGTCTCTAGTGGTTTTTCTGCAGATTAAAGCCTTTCCAGACATCTATAAATCAAGCATTACTACTTGTTATAGTTAGTAGTATTTTCCCCTTAAGGAACACATTTCCCCCAGTCCAGCTATACAGGACTGCTTTCCTACTCTCAGCAGCCACCAACAACTAGCTTTCCTTTCCAGGCCACTGTTAACCCTTGCCTTCCCATTCATGGCACTCTCACTCACTTACAAACTACACAGATTTCTTGCTTGTCAGGTAATACACCTCATCTTAAAGACCATTATCAGTGTGTGTGAGGATGGGAATGTTTAAACAACTGAGTACATATCTTGGTTCTAAACATAATTCAAAACGAAAACAATGACTATTTTTAGGACTATTAACATGGTATCCTGAAAACATTCAACATATCATCAAATGAGTGTCCACTTCATGGCCATATGACCCATAGAGAATATGAACATTCCCTGAAGTTTCAGTGTTGCAATAAATCAGTTAGGTCAGGAGGACTCACCAACCAAAGAAATCAAAGGACTAAATCCTCTGCCTTCAACATCCACCTTCCCTGCCCCTAAAAAAGTGCCATTTATATTTTTCAGCTTGGATATCTTGGCTGTTCCATCACTTAGACAACAGAAAGTATTAGTGAAATGGCTTGAGGATCCTTCTTCTCTCAGAATCCCCAAGAAAACCACACGAAGAACAAAGAAAATCTGTCAAGAGCAAAACTTATGAAGGCAGAGATAGGGTCCAGAGTGACTTAGACAAATTGGAGGATTGGGCCACTAGAAATCTCATGAGATTCAACAAAGACAAGTGTAGAGTCCTGCACTTGGGACGGAAGAATCCCAAGCATAGTTACAGGCTGGGGACCAACCAGTTAAGTAGTAGTTCTGCAGAAAAGGACCTGGGGGTTACAGTGGATGAGAAGCTAGATATGAGTCAACAGTGTGCCCTTGTAGCCAAGAAGGCTAATGGCATATTAGGATGCAT
This sequence comes from Pelodiscus sinensis, assembly GCF_052426305.1. Lineage (NCBI taxonomy): Eukaryota > Metazoa > Chordata > Testudines > Trionychidae > Pelodiscus > Pelodiscus sinensis. The sequence goes on along the minus strand of NC_143052.1, from coordinate 66,194,596 downwards.
TAAGAGGAGCATTGCCAGCAGATCCAGAGATGTCATTATTCCCCTTTATTCGGCTTTGGTGAGGCCACATCTGGAGTACTGTGTCCAGTTCTGGGCCCCCCACTACAAAAAGGATGCGGACGCATTGGAGAGGGTCCAGCGGAGGGCAACCAAAATGATTAGGGGTCTGGAGCATATGACCTACGAGGAGAGGCTGAGGGACTTGGGTCTGTTTAGTCTGCAGAAGAGAAGAGTAAGGGGGGACTTGATAGCAGCCTTCAACTTCCTGAAGGGAGGTTCCAAAGAGGATGGAGAGAGGCTGTTCTCAGTAGTGACAGATGGCAGAACAAGGAGCAATGGTCTCAAGTTGTGGTTGGAGAGGTCCAGATTGGATATTAGGAAAAACTATTTTACTAGGAGGGTAGTGAAGCATTGGAATGGGTTACCTAGGGAAGTAGTGGAGTCTCCATCCCTAGAGGTGTTTAAGTCTCGGCTTGACAAAACCCTGGCTGGGTTGATTTAGATGGGATTGGTCCTGCCTAGAGCGGAGGGCTGGACTTGACGACCTTCTGAGGTCTCTTCCAGTTCTATGATTCTATGATAAGGGGATGGTTGGATGAAATAACATGATCTTGGTAACTAATTGACCATTCATTATAGGGAACTTTCTGGGTGTCTGGCTGGTGAGTCTTGCCCACATGCTTAGGGCTTAGCTGATCGCCATATTTGGGGTCAGGAAGGAATTTTCCTCCAGGGTAGATTGGCAGAGGCCCTGGAGGTTTTTCGCCTTCCTCTGTAGCATTGGGCACAGATCACAGCTGAAGGACTCTCTGCATGTTGGGGCCTTCAAAGTATTTGAAGGCTTCAATATCTGAGACATAGGTGAGAGGATTATTCTAAGAGGGGTGGGCGAGATTCTGTGGCCTGCGCTGTGCAGGGGGTCAGACTAGATGATCATAATGGTCCCTTCTGACCTTAAAGTCTATGAATCTATGAGTCTATGAGAAGCCCAGCAGCAGAGTGGAGTCTATCCATTTTATTGCATTGAATGCAGCAGATATAAATGCAGGTCTTGTGGGCAGGTGATATGTGTGCACAGTGGGTGCAAGCTTCCGGTTCCACGTGCACGGCCACTTGGACAGGCAGAACCGTAGAGCTTCACAGTGTGGATGAGTAAGGCCCTACAGGAAACTCAGGGCTGCAGCACTGCCAGGTAGTTGACATCTCTATTCTGCTCCCGCCCCCCAAGTGGCAGCTGTAACCAAATGTGCATCTCCTGTAGCTGCCATGATCATTCCTGCTCCTTAATGCCTGCCTGGCTTCAAACTTGGCTTGACTTGGATTTTATCTCCTAACTCTGACGCTGAATCTTGGCTCAGACTCTGATCCTTTATATGGACCCTGGCCTGGACCCTGACTATACATTCCTCTGCTATTCCCCATCTCAGCTTTGCTCCTGCTCTGACCTTTGATTCCAAATGCCTTTGTTGGGACCCTGACAGACTGAGATGGTGTTCAGAGGAGAGATTTTGGGTTTGGTAGGAACTGGGAGCCTTTTGGGAAAGGAGGAGCCTATACAGGAAGGATGGGCTCCTTTGAAACAAAAATGGAACCAGACCTATAGGCATGTAAATGTACGGAATTTTTAGACTAAAGGCTGGGGGAAAGTTGACAGGAGCAAAGCACATATTTCAGACTGGCACATCTCTTCAGAGAATATTGATTAAAGGGAATACTCTATAGCCTAGCAAAAAGGAAAGTTGATGAAGTACAGAAAGGGATAGCCCACTGGTTTTCGGTGCCCTAGATGAACTATGCCATTGATGCTCCCCCCCTACCTTCAACATAGAGAAAAATGAGAAGTTTGGAATGAAATGTTGCTTTTATTTATTTGGCATTCATCATGAACAATGTAAAAATAAAAAATAAAATATTTATGGATTTTTTTCTACTTTTCATTAATCCTAACACAATTATACTGTATAGAAGAAACAGAAAAATTATGAATTTGCAATGCCACCAGACAAAAGAGAATGTAGCACTCTACCTATTAAAATCTTTTTTTTTTTTTTTTTTTTTTGGTAAGTTACTGTGCATGCAGTAATATAAATCTGGTAAATTTTAATTTATTTGATCATTTCAACATTTACTTAAAACTATTTTAAAAAATAATCAGATATCCAGAATTTCTGTTATTACTGAAATTAGAATGGAAAGGAGTGTATATGCTAGGTGGTATTTGAAAATTAGGGCTTCACTATTACTTTAACAGTAATAGTCTACAATAAATACACAATCTTAATCTTACAAGTACCTTTGATTCTCCTTTTATAATCTCATTAAAACTTCTTACTCATGTTTTCAAGTCCAACAAAATATGAATTCTTCGTGGGCATAGGGTGTTCAGGAATACAGCTCCTAACACAGCAGAACAGCTGTTTGGGGTCAGCAATTAGCTTTCTCTAAGCAGCGAGCAACATGACTCAACTGGCCAACACTGGGTTACTGAGAACATAACATAACATAACATAACATAACATAACATAACATAACATAACATAACATAACATAAGGATGACTGAACTGTCAGATCCTGCCCCCAGATAGCAAATGCAGACTGCGTTCTTTCGAAACTATAACATCATGCATTTTAACTGCATTTACATACACAGCCATGCTCCACAATGTGAAATAAATAACTCACCTTCTGACACGATAGTGATGCACTATTTTACAAATATTATATTTGATACTTTTTATTCATAAGAGATAACATTTTTAATAGAGAAAAAATCACTTCCATCGTCTATATGCTCAGGCCAGTCCTGAGTGTAGACGGGAACTGGAGAGAAACAATCAAATGAAAAAGAATGCCCATTCAATCAGATAAAGCAAAAAACTAAACAATGACAAATATTATAAGCGCTTTTATACTAATGCAAGAAATCTAAATAATGAGACAGGTGAGCTTGATTACGTGGTAATAAATGAAGATAGTGATATTACTGTCATCACAGAAACTTGGTGGAATGGGACATAATAATATAGGGAACAAAATATGACAGAAGGTGTCTCTGGCGTGAGATGGTACTATATGGGAGAGAATTAAATATGGTGGAAATCTTGGCATCGCTATGGCTGGGAATTAAATGTTTGATTAACAAGTGCATGGCAGTATGAATATACTACTGACCACCTGATCAGGATGGTGATGGTGACTGCTTTGGGAGATTACAGAGACTATTAAAAACAGAAAAGCCAACGATAATGGAGGATTTCAACTATCTTTGTATTGACCGGGAATATGTCACTTCAGGATGGGAAGCAGAGATAACATTTCTAGACACCATTAATGACTGCTCCTTGGAGCAGCTAGTCCTGTTCAAGGGGAGAGGCAATTCTTGATTTACCCCTCACAGTATCTGGACCAAGATGTGAACATAGCTAAACCACTTAAAAGGAACAGTCAGTAGTGAAATGCCTAGAAGCTTCATGGAACTCACAGAAACACCTAGTAAATAGCCCAAACTATAGATATACTCCAAATAAAGACAGAAGGACCAAAAAATGCCACCAGGGCTACACAGTGTAAAATAGGCAGAAAATAATTGGAAGTTTTGCAACAGAATTTCATTGCTGACTATTAACTTGTTGAGGTTGTGATCCACCACAATTCTCAGATCCTTCTCAGCAGTACTGCTGGCAACCAGTAATCCCCCATTCTGTATTTGAGCGTTTGGTTTTTATTCTCTAAGGCTGTGTCTACACTGGCATGAATTTCCGGAAATGCTTAAAACGGAATACTATTCTGTTTTCAGTTTTTCCAGAAAAGGAGCGTCTACATTGGCAGGCTGCTTTTCCAGAAAAGCCCCTTTTCAGGAAAAGCATCTGTGGCCAATGTAGACGCGCTTTTCTGGAAAAGAGCCCCGATCGCCATTTTCGCGATCGGGGCTTTTTTCCGGAAACGACTACTGGGCTGTCTACACTGGCCCTTTTCCGGAACACTGTTCCAGAATAAGGACTTATGCCCGAGCGGGAGCAGAATAATTTTTCCGGAATAGCGGCTGATTTTGTACAGTAGAGCATCGTTGCTTTTCCGGAAATTCAAGGGCCAGTGTAGACAGCTCGCAGCTTATTCCGGAAAAGCGGCTGATTTTCCAGAATAGGTGGCCCAGTGTAGACACAGCCTAAGGGTGTGTCTAGATTACACCTCTCTGCCAACAGAAAGATTGGCACATCGAAATTGCTAATGAAGCGGGGATTTAAATATCCCCCACTTCATTAGCATAAAATGGCCACTGCTTTTTTTCAGCACGGAGCTTTGTCGGAGAAAAGCAGCAGTCTAGAGGCAGATCTTTCAAAAAATAAAGCCTTTTTCGAGAGATCCCTTATCCCTCGTGAAATGAGGTTTACCGGATCTTTTGAAAAAGGCTTTATTTTTCGAAAGATCAGCCTCTAGACTGCTGCTTTTCTCCGATAAATCTCCATGCCAAAAAAAGGAAGCGGCCATTTTTATGCTAATGAAGTGCAGGATATTTAAATCTCCGCATCATTAGCTATTTCAATGTGCCTAATCTACAGCTCTCTGTTGAAAGAGAGGTGTAATCTAGACACACCCTGAGTGTAGCACCTTACATTTGTTCTTTCTGAATTTCATTTTGTCGTCTATAATCCAGTTCTCCAATGTATTCATCCTCTGAATTTTAGCTCTGCCCTCCAAACTATTATCAGCTCCCTTCAGCTGTGTGTCTTCTGCAAACTTGATCAGTATGCTCTCTTTACCTACGTCCAAGTCATCAATCAAGATGTTAAACAATACTTGACTGAGAACAGATCCCTGTGGAATGACACTTGAGATCTCCCTCTAATCTGACATCATTAAATTAATAGTTATTCATTGTTTGAAGTTCTTTAAATAATTATGTATCCTCTTCATAGTAGTTCTTCTGAGCCCACATTTCTCCTGCTTACTTATCAGAATGTCATATGGGACTGTGTCAAAAGCCTTGCTGAAGTTCAGGTATATTATGCCCATTGCATCATTTCCCCCATCCACCATATGATTTATCCTTTTAAAGAAGGAACTCAAGCTGGTTTGGCATGATTTTTTTCTTGGGAAATCCATGCTGGCTGCTAGTGATTACATCTTCATACTTCTGGTATTTGCAAACTGCACATTATATACATTGCTCTAGTAGCTTCCCAGGTATCAAAGGTCAGCTGACCTTCCTATAGTTCCAAAGCTTCTCTTTCCTCTGCTTTTAAAAGATGGACACTACATTAGCTCTTCTCCAGACTTCTGGGACCTCTCCTGCCATCCATGGGTATGTCTACAATGCAACACTATTTCAAAATAACTAGCACTATTCTGAAATAACTTAGTCCACGTCTATACAGCAGGCAGATATTTCGAAATAGTGTCAAAATACTGTCAAGTTGGAGGACTTCTTACTCCAACTCCTGTAACCTTCATTGTATGAGGAAAAAAGGGAAGTCAAAGAAAGAGTGCTCTATTTCAAAATAAGTACTGTGTAGACCACTTCCTATTTCTAAATAAGCCATTTTAAAATAAGATACACAATTGATGTAGTTCAATTTGTGTGGCTTATTTCGAGTTAAGCCCTGCGGTGTAGACGCACCCCATGAATTTGTAAATATTTTATCAGTGGCTCCAGCATTTCTTCAGCAAATTCCTTCAGTACCCATAGTCTACTGACTTGAATTCATTCAGAGTGGTCAGAAGATCTCTGACATGTTCTTTATTTATCTCAATTGTCATTCCTTTCCCTTGTCTATGGTAACTTTGCTAGTCACCTGGTCACATTTTTTGTGATGAGAAAACTGAAGCTCCATAGGCATTGAGCAGATCTGCTTTCTTATTATCTTGTTACCAGTCCACCTTTTCCATTGAGCAGTGGATCAACAATGTCATTAATCTTTCTTTTTTTGACTGTCATATTTGAAGATCGCCTTTTTGTTGTCACTAACATTTCTTGCCAGCTGTAACTCATTCTTTGCTGTGGCTTTCCTGATTTTGTGTACTTCCTTAATAAACATGATGGCTACGTCTAGATTGCATCCCTTTTTCATAAAAGGGATGCAAATTAGACGTATCGCAATTGCTAATGAACTGGGGATTTAAATCTCCCCCACTTCATTAGCATAAAAACGGCTGCCGCTTTTTTCAGCACAGAGCTTTGCCGGAAAAAAGCGCCAGTCTAGATGCGGATCTTTCGGAAAAATAAAGCCTTTTCCATAAGATCCCTTATCCCTCTTAAAATAAGGGATCTTTCGGGAAAGGCTTTATTTTCCGAAAGATCCGCGTCTAGACTGGCGCTTTTTTCCGGCAAAGCTCTGTGCTGAAAAAAAGCGGCAGCCATTTTTATGCTAATGAAGCGGGGGAGATTTAAATCCCTGCTTCATTAGCAATTGCGATACGTCTAATTTGCATCCCTTTTACGAAAAAGGGATCAATCTAGACGTAGCCGATATGTTGAGAAAGAATCAAACAGCTTTGGCAAAGACAAATCATGCCTCACAAATCCACTAGAATTCTTTGAAGGCATCCACAAATATGAGAACAAGGGTGATTCAACAAACAGTGTAACAAACTTTAGAAGGCTTTTGACAAGATCCCTCATCAAGGGTTCTTAAGTAAACTAAGCAGTCATGGAATAAGAAGGAACGTCCTCTCATGGACCTGATAACTGGTTAAGAGACAGGAATAAATGGTCACTTTCAGGATGGAGAGAAGTAAATAGTGGTGACCTCCAAACACTTGTACTGGGACCAGTGCTATAATACAGATTAAGAAAGGGCCTGAGGAAAAGGATAAATAATGAGGTGGTAAAATTTGCAGATGATTAATGCTCTTCTTGAATTATGTGATGATTGTCAAAAATTGCTGCTGTGTTTCAGACAAGACATAGAAAAAGAATAATGGACCTTTATTAAATGTGGCAATTTGGAAAAGCCAGAGAATACCTATTTGTTTGAAGAAAATTTTGTTCAAGTATTACAGTATGTCTGCTAATTTTTTTGATAACCAGATATTTTTCTGCAACTAAATTACAGTCATTAATGGGCAGGGCTGACAGCAGAAGCTCGGCTGTGCACGGAGCTGACAGCCCAAGCCACAGCTTCTATCAGCTCAGATAAATAGGCTTCTCCTCTACTAATAATGGAGGGGAGGGGAAGTGTCTTTTGCAAACCTCAAAATGCATGCAAAGTTGTAGTCTGTGCAAAGTAAGTAAATTAAAATAGAGATTGCAATGGACGCTTAATATCGTGGGATTTGCAATTTCTGCAGTGTTGCAAATTAAGTAGGGTCTTACAGAGGATACAGCATAACTCAAGATAGTTAAATCCAAAGCACACTGCAGAGAGTCACAATGGGATATTACAACACTTGGTGACTGGGCAACAGAATGGCAAGTGAAATTCATTGTTGCCAACTGGAAAAAAAAATGCATATTGGAAAACATAATCTCAAATATATATATAAAACAATGGAGTATAAATTAGCTGTTAACACTCAATATAGAAGCCTTACAGTGATTGCAGATAGTTCTCTGAAAACATCTGCTCAACGTGCAGTGGCAATCAAAAGAGGTAACAATATTAGGAATCAATAGGAAAAGGGAAGATAAGACAGAAAACATCATAATGCCATGAAATATATCACTGGCATGCCCAGCCCTTGAAAACTACATGTAGCTCTGGTTGCCCCGTGTCCAAATATTAGAATTAGAAAAAGTATAGAGAAGGGGTAACAAAAATGATTAAGGGTATAAAACAGTTTCCATATGAAAGAGATTAAAATATTAAGGGGGATATTGTAGAGGTCTATAATAATATAAATAGTATAGAGAAAAAGTGTTATTTACCCCATTACATAACAGACAAAATAGGGGTAACATTGAAATTATAATACAGCAGGTTTAAAACAAAAGAAAGAAAATAATTCTTCAACCAATGCACAGTCAACTTGTGGTACTCATTAGCAAAGGATGTTGTGAAACCCAAAAGTATAACTGGACTGAAAAAAGAATGATATACATTCATGAAGGATTGGCATTGGGATCTTGACAATTAGCCAAGATGGTCAGGGATGCGACTCCATGCTCTGGCTGCCTCGAATACAGATTCTGCCAGATTCTGGGACTGGATGACAGGATGGATCACTCAGTATTTGCCCTAATATGTTCATTCCCTTTGAAGCCTCTGATTTTGATAACTATCAGAAGACAGTATACTGTAACCAGACTAGAGGGACCATTGGTCTGACTCAGTATGGCCATTTTGATATGGAATTCAGGCAAAGAAACTAGAATTCCATGATCACTTCCCAGTTCTGATTCTTTTAACAATAGTTACGTAGCACTTGCCCAAGAGCATTAACCTAGTCAATATTAATATAAGATATGATTAGCTACACATTCTAAATGTTTGAACTGGAATGAGTGTCTATAGCATTGGACCCCAAACTTGTCAGGGTTGCACCTCCATTACCCTTGTCTGGGTCCCACTGACACCTGGAGCCAGGCTGGAAGTGGTGCCATGGCTTGGGGTGGGAGTGGGGGACAGAGAGAAGGGAGCTGAGGCTGGGGCCACATCTGGTGTGGGTCAGGAGCCAGAGATGAGAATGGATCTACGGCCCAGGCCCAAGGCTGGCGGTGGGGACAAAGATGTGTCTGGGGCAATGTCATGGGCTGTGGCTAAGATGGGAAGCAGGGGCCATGACTGGAGGTGGGGCTAGAGCAGAATTGAGAGTGGAATAGGTCTGGGTGGCACTTCTTGCCCACTGCCCGTGGAGGCTGGCTTGGGCCCCGTTGCACCCTCTGAACATTCCTCCATGTCTCTCAGGGGTGTAAGACCTCTGATCTATAGCTAGATCTGAACTGGGAGGCTAAGTACGGCTGTAGCAATTAGTATGTAGTCACTAGAAATATGTTCTTTCTTACTCCACGACTTCACAAAGCAGATAATTTTCACCAAACAACCAGGGATCTCACCTCACTTCTTAGAAAAGTCTCAACTGCTTGTGAGTTAACCTAGCTGGTGTGAGAGAATTATAAAAAAGTTAGCTCTGCAATGGGAACAAGAAAGGAGGTTCATTTATGATGGCTCATATTGCAAATCCTGTCTTATTTTTACAAAATATGCTGTAGTATGTTCACTATTACAGCATAAAACATCACTAATTAAAACCTACCTACTCTCATCAGAATAAATGAACAAAGTACTTTTTGTGAAGCAATTTAATTATGTTTTAATAGCATTGTTTGCTTAATTTGCAGAGCTCAGTTATCCTCAGCAGGACTCTCAATCATTAATTAACAAGGTTCCACTGAATTACCTTTCTCTCTGTACCTCTTTATTGATATCTTTCCACCCTTACTCTCAGATTTTCATCTTTACTTTCTCTCATTTTCTTCCTTGAGTTCTCCCTGTCACAAATGCATATAGAATCATAGAATACTAGGACTGGAAGGGAGCTTGAGAGGTCATCGAGTCCAGTCCCCTGCCCTCATGGCAGGACCAAATACTGTCTAGACCGTCCCTGATAGACATTTATCTAACCTACTCTTAAATAGCTCCACAGATGGAGATTCCACAACCTCCCTGGGCAATTTATTCCAGTGTTTAACCACCCTGACAGCTAGGAACTTTTTCCAAATGTCCAACCTAAACCTCCCTTGCTGCAGTTTAAGTCCATTGCTTCTTGTTCTATCCCCAGAGGCCAAGATGAACAAGTTTTCTCCCTCCTCCTTATGACACCCTTTTAGATATCTGAAAACTGCTATCATTTCCCCCTCAATCTTCTCTTTTCTAAACTAAACAAACCTAATTCCTTCAGCCTTCCCTCATAGGTCATGTTCTCTAGACCTTTAATCATTCTTGTTGCTCTTCTCTGGACCCTTTCCAATGCCTCCGCATCTTTCCTGGAATGCGATGCCCTGAACTGAACACAATACTCCAATTGAGGCCTAACCAGCGCAGAGTAGAGCATAAGAATGACTTCTCGTGTCTTGCTCACAACACACCTGTTAATGCATCCCAGAATCATGTTTGCTTTTCTTGCAACAGCATCACACTGCTGACTCATATTCAACTTGTGGTCCACTATAACCCCTAGATCTCTTTCTGCCATACTTCTTCCTATACAGTCGCTTCCCATTCTGTATGTGTGAAACTGATTGTTCCTTCCTAAGTGGAGCACTTGGCATTTGTCTTTATTAAACTTCATCCTATTTACCTCAGACCATTTCTCCAATTTGTCCAGGTCATTTTGAATTATGACCCAATCCTGCAGATTAGTCGCAACCCCCACCAGCTTGGTATCATCTGCAAACTTAATAAGCATATTTTCTATACCAATATCTAAATTGTTGATGACGATATTGAACAGAGCCATTCCCAAAACAGACCCCTGCGGAACCCCACTTGTTATGCCTTTCCAGCAGGATTGTGAACCATTAATAACTACGGTTATCCAGCCAGTTATGAATATGAATGGACATAACCTTGATCCATTAAAAAGATACTGTATCATAGAACTTTGGATCCCTTTCTCATCCAGGGACAGTAGGTGTTTCCTATACATCATTAGGACTGTAGCTCTTACAATTATATTCCTTGTAGGAGTGAACTCCTTGGTCCATACTAATTGGAATTTATTTTTTCAAGTAGTATTTTGTACCATTTAGCAACACAAAAGCAAGAATTCTTTTTAGTATTTTCACCTCTTCTTTGTATGCAGACTTTCTTTTTGCAACCTGGGTTACCTTAACTAACTTTATGTTGGTAGTGAAAGCATGACACTAAAACATCTCCCTTGCTTCCTATTAGGCACTGATCCCATTGTGTGTGCCTGAGAAGTGCTGGCCACTTAACTGACTACCATTGTCAATAAATATTAAAGTTCAGAAAAGTTAATTAGATAATTTTGCTGGTTTTGTACCTACATTTGTTAGTCTCTCAACTGACACTACATCTATTATCGTAATTAACAGGCTTAAATACCTGGAGAATTTCAAACTGGGAGAATGATCAAATTTGAGATTAACCAAATGGTAGTTTATTTGCTAACAGTTGTGTTTTAAAAAGGTGCAAATGGCTGTTACTTGAGTTTTTGTTGCTAATCATTTGATCACAATGAGCCATTTTATTCTACTGCATTTTATTTTTTCTATAAAGTTATACAAACACTCAATATTTATAATAAACTAGACGACTTACCTGGCATTGCATAGGTCTGACCTGGGATGGGGATGGGACCACACACTCTGGCTACTGGCTTCTCCCTGAGTTGGCCTGGAGTGGGTGGGGAGGATGACTGCAAATCCTGGGCACCAGCTTATTTCTGGTGCCAGTTGAGGGGAGAGAGCTGTGTACCACAGCCACTGGCTTCACCCTAGAGGTGAGGTGGGGAGCCAGTGGGAGGGTTGTAGGGGCTGTCCAGGCCTCCCATCAGCTCTCCCTGGGCCCACCTTGGGGATGAGGGGTGTGCAAGCTTCCTGCTGGCATGCCACAGTCCCAGCCTGAGGCTGGGAGGGCTGTACAGGCCAAGGTGCTGCTGCTACTAGCCAGTGGCTTCCCGCTCTTGCTGCCCCCCTGTGATCATTCCCCAGTATGACTCCTACCTACCAGACCTCTCCCTTTCCATGCTTTAAATTAGGATAAGAGGAAGCCGTATACCAAATTTGGTGGTCCTAGCTCTTATAGTTTAGGAGGGGTTCTTGAATAAATGGACTTACAGATGGACAGACAGACAGATACATATTTCTAAAATATATAGATAGATTTGTACATATATATAGTGACATTCAGTTCAAAACCTTCTATACAATTAGGGCCTTATTTTTCACTGGCTTGCACATTGCACAATTATTCACATTAGCCAAAATGGGTTAAAAAAGCTACCAAATCACAATTCAACCTTCAGTTACATTGATAGTAATAGCTCATAAACAAAAAGTTAAAATGCATGGGAGAGTCAGATCTTTCAACTGGTATAAAAGCTACATACAGGTATGAGTTCAACAATTACTCAAGTGCAGCAACCTCCTTAGTGAAATATAGCAGATGCTTAACAGTGCACAACACTACACAATGTTTAGGACAGGAAATACAGAATACGCTACCTAAAAACACCACAAAATATTTAGGCCTGATAGTTAGTAATAGTCTGAATCTGTTGATGATAAAAATATAGCTATATATCTACTAGTCAAAAAATAACTAAGCTAATGAGAGGAGTTAATTTTAACATAGGAGTGATTGTTATGCTAGGTGTTAATGGCTATCATCAAGTAAACCTTTGCTCTACAGACAGTCACAGAGCAGGTTAAACCTGATGGGTGCACTAAACACCTTTCTTTCAGACTAAATAGAAGGTGCAATTAAGCCCATTATGGCGTGAGAGCTGTAAATTGCAGAAGTCACTATCCAAGGCTATGAGCAGTATGATGAGGTCTGACCAGCTGCCAAGCCATGTGGGCTGAGGGTCTTAGCCCCACCTCCTTCAGTATGGGGTATGCCCTCCCCATCACACATGCCTTTTACTGATGTGGCTATGAATTTCATACATACATTTCATATACGTTGGTTCACAACCATACACAATTTACAGCAGCTAATGCAGTAGCAATGATCCTTCAGTGAAAAGATTCTTTGCACCCTTTAAAAGTAGCATTAGTGATTATTTTGAGAGCATTATGATTTATTCCGGGAGTATGGTTCTTGACATCTGTGCATTCATTTTAATCCACCCGAGAGATTTGCCTTGGATGTAATGTTTAGAGAATGGTTTTTAGGTTTGAAATCATAGCTTTAAAACAAAAGAAAAACACCAGACTCCAGCAGACATCAGATTTTATTTGCAATTTGTGCAGAATACTTCTGCTGTCCCTGCTGTTTCTTTTCAGAACTCTATGTCATCACATATAAAAAAGCTTGTTTACATCACTTTGTAGAAAAAGAAAATCTTTGGTCCCTACTGTAAAGTGTTTCTGCACATCTTTATCTGATAAATCAGCCATACAAAGTCTTCATATTGGATTCTCATCCTACTTAGACAGGTGTATATTTGGAGTAACTCCAGAGAGTCAGTGTAGTTACTTTAGATTTACAACAGTGTAAATGTAATACAAAGATGGCTCTTTGAGAGTTTTTTTTAAAGTCCTGAATGAAACTAGTGTGAAGGTGACAAAAAAAAATCAAAAAGAGTCAGTTCAGAAGAAAAAAGGCACCATTTCTGAGGCAGAAGTTAATCCTAATTCTACATTATTATCCCAGCCAATTTTGTAATCCAGTTAACAGACCTTTTGGTACAGAGGCCATCCTCACACTGCTGGGGATTTGTCTTAATGCCAACCAATAGTATAGCTCAAACCCCCAGTGAACATTTTGTACCAGTGGATCTTGTCCCTCTTTAAACTCTGGGTAAATTGTGCAGATGCAAGGCAGGGCTTAGAGCAGTTTACCCTCTCTCTGCTAGGCATTTGCACTGGTATCCTGCCACTGATAGCTGACAAATCCCCAGGTAGGACAAAGCTCAAGAGGATTATGATATTTGGAATGTTCTTAATTGGTGAAATTTGCCCCTTTGGAGAGGACTAGCAAGTAGGCTATGAATGACTTAAGTCTCACTGAGAGCATAACACATGGCATAAGTGGTGCATTGACCTTTTGCTGCCTCTTTGCACAGGGGTAAATTGCACTCAGTGTCTAATCATGAGTAAAGCTATAATTTAGTCACGGGTATTTTTAGTTCAAGTCATAGACAGGTCATGGGCAATAAATAAAAATTCATAGGCCTGTGACCTATCCATGACTTGTACTAAAAATACTCCTAACTAAATCTTAGCTGGGGGAGAGCAGGCTGCTCGAGGGCTGCTTTGTTGCTACTTGAGGGACCCCAAGGAGATACTGATGAGGGGAGGCCCTGGGACCAGTGGCACCAGCTCCTGGGAGCCGTCAAGTATCAGATGCTCCAGCCACCTCTAGGGCTGCCTACCCACCGCTGCTCCTATCGCCCCTGTGAATGCAGTTCAGGTGGTCCCTGGGACCAGCCCCACCACTGCTCAGGAAGGCCCCAGGGCTAGCTGCATCAACTGCTGTGTGAGTGCGTCTCTGGGCCTGCTGCCCAGGACCACCCAACAGTGGCTAGTGTGGCTGGCCTTGAGGTCACTCCAGCAATGGCGGGTGCAGCTGGCCGTGGGATTGCTTGAATAGCTGTTCTGAGGACCAGCTGCTTTGGTGGCCTTGGGACCAAACACACTAGCTGCTACAGAAGTCATTAAAGTCACGGAAAGTCACAGAATCTGCCATATACATATCCACAATGGAAGTAAAAGTTCTCCAAGTTATATTTCAAAACATGACTATACAATATATTCAGTGGGTTTTTTAATGTCTCACTAGTTCACTATTTTCCATTTTCAGTGTGGTCCCCCTGGAGTTTATACCAGTCTACATAGAAGCTGTATATTGTCATAATATGAAAGGCATAAACATCATGCTAAATGTTCCAATTTGAGGGGCAATGATACTTTTCTAACGGAGACAGACAGCAGTTTTCTTATTTATGTAAATAGGACTCAAATTCTGCAAAAGAACTACAAAAATAGTCAAGTATCAGAGGGGTAGCCGTGTTAGTCTGAATCTGCAAAAGCGACGAGGAGTCCTGTGGCACCTTATAGACTAACTGAAGTGTAGGAGCATAAGCTTTCGTGGGCAAAGACCCACTTCGTCAGATGCATGCATCTGACGAAGTGGGTCTTTGCCCACGAAAGCTTATGCTCCTACACTTCAGTTAGTCTATAAGGTGCCACAGGACTCCTCGTCGCTTTTACAAAAATAGTGTTTCTCTTGTGTCTCCAGTGGTTGGCTCTAAACCAGCTCTTATTAGCTAGTCAAACAATAATTGCATGTGTCTAAAGAAGGGATAGATTGACCCATTTTATTTGGAAATAATAATAGTAAAAAAAAAATAGCAAGCCACCAGACCTAATAATTTCCAGATCAGTTTTGCTTGGTCTTATTAACAAATTAGCTTAAAACACACGATGAATAATGGATAAGTCTCAAAATAATTAGGTAATAACTATAAAAATATGTAATGAATTCCATGTGCTTAATAAAATGTTCAAAAATGGAAAGGCAAAGAAGTAACCTGAAAGAATTAAGACAGTGTGTGTATTTGCCTGGAATGGCATAAAAGGCCAAGATAGGATCAGGATTTAATCTTCTGAATGTTTCACTGCACAGATGAGAAGCCAATTTAACAATATGTCTCTCAGTACTTAATCCTGTTCTAATAAGTTAATAGCAAAACTCCCATTGATTACCCTGAAAATAGGCTCAAAACTTTAAAGAAGCACATTGCAAAATGAAGTTATATTTCCAGGGCTCTAACCTCCTGCACACAAAGACATGGGCAGAAAAACTGTAAGGAATTCCCTACTGCATTTCTTTTAAATAACTCCATGTACAGCAGGGCTGCCCATGCTCGTCCAAGTCATATTTCTACCCCCTACTGATCCCCAGATTATGTGTTTGAACCAGCCAGAATTCCAGACCTTCATAATAGAGCTCAATTTATGCCAGGGTTTAACAGGGCTGAGCCCTGGTATCTCTAGGGTTGGCGATTTATAGCCCTAGCACCTCTGGACTTGCTGCATCAGATATAAATGTAAAAAAAATTACTTGAGCCTCACTACTTCTTTCCTTATGGGCTAGGGATTGTTTATCTGAAAAAGACTTTGTTACCTCCTGCCTTGGATGGGGAAACTGTGTAGTGACCTGGTAAGGGGGCTGAGTTCTGAAGAGGAGGCTGCATGGTTCCTGGAGTGAAAGGATGGTGGGAATGACACTGCCAGAGGAGGCTGGCCAGAGCTAATCCAGCAGGAAGTGCCACCCGCAGTGAGTGAACCCCGTGTCTGATAGGTTGGTAGCAGAGTTGAGGCAGGAACCTGCCCAGGGAGAAAGGATGGAGATTGTGGATTGACTGGGAGTTCTTTCCCCTGGTAGAAGGGAACAAGATTAAGAAGAGATCAAGAGGCTGTGGGATAGAGAATAAGAGTCAGAACAGGGAAAGGGAGGACTGAAGAATTCGAATCAAGTTTACTTGTCATCATAGTTCTCTAGAGATTGGTTCATTCAGCCTCAGTGTTGTAAGGGTTAGATTAAGTACCTATTACAGACTCAGAGCCTCTCTGGAGTCTAGATACCTTGTTAGGTTCCCTGCAGAAAAGTTTAAACTTCAGAGTGCTTCTAGTGCCTAGTTTCTTCCTCATTCCTTCTACAAAATGATCATGTTTCCTCTCCAACTACGTGACTTTATGTGACATTTGTAGAGTGGATAGTATTATGAATTTGAGCAGTTCGCATGACTACATGAAATTGAAGAGCATTTGGGACTTTCAGATGAGCAGTCCCAGTACCTGATGTTTGACATATTTTGTGGCTGAATATTTCTGAAAGTTATTGCCTATGAAATGTGACAGTTATAAATACCAAAATTTTTGTCCACATTCTGAACAACCTATATTCTTCAAAGCTTTTCCCAGGGGAAGAAGACAGCAATGCATACCCATAATTACCATAAAAAGATAAGAGGTTCATTAAAGTAATCACTGATTCAGGAAAAGTGATGAATTCATTAACAAGATAAAACAAGGATCCTAATTTGTTACTATTATTGTTTTAGAACAGTGGCCTCTATCATTGTCCTATTATTAGAAAGCTTTCTATGGCTCTGTGTTTATAACAAGTATCTAAATGAGACAAAACACCCAGATAATTTAAGGAGTGGAAGATAATGGTTTGTTTATTTTACTTCTACACTTGTTAGTGATGGTAATTATTTCTTACTGTTTCACAGCTTTAGTTAGTTATAGTATTCAATGTGCTTTAGTATAATTTCTTATTCAAATGAGGCATTCTTCCAGAAGGAAAAAAAATCACTTCAAAATACTTCTATTTTGTTTACTTAGATTAAGCTTGTTTTTAGGGAGAAAGAAAATGTAAAAGAACATACTAATGTTACAAAAGATTACAGAATAAGCCATCTAATCAGACAAATTTACTCTAGTAAATTTACTCCACACTCTTCAATGGATTTACAAGTATCAAAGTCAGGTCTAGTTTTTTTTTTAAATCCCACTATTTGTTTTGGAAAATAGTACCCTCCCCCCCAAATAAAAACAAAATATCTAAAAAAGAATCTCTTTCAAGTTGTATAACTGCCTCAGTTATAATTTGTTTGTTGAAAGTGTTGGTTATTTTCCATACTTTAGTGTTTGTGTCAGGTAAGCGAAGGTGTTAACATGCCTCTGTCCAATTGCTTTTGATCAATTAGTTATCTTAGGCCAGGTCCACACTAAATAGATAGGTTGACCCAGCTAGGAAAAATCCATATCCTAGTTAATCTTTCCTAACTCCTGGCGTAGATAGCTGTAGATTGGCAGAATTCTTTCCGCAACCTAGCTACTGCCTGTCAGGGAGGTGGATTAACTACAGCGATGGGAGAAATCCTAGTCTGATCTCCTGTATAACACAGGAAAAGAACCTCACAGTAATTTCTTCATAATTTCTGTTTGAAATATAGGTGAACACATCCCTTGCAAATAGTACAAACTAGACATACAAATGTGAGCATGTGTGACCACATATCACTGCTTTCCCTCGGAGATAGTTAAAAATATATACACAGAATACATTGCTGTGAAACTGGACTATTCCTTTTTGAATATCCTACAGACAACAAATTATTTAGTAGACTGTAAAAGGGAACAAAATTGCCAATCTGTGTACAGCTAGAATGCTGTGACACTCTCCCCACCAAAAAGAAACATTCCAAGCAACAATAGCATAACAGCAATATTTCAAGATGCCCTCTAAAGTAGGTTTAACACAACACTGAATTGTCACAGAAGAAAAGTATCTGTCAAATGCTGGCTGGGAAGGCAGAAGTGGTGTCATTTTTCTGATTCTGTAGTGGAAATAAAGCAGCTGTGTGTGGCATAACTGTGGTACTTTCTGAGGAGGACAGCACTAGTGTGCACTGAAGAGTGAGATAGTAAAGCTGTTCTCCTAATTAGCCAGGTACATTACTAAAGCTAAAAGGGCTACACTCTCTTTTGTCCCTTTCTCATCAGTTAGAAATGTGGCAAGTTTGACAACCTTATAATAATCTTGTCTACTCCTAATGCCAGAGAAAAAGCTTAGGTGATAACAAAAACCTGTATGTGGTTGGTAGCTGCTAGAATTATATCAGAGGTTCATTTGAATGTGTCAAGAGTACCTTAAAGAGCTGCCATAAAATATTGGTGATTATGTTTAAGCATTACCTCTAGTCATAATATGATTAGAGAGAGTCACAGAATACTATATTCCAACCTAGATTGTGAGGTTAGTGACAGGGACTGTGTTTTTATTAGGTATCTATACACAAAACTAGCACAACAGGACTCTGATCCTTGATTGGTGTCCCTCGATACTTGTGCAGCACATAAAATAAATTATTGTAAAGAATGATAATCTCTTTTAAGAGATAGCATGGAAAGTGTGCTTATTTGCTTTTTAGCATATTCCTTTTCCTCAAAAATTGGTGTTGGTAGATAAGGGAGAAAAAAATAGGAGTGATTTGCAGAGAGATGCTTAATCTCCTTCCCTCTTTTCCTTTTGGTAGACAGAAGTGAATTAGATGGTGTTTCTTCTTGCTCATTACAAATGCAATGTAAGGATTTGTTCCCACTGATGTTAATAGGAGCATTTCTTTAATGAGAGCAAATCAGACCCAAATTCATGACTTTTTAGGATATGCCTATTCTGCAGAAATGAAGTGTGATTGCCAATTGTGTAGACATACCTGAGCTAGTTCTAATCTATACAAGCCTGCCCAGAGCCCTTTTTGTTAGGATTGACTTTCTCTCTCACATACTGTGGGCCAGATTGGTCCTGGACCTTGTGTGAATAGTACAGAGGTGAGCAAAAGGGCATCCGCGTACTGGATCCGGCCCATCAAGCAGGTGAATCTGGCCCACAGAGGCCCTGCGGCTCCCCCACCCCTAGGCCAACTAGGGTCTGGGGGCGGGGGGAGCTCACAAAGTTTTCTCCACCCTCCCAGGAGCACGCATCACTTGAAAGTGCCAGGTGCTCCTGACAGGGCTGGAGGAAGCTTCGTGTGCCACCCCCCGATCCCCAGCCTAGTTATGGTCTAGGGGTGGGAAACACGGAAGTATCCCACTCCTGCACCTTCCGCTCAAGGCCCCTCCGCTTCCGATGCGGCTTGGGGCAACTTCAGAAATTTTTGAAGTAGCCCCCCCAAAAAAATTATTGCGCATCCCTGGGATAGGATGAGTGGTGCAAGGAGCCTTTTTCACCATCCACATGTTGTCTACAGGCCAGATAGTTGCAGAATTGTGGGAAATGTTCTTGTCCCCTCTGGTAGTATCAGACTTAGTATGAGTATGTCTCCTCACACACAGGGAATCACCCCTACTCCCTCCAGCACGAAGCACAGACATAACCTGGGTTCACATCTCCAGCATTTGCACAATTAAATCATAAATCTCTTCACATGGCTGGGACCCCACACTAGCTCAAATTTTCAAACTATTTGCAGTAGACTGCTTGTTTGAGGGGAGAGGGTTCTGCCTTTAAAATACCCAGCCAGGCTGGCCAGAAACTAAGGACTCCTTTTTGCAAAAAATTGTGATGTTTACAGTTTGGTTTTGTTCCACACTGGAACAAAATGAAAA